>NC_060071.1:35716666-36019696 GCF_922984935.1 Meles meles | reverse complement strand
TGTTCTAAATCCTTGTGTGCTCCAAGGGCCTGTGGTCTGTTCTCCAGTTACCAACTCAAGCCTGGTAACTGACCCAGGATGGGGACATATGGCACAATGCCAGGCCAAACTCCATAGTTGTCCTCGAGCTGATAGCAGTGCCTGACTCATCAAAAACAATATGCAAAGGGAAACTGCAATTCAAGTTCTTAGAGGTGAAATGGCCTGATATCTGCAATTTACTTGTAAATACTACTCCAGCCCAAAAGGGTGGTGGGGTGTGGGGGGGGCAATGAAATAAATACGGCAAATATTAAAGATCAGTCTGAGTGATGGGTTCATGAGAGTTTCTTTTATGCTTGTGTACAGCTGGAAAATTCTCTAGCAAGTTAAAAAAAAAAAAAACATAGGCTACTCTTTTACTTTTTCAGGGGCCCTAAAGTCAACTCTAAATGTGAACAGGAAAATCATCCCTGAAATTCCACAAGTGCCTACTTGCTATTCTCCAAACATATCAAGTATATTCCCACCACAAAGCCTTTGTCCCTGCTGTTGTCTCTTCTTGGGATACCTTTTAGGTATCTATATGGCTTGCTCCTTACTTTCCGATTTCTGCTCAAAGGTCATCTTTGGGGGCGCCTGGGTGGCTCAGTGGATTAAGCCGCTGCCTTCGGCTCAGGTCATGATCTCAGGGTCCTGGGATCGAGCCCCGCATCGGGCTCTCTGCTCCGCGGGAGCCTGCTTCCTCCTCTCTCTCTGCCTGCCTCTCTGCCTACTTGTGATCTCTCTGTCAAATAAATAAATAAAATCTTTAAAAAAAAAAAAAGGTCGTCTTTGACCATCCTCTATAAAACAGCAAAACCTCAACACACACATATACACACACACTAGCACTTTCCATCCCCCAACCTGATACATAGTTTCTCACAGCACCATGCTCTGACATACAAAATGTTTTATTTATCTCCCAGCAGAATATAAGCTCTGTTGTGGCAGAGGCTTTGACTCTTCACTATGTTGTCAGTCCCTCAACTCACACTTACTGAATGAATAAATGAATGAATGAACGGTCTGCTAGATACCTAAACCAAAAGGGAGATACATACAAGAACTTCAATGTGTCTGCACGTAGACAAAATCATACAAAAATGATTTTAAAAAGCAAGACTCCATTCACCTTCAAGAGCAGCTGAGAACCAAAATTATGAAGATCTGAGGGCTGAGCCGGGTTTGTGAGATTTGAAAATAAACAGTCAGGTGCTGATCTGGATGATCACAGAGGAATTAAGAGGGAGGCACTAATGTCCAGCTTGGGCTATCCTGGGCTGGGTGGTAGGACGTTGGCAGCGTAAGCCAGAAGTATCAACTTTCTCAAGGTCTTTGTCACCGTAGAAGTCAAGAAAAACTTAGCCTCTCTCCAAGGGCTGTTGCTGCTTGGTTTCTACTGTTATCACAAGGAGAAAAAGGCAGTTCAAAAGAATTTTTCTTGTCCAGGGAAGAAACAATTCAGAGACTACCATCTTTTCCAAATCAGGCTGTTTAAGTGAAAGAGACTCCCATCTTCTACTCTCAATGCCCATTCCTCTGGAGGTAGAGGATGGTTTAAAGAGTGGGAAAAGGGAAGTGGTGGGTCATGAAATTCATGGAATCACAGACATCTGAAAGAGGAGTATCTCAATGCTTTCATGTTATACATAGAATACTCAGGTGTAGGAAGGCCAAGCAAGTTGCTTAGCATCGGTATAGTGGAATTGGGACTTAAGCACGTTTGACAGGTCCTAATTACATCTAATTTTCTTGTAATGTGATTATTACTAATTAAAGGAGTTGTCTAATTAAGCAAGAAAGACCTATCTGATTTATCTAAATGAGGTGAAGGAGGGAACCTTTCAAGAGAAGCTGGGCCAAATATACTGTGTGAAGAGTACCCAAACAAGGGTGTTGCTCAGCTTAGTGCTAAGTCTGGACGAGGGCAGCTAACACAGAAGGCTTTAGGGATTAGTATGGGAATAGGCCAAATATAAATAAGTCTGGTGCTCGCTTCGGCAGCACATATACTATAATAAATAAGTCTGAAGTCTGGATCACAAAGGTCCTTCCCTAGGTCCACAGGCACATCTCAGTGTGACAACTTTTCGTCTAGCTAAAAAAGACTCCGATCCCAACGTTGAACTCTGGGTTTCACTCCCAGCTTTTCAGTCCGGGGAAAGGGGGTTACTCTGCTCTATACCGAGCGCTCCTTTCTCAGAAAGACTAAGCCACTGAACAAAGAGTGCGGGGGAGAACCCGCGGAGGGGAGATTCTCAAAGGCTGGCGCTATCTGCCGTACACCCGGTGGAGGGAGAAGACGAGGTTAGCCCCCAAAAGACTGACTGCCACCCGCGCTTCCAGGGCAGGCCCTAAGGCCTCCCTGTGGGGAGCAGTCATAGCTCTTCTCCGGAGACCCCAAAGACACCCAACACCTGCCTCCCGGGGAAGAAGCTCTGTGCCCGATCGGTGTCACCAGCCGCCTGGCCTTGAGCGAAGCCTGTCAAGCCTAGGAGGGCCCCTCAGAGCCACCCGGTCCAAGCCCCTACTTCATCCACCCCGGCCGAGGCGGGGCGGGCCCCGCACCCTTCCCGCGGCCCGGCCGCCCCGCCCCGTCCCCGTGGCGGCCGCCCCACAGGCCGGCCTCGCGAGTACTCACGGCGACCCCGGGCCGCGTGCGGCCGCCGCTGAGGGGACAAGCGGCCCGGGACGCCCCGCGGGGGCGGAGCGGCAGGCCAAGGGGCGGGGGCCGGGCCGGGCGGGCGAGGTCGCGCACCCCCACGCCTCGTCGTTCCGTCACGGGCGCGCAGAGCCACTCTGCGCACGCTCGCGCGGCGACACTGTCGTCACGTGACCGGCGTCTGACCAATCGCCATGCGGCCTGTTTCTGGGCGCGCCACCGCCCCGGACGCCAGGCTGCCGACGCCTGCGCGGTGCTCGCTGGTTGGGAGGGGTTCGGCGCGGAGGAAGGTGGCCCCTGCGCCGCGGGTTGGGGTGGATGAGTGGAAAAATGAGGAACTCTGGGGGTGCGCGGAGAGCTTTCTGAAAGAGACTGTCGGCACTTGGCGCCCCGTGTGGTTGGGAGGAATGAGCAGGAAAGGCAGTCCCGTCTGCCTCTCAGCGTTGAAGGCTGGGCTGCTGGTAGATTGAGAGGGGCTTCCTGAGACCCTTCGGGTTCCAAAAATCTCTCGTGTGCATGGGGGGGGGGGGGGAGTGTCAGACACCTCGGGGTCATTTCTTAAGGTTAACTCATTTGCTCCGCTGGTAGCTGTGGCGTGCCGGAAAGCACTCTGACTTTCTATTCAAACAATCGGGGTTCAGAACTTGGTTTCAGCACTTACTAACTGTTCAGCCTCAAACCACGACTTTCACTTTCTGAGTCTTAGTTTTCTCATCCGTAAAGTGGGGACAATAATACCTTTTAATGGCGTTGTTGTGGTGAGGATGAAGTAAGATAATAGCTCGAACCTTACGAAATTGCCATTTTGTAGGCTATGAAGAGTCAAATACCTGCAATGCCATGCGGTTCAACGTAATCCATATAAGAACCTGCGACTAGAAAGTAGTCCATAAAGGGAAGCCATTATTGTGGCTGTTGTGGTTATTAATCTCAGACTTGGGCAGATCTCCCTTCATCCTTAGAATTGGGTGTCAGGACTTCCGTACACCTCTCTTTCCATCAGCACTAATGGGGAAAGGCGTATCTTAGATCTGCTGTCCTTCCTCATCCCCTCTTTTTAGCTGGATACAGCACACTCAAGGAAGGCTTTGCCCTGAGTAATATAGGCATGTCATATCTGTCCCTCCTGAGCAACCTTGCAGTCAGGATTTTCCTAGTGATGTTTTTTACATTTGGATATCCTCAGCATCTCCTTTCTATTTCCCTCCTTTTGATGCCTCCCACCCCAGTCTTTTCACCTTGCTCTCAGCCTGGACCACAACACTTAGTATCAGTTTGTTACACCCATTGCTCATAATAACTGAAAAAAGCAAGCGATATAAAATAACGGGACTTAACAGCCTTAGTCTCAATGTAGCAGTTGAGGAAGGAGTTGACTCTGTTCCCTAAAAATTCCCCAGCAGGGGCCCCATAACAGCTTTTAAAAGCCATGGATGACCGACAGTGTTTGAACACCAGCACCTTCATAAGCAGAAGGGGTCTGTCCCCATGAGTAAAATGTCAAAATCCAGTATTTCACAATATTCCAGGATTTCCCCTCTTTACCCCTTCCCATTTCATGCCACCAGCCCTTCTGTTCATTATCAACTGCCTTATGGTTTATCATTATTTTCCTGGCTTCACTTCTTTTCCTATCCAGTCCAGATCCTATTGTCAGTCAGTTATATCAAATTTTATTAATATGCTTGCCCTTAAGATCACAATCTTGGGTCATGCCAGCCACTTTCCTCCTCTCCTGTCCCATCCTAAACCAAGATAAGGGAAATCACCCAGTCCTGCAGAACTGCATTTGTGAGTGGACACTGTTTTGAGTTCGTCCAGCCCATGAACACTATTCTTTGGAAATTAAATTTTCTATATTCGCCCTCCAGATCTGTGGGCCCCAGGGTCATTCCTGTTTTGTGTGACTCCTGGCACTGCGGCTGCAGTTTTTTGAACTGTGAGTGGATTTTAATCCAAGCTGTGCTAAGCGAATGTTCTCTCCTGGGAATTTTGGATTAGGGGTGAGAGATTATAATGCTGACTGAACTGGTTTCCTGAACAGAAGAGATAAAAACTCAGGAGCTATGGTGCAGCTACCTCCCAGCTACTATGAGGAATGAGAGATGGAAAAAGACTACTGCATGACGAGAATGAACCATCTAGAGGCAGAGACCAGAAATGGGGGGGATTGGTCTCTGGTTCCTAAAAGTTTCCCAGGCCCTTTGTGAGGCCCTTTGAACTTGTGGTTTCTGAGTGACATTTATCTAGAATAAATCTTTTAAGCTAACTTAACTTGTACCCAAGGCAGAGCTGGGTACAAATTCAGTGTCTTGGGTTGGGCCCATAGTGTACTCAGCAATCCTTATACAGGGCAGCTTCTGCCACCATCCCCCATTCTGCTTCACAGAAAAAAATGAAGCCAAGGAGGAAGCAACTGCCTTAGTTTCTAGGCCCCTCCAAGCATCTGACTCTCCCAACCCTTCTTTCTCGGACAAGAGAGATCTCCCTTCAATCCAAAATTAATCCTTTCACTGTGATGTGTATTTCATTCCCTTTTGTCTCTTCAGGAACTTTGCTCCTTCACTTATGCCTCTCCTACATGGATATTGAACTTTTTCCTCTTCCCTATTTTTGATTTCAGCACATAAACTTGATCAACTAGCGCAACCTAAAAAAAAAAAAAAATCCAATTTTAATCCCACACACCACTGACTGTTGCACATTTTTTCCTTGCTTTCAGCAAGCTTCTAGGGAGTAATGTGACTCTCCATTTCAACTTCCTCACTTCCCATGCACTCTTTTAAATCTAGTGCTTAAATCTAGTGACCTCTTCCCAAGATCTCTACTGAACATACTCTCACTAAAGTTGCAAATGACTTCTGAACTGAAAAATCCACTGGAAATGTTCAGGTTTAGCTTAGTCGACCACTTGGTGTCATTTAGCTTCGCTGATCACCCTGACTCTGTACCCCTTTTCTCTCTTACCTCCTGTGGGCTACATAATTTCAGTTTCTTCCAACACTCACTACATACTGCAGCATCCTTCATGGGCTCCTTTTGTGTCATTCACTATTTAAATAAGAAAACAGGGCACCTGGCTGGTCAGGCAGCAAAGCATGTGACTCTTGATCTCTGGGTTGTAAGTTCGAGCCCCACATTGGGTGTAGAGATTACTTAAAAATAAAAATCTTCCAAAAAAATGAGAAAACAGTTTAACCCACACCAATTTCTCATCTCCTCACTCTTCCCAGTGATCTCCACAGCACTGACCCGAAGCAGACCTTGGTAATTCAGAGCTTCTCAGAATCTGATTCTCCTTCTTCTTACAAGTCTTGGAGGTAAGCAGAGCCTATGTTCTATGGCAGACATTGAAAAGGTTGACAGCTAAGACAGAGGCATGTGACCTAGGCCTGGCCAAGCAGCCCGCAGAAATGGAGATTGTGGAGTTAATGCTTCAGAGAAATAGAGCCATGGAGAATTCATCCTGGCAGTGGGCACAGCAGGGTCAGCGCTCTCCCATGCTTGGGGGCTGTAGTGATATTGGTACTGGTGGTGGTGACATCAAGCACCCACTGATGATGAAATCCACAGTATTCTCACTGTCTGGTTCTGACATCTGACTTTGGCTTTTGTTCTGGTAGCCTGGCCTCCCATTGTTCCCACTCATTTCCCAACCTTGCATGTCCTGCTTGGCAATACTGTGACCCACCCAATGCCCTTTCAACAAATGGCTTTTCTGTTTAAATCATCCTGTGTGGTACCCTGACTGCAGGTGACTAGGACTCCCAGATGTATATCTCCCTCCTTTGTGAACTTCAAGTTGCCTTTTGGATAAGTTACCTTTTAGACAGCTCCATTTGTACGTCTCACAGGCAAACACATCTTGTTGTCAGTCTACATCTCTTCCATGTTCCTAACCTCATAAATAGCAACTATGACTTGTTCAGCCTGAACCCTGAGAGAGAAGCATCTTAGACTTCTCCCACCCTCATTTAAACAAAACCAATTTTATCTTGTAAACATCTTACATTTCACCTCTGATTTTACAGCTTAAATTTTACACTTCACAGCTTAAATCAATCTTTCCTTTATACTCCTATCTTCCTCACCGAAATCATTGCACTGTCCTCCTGTCTAGACCCTCTATCCCAGTATCTACTCCTCTGGTCTGTTCTCCACCTGGATGTCCAGTGGAATCTTTTTAAAACACAAATCTGATCATGTCACTCCTCTATTAAAGCCCTTCAATGGCTCCTTCCTGCCCCCATGATAAAACTCTTACCCTTTCTATAGACCTGCTCGCAGCTGATTCTCACTGCTCCTTTGTGGGCATCTTAAACTCCAGCCAGGTCAAATCACATATTCTTACAGACCCTGCAGGACATATCTTTATACTCCATAAGTCCTCAATGGGCCTGAGAGTCACAAAGCCACCTCCATCCCCTACCGCTTTCATCCCACAGAGGTGGATACAAGACCCATTAGGCCAGGCAAGGGAATCCATCACCCTGCCCTAAGTGATTAGTTTAGACCTGAGTTTGTGATCTTAGTAGAGCCAATCGGTTTTCTCTTCAAAGCTCTCTTGTTTTTAAGGCTATGGTGCTAGGAGCATATGAGATTGAAGCTGCTGGCATCCGGCTCTCTCTGCCACATGGAGAAAGTGTGTCTGTGGCAGGAAAGAAAATGGGACCAAGGTACAAAGAGAAACAGAGCCCGGAGAGATGAAGTGAGGGTTAGCTGGTAACATTTAACTGAGCCCTTGAATTCAGCCCTGCCTAAAGTCAGTAATACCACTACACCTCTCAGTTCCTTTTGCGGATTTGTATTGGTTTCTATCACCTGTCACCCAACCAGTTCTAATACAAAAATGGAGTGGGATGTGCAGACTGTAGAATGGTACAACCGCCGTGAAATGGGGATAGTGGAGATCTGACAGTCCTTGGCTGGGAAGTTGGAAATCCCTGTTATGTGATATCAAATTAGCTGGTTAAATGGTCTTCTATTTTATCTTCAGATTTGGGTCATGTATCCATCCTAGATGGAGATCTCGGGGACACACTGGAAACATGTCTGGATGTTGAAGTGGGCTGGCCTCTTAACATTTTCATTAAGGTCCTGCAGTTCAGCTCACTTCCATGCTGGCAGAACCAGAATTATACCCAGCTTTGTTCAGAGTTGCCCTTTCTGCCTGTGGCCAGCAAGCTAGGCTGCCAAGGGTCATCACACATCTTACAGTTTATAAAAGCCAGATCCTCTTCCTCAAGCTTAAGTAAGTGAAAAGAAAGGGATAGATATGGGACATCTAACAGGAGATACTGGAGCTTATGGCCTGAGAAATTCCAGAGAAAAAGTCTAATCCTCCACACCACACCTGAATGCATCTTTTTTTCTCCCAAATTAAAAATATATGTATATTTATTTCACTTAGAATTCAGACAGTGCTGGGGATTCTGGTGCCTGGGGATATTGGCTGTGAATGCTGTGGGGAAATGTAGGATATATAGGTCACAAACCTCATGTGCCTTCTTGAATTTAAATCCCCACTTATGCCAGAAAGCCCCTTCACTTCCTCCTCTGTAGTGGAGATGCCACATGGTGGGCCGTGGGATCTAGCTTTCCAAGCAGTCACCTGGAGGCAAACGATGGAACTCTGAAGTACAGTGGAGGTAGCTCTCTGGGGCATGCACCTTGGTCAGTGGGAAACGGAAATGAAGAGGAAAACAGATGGCTAAATTCCCTCTCAATTCTCCCTTGGCAGACTGTTCCAAAGTGGTTTCTCCTTGCAAGCACCATGTGCTTAGCAAACAACACTGTCACGTGACCTGTTCTCTCCTCATGGCTCCTGTGAAGATGTCATCACTTCACATCTTTCCTGACTCATGCTCTCCTCCCTGTTACCACCCTGTGCTTCCCTCTCCCCAGACAGTGCGAGCACCATAACCCTTGCCTCAGAGGCTGTTTCTGGATACTTTGGCTAAGACATGGAACCACAATCAAAGTCTCTGTCCCCACATTGAGCCCCAAGAGTGAGAGAGCAAAAGGTCCTGTGGGCACAGCAGATTGCCTGCTCAAATGCAGAGCATCTAGCCCAGACTGCTGGCTTGCTATCAGGAGCCCAGAGCCAAGGTTGTGGGCAGGGGGGCAGGGATGGGGAGGGAAGTTGGGCCATTTCTAACCTACTCCATAGGGGAAGCTGAGACTCATTTCACAGGCTGTCTTCGTGCTTCCCTGCATTTTCTCCTGGGCACCTAATACTTACTTCCCTTGGGAAAAGTCAGACCCAGGCTTGCAGCCTTCTAGGTCTCTGCTCTTAGGCATCTTGAAGGCAGGGTGCCAGAGCCTGGAAGTTCAAAACCTCCTCTACAGATGGCCAGGCAGTCAAAGGCTCTGATCAGCCCAGGCTGCTGGAGGGTGGAGAGCGCGGAGAGCAGTGTGTAGAACCAGGGCTAGGGAGAGAAAGGGTGGCTCTCAGCCCTTTCCAAGTTTGTGCTTGGCACAGATTTGATCACCCATTTGTGGACCCCCACATGGCTCAGCCTGGAAGGGCAGCTACTGTGTTGGCTCTGAACTCCCTGCGCCTATGAGGTTTCTCCCTCACTGGTTCTCTGAAAAACACAAGGTTGTGTGACATCATTGTATACATATACGGGCTGTGAGGGGAGGCCCAGAGGCCAAAAACACCTGAGTCCCTGCTGGATTTGGCTGTGTCGTGATGCGGGCAGTTGAGGTCAGAACAGTAGAGGCCCAAAGATCACAACAGAAGCTGGAAATTATCGAGAAAGATCCTGTGACCTCTGTGTCCTTAGCACTTCTCTGGGAGGGCATTCCATGCTCCACTGAGGCAGAGGCGAGACTGCAGGTCTGGTCAGAGCACACAGTGGATTCAGAACTGTTTCCAGTGTCAGAGATCATTCATCCCATCTCAGACTAGAGGGCTTTTCTTCCTACATCTAAGATACCCAGGCTGCACCCAGGAAGAAAGACATGCCAGAGGCCCTGCCAAAGGCCGAAGATCCTGCCCACAGTCTCCAAGTGATACCAGTTCTCAGAGGGCCCACGAATTCAATATCCACAGACTCCTCGTAGGACTGCTTTAGTGATGTGGCCTCAGGGTAATAATAGACCATGGCCAGGGGGCTGGGAATGGAGCAAGCTGCAGGTTGGCCCAAATAAGTGCTTGTCCAGCTGCCTCACTCCTATCCCAAGCATCTCCTTGGGTCTGAGGCATAGGAGCCAGTACCACTCAGGGATTTCGACTATCTGGTCAGAGCTACTAGAGCACCAGCCAGCCAAGTGTTGAATAATGTTTCTTTGGGGGCACACCGAGCAGATTAAGATTGACTTATCACCATAGACAGACCATTGTGGAAGCCATGAAGCTGAGGGGGAGGGGAACAGGCAAAGTGTGACCTATTGCTAAAAAACAGAAACAACAAGGGCCTGATCCAGGTTCAAGGACAAGGATTCTGATTCTTGATGATGGTTACTAGCTCACAGAGGGCCTAGGAATAAAATCAATTGGTTTGAAAGGAATTGTATCACCAGAGAATCCTCACCCCTGGCATACAGGGCTCTGGGAATGCATAATTTCTAAGGCAGTCTTTGGGTCTGAAACCATTCCCAAAGGGAAGAAGAATGTTTCTATTCCAGAAGGAGCATCCTCTGAGGGATTTCCATGAACGACATTGGATAATAAGAGATACTTCCCAGGGGAAAGGACTAAAAGCAATCAATTTTGCTAACCAAGAAACTCGTTCCACTGCCTAGAACGATGTACTATATGCTATAGGTTAGTGACCATTGTTTTTTCTTCTCCCCTATTCCAAATGAAGGATTTCTTTCTTTAAAAAAAAACAACAAAAAAAAAACTTGGGGCGCCTGGGTGGCTCAGTGGGTTAAACCTCTGCCTTCAGCTCAGGTCATGGTCTCACAGTCCTGGGTTCGAGCCCTGCATCGGGCTCTCTGCTGAGCAGGGAGCCTACCCCCCCCCCCCCCGCCTCTCTGCCTACTTGTGATCTCTCTCTCTCTCTCTCTCTGTCAAATAAATAAATAAATAATCTTAAAAAAAAAGACTTATCCTATTCCCCCTCCCATTTCATATTGGTTATGCAGGGGTAGCTAAATCGATCTTTTAGTCATAGATTATAAAATCATAAGTTATATCCAGACCTGATCAAGAATTGCACATCACAAAGGGACCCTGGACTGAGAGTTCAGTAAAGCAATTGGACATGATTCTGTTTTGTCTCACATTGTTGGGCCTAGGATCATTTCACTGTTGGGCAGGCACATTTTTGAAAATGTAGGTTTGTCAAGAAAAATATAGGTAGCTGCTGAGCAATAAAGGGGTGGGATACAGTAGATTCATATTGCTTATTTACCCATCATCCCTTTGTTTGGGGACCCATTTCTCCCCTCCACGCAATCCTGGAGAAGTTGTCAATTATGGTGGCCTACTCTTCCACCCTAGGCATAGGCATGTGTCCATTGTGACCAAAGTCCTCTCTAGGACTTTAGAGCTAGAACTAGTGAGTCTGACATATAGAAGGATGCAGAGCCAAGGGATGGGAGACATCATCAACTGAACCCCTAGATCCAGCCACGCATGACAGCAGACCCATCCTTTGGTCTATCAGTTGTGTAAGCCAGTTAATTTCCTACTGGATTAAACATGTTTGAGTTGGGAGTTTGATACTTGCAACTGAAAGAATTCAGACTAATACATGCACATACAACAGAGACACAAACACTATATTGTTCAAACTCATTGGGTATTGTACACATCCTGCATGATCTTATAGGGGTCAGCAAACTTTTTGTCTAAAGGACTAGATAAATATTTTAGTTTTGTGGGGGCAGATACAGTCTCTGTGTCATACTCATTGTTTCTTTGTTTTATTTTCAGATCCCTTTAAAAAAACGTGAAACCGTTCTTAGTTTGTAGGCCATACAAAACAGGTTGCAGGCCAGATTTGCCCACAGGCCACAGTTTGCCAGCCCCTGATCCAGACCCTGCCGCCCTCTGCAGCCTTGGCACAAAGTTTATCAGTCCCTAACCATGAAGCAAAATGCGAAGTGCCATTTTGGTTCAAGTGTCTTGATATGACTTGGTAATGAGTTAAGGATCCGGGTGGAGATGTCTTCATCCCCATTTTCTCCCACATAATTGGCACGGAATACATGGTAATCATTATTATTTCTTGGTAATAAAGGTAACTTATCAAAATGGTGCAGCTGTCCAAACAGCTTTGATCAAAGTCCCAATGCCTCCTTGAAGACCCTTTTCTCCTTAAACTCCTTTACGAAATCTTTCTCCTACCTCCCTTTCTATTTGAGTCTGAATTAGATACTCTTCTGCTTGTGATTGTAGACCCTGTGAGGCCTTGGATTATAACTACCTAACTGGTCTGTCTTTCCCACTAACTCTGGGCATGTATCACATGCCTGAGCCCCAGCTCCTAGCAAAGTGCTTAGCACCTAGCAGTGAAAGGCCTCTTTGCCACCATGTGAGTATCTGTTTGAAGGCATGGGTACTTCACATGTCCTGTGTCCAGGGTGATCAGTCTAGGTGTCAGCATTGTGCTGGTGTAATGATGCCCTCCACACTGTTTCCCCTCTGGATTGGAAATAATTTGTTGATACACATTACACCTTACCTGGTGATGTCATTACCATATCTATTTTTCATCCCATTCCCTCCAAAAACGAGTCAAAGACAGAGGAACAGGTGGGAACAAGTTTTCTTAGAAACTGTTATGAAGGAGGAACCCTCCAACCCCACCCCCACATCCTTTCCTTTACTATCTGATGTGATAGCAAATCAGAGGCCTCCAGCCTCAGCGACATCTGGGGATCCGAGTGCCCACCACACAGCTGGGGCCCCATACTACTTTGATCCATGTCTGTGAGGTGGAGGGGAAATTAACCTCCCGGGGAAAATATGTGCAAGGCCCTACAGGCCCAGGACAGGCTGACCAAGGCAAGGTGAGTCATGGTGTTCTAAGCTGCATCTTTTGCCCATCTCACAGAAGCAGGCAGGAAGCACCACCATTGATCAGTTTTATATGGCACCCACTGAATACAACAGAGAGACAAAGACAGACAGAGCACACACCACTTCTAAGCTGAACACTGCTCACCATCTAGAAGCACCTTGGATAAGCACATGTGAGACACTCTTGCATAGGAAAGATGTACTTTTTAAAGGAATGAAGAAATATTTTGGCAAAACATCTACTTCCCTCCCAGGTCCTGGGTAAAGAGGGACCTCTAAATTCTGAAGCTTCTACATATTGAAAATGATCCCCTTCTCAATGGCAGTATATACAGTAGCAAATCTTCCAAGTCTGTTGTCACAGCCCTCTAGGTATATCCTGAATCTGCTTTACAGGTGGGCAAACATAGACTTGGAGACAGAAGGTGGCCTGGAGCAAGGGGACACTGGGGCTGGCTCAAGGTGAGGGGAAACAGGAGGTGTCTCGGCTCAGCCAGAGGCAGGGCCTCTGTCTATCCAGATGGGGAAGGGAAATCCTGGGGTGGTTAAAACTCCCTCTTTCTTCCTGTCTGGGGAAGCAGTGGTTCCACGGAAAAGGCTGTCAAGGACACTCCTGCTGGCCAGTGGGCCCCTTGGGATGGCAAAGGCCAGGGCAGGCCAGAGCTCCTCCTGGCTTCAGGGATATTCTCTGAGTTTGGGGATTGTGGGTTCCCTGCTTCCATAACCCTCTTTGTTGCCTGCATGGGAGCCTACCCCTAGACGTTAAGTCCTTCATTATTTTAAAAAGGTGGGGAGGGGGGACAATTTAAGAGGGAATGAGACACAGAACACTCTTTCCACAGCCTTCCTCTGCCTAGGCTGGGCTTTTATGGATCTCCTTCACCCTGTCTCCTAGGGATATTTAAAGGCAACTTGTATGAGACTCTATACTGTCTTTTTGTTTCTCTTGTGGTTTTTTTCCTTTTGTTTTTATTTTCTGTTTCCTTCTTTTAATTTATATAGATATATTTATATTCTTAAAAAAGCAATAGTCCTTTGGTCCCTAAACTCTAAGGAATGATATGATTTTGAAAGAAGTAAATCTGGGCTTCCCTTGCAGAGAAGCCCTTGGCACCCCCAAGGCCCTCTGCTGGTTCCCCTAGACAGTCAGTCCTCAGCCAGCCCCAGCTGCCTTGCCAGCCTGTGCTCTAAGCCACAGGCACGGGACAACCCACTTGATGAAAACGATCCTTAATGTGGCCTGAGCCCCAGGCGCCGGCCTGGGGTCCGATCCACCTCCATCCGTGGCTGCTCCTTCAGGAAGGGCTGCTCAAGCATTTCTGTGCTTTTCCTTTCCTTTCTTCTCACTCTTCAGTTTCTGTTGTTGGGGATTTGTTGATTAGGACAGAGGAAAGAGAAAATTAAGAAAAGGCAAAACTCACTCTGGCAGGCAAGACAAGAAGAGCTGCTTGCCCCAGCAATGACATTGCCGGTGAGTGGCTCGACCTCTCTTCCTGAGGAACAGAGCTGCTGCAGGGTCAAGGCAGTTGCCTGGTCCACTGAAGTGACCTTGGGGCCTCTGGGGAAGATGACCCCAGCCCCTCAGCCTCCCTAAAGGGCTCCCCGGGGTAGCGTCAGTGAGGCCGGGCCACGTGGACCTCTGGAGATGGCAAATCTCTAGAAGGTGCAGGCAGCTGGCCCTGCCAGAAACCTAAGGGAGCTTGTCATCTCTCTCCCCATCACCCCCCCCGGCCCTGCAGATCCTGCTTCTTTAGCTTATTTGCTTGTATCCTCATCTCCAGGTTCTCTGCCAATAGCCCAGCCCCTGCATCTTATCCCCGCTTTGCTTAAACTCCCCAGATGGTTCCCTACCATCTTCAGGATAAAGTCTCAACTCATGAGCCTTCACAACTATTCTGGTCTTGTTCTCCACCCCCTGCCCTTCCCCACACACAGCTTCTCTACTCCCCGCTGTGGCCACCTCTGGAGGAGAACTAACTAGTTAGATCTTGCCGTAACTGTCTTGCCCAGACTGTGGGGGCAGGACGGTGTCGAATTTATCTCCATCCTTGGACCAAAGGAGAAACACAAAGTCTCCAACTGAGGATCCCTCCTTAACTTCCAGCTCTTCTCTCCCAGACTTTTTCAGAGGTGGGTGCTCCTAACATCTCAAAAGAAACATCAAAGCTGACAGGGGCTCCATCACTCGGGCCCCATCTGCCCAGGGTCCACCCCTGGACTTACCTTTCTGTGGCTGGTCAGTGAGAGAAGATCAGTAAGGCCGATTGGCATCCTTGGGCCTCTTTAGCTGGACCTTCAGCCTCTTCATGCCAATTTGAAAGCCATTCATGGCCTGAATAGCTGTCTGGGCACTGGTTGGATTGTCAAAGCTAACAAACCCTAGGGGTGTGGGCAGAGAGGTCAGCTGGAAACTTAGCCTGGCAGGGCCTCCCTTCTCTCTGACCAGCCCGCTCTGTCCGTGTCCCCTCAGGCCAGTTCCAAACATATACCCTTACAACCTTCATTGTTTGCACGTGCACCCGCACACACACAAACACACAGTCATACTTACATAGGCAAATGGCCTAAGTCTCCTATAGGTGTAATTCTTGGAAGAACAGGAGGCAATTCTGAGAGTGCGTATTGGGGTGAGGAGTGTACTGGTTGGAGTGTTTCCCTCTTTCCCTGGCAGCGGTTGTATTCTCTCCCTCTACAGCCCCCATTCTGGTCCTCTAAACTGCAGCTAGGATTGGAGGGGATCTTTCACCTCAGATTCCTACTCTTCCTGCCCTTCTAGACTCTGAAGCCTGACCTGCTTGAACGTCTTCCAGACACCTGACTTTTCTGGGTGAACCTGAAATAGACTTGTACTTGGGCTGGGCTTAGTCCAGTCACTGGTCTTTGAGCCTGCTTTTTGCCATACACTCAGTCTCTGGGAGCCATTGACTTATGGACAGACACGCTTAGGGTCTGCAGTGAATCTCAAAGTTAGGAGTGGGAGAGGCCCATGGATGGGGCTCAGCTCACCGAAGCATTTGCTCTGGTTGGTGGCTCGGTCCACAAAGACTTTGGCAGACACAACAGCTCCAAAGGGCAGGAATGTCTGTATGAGTTCTGCATCACCAAACTCCTGAGGCAGGTGATAGATGAAGAGGTTACAGCCTTCTGGGCCTGCAGGAAGAGCAACAGACTGGTTCAGGGGAGGGACCCTGAGCAGAGCCCCACCAGGTGCTGATCTCCAGCCCCTTGTCCCTCACCTTCTCTTTGCTGCTGGGGCAGGGCTGAAGACTGCTGGGGAAAAGCTGTGCTCACTGGGGCGTAGGCCGATGGGTAGGCTGCTGGAGACAGAGGTGGGAGTGGGCAGTGACCCCCAGAAGCCATCCCCCAACCAAGCATGTCCGCATTTGCCTGGCCACCTTGGACCAATTCAACCCAGTCCAAGTAATTCTCCTTAGAGAAGTCATTCTGGGCCCAGGGGTGGGGGGATGGGAGGGTCGACTCAAAGAGAGCCTAACCACCCCACCCAAATCTCCCTATTCCTTTCTGGGGCCCTTCAAACCCCCCAGGCCGCGTAGCGCCAAGTGAAACCTGCGTAGTGGTGCATCCCAGCGTAGGCCTGCTGCAGGGGGTCAGCCACACCAGGGCTCTGGGCTGGGGAGAGAGGGGCGCGGGGCCCACGGTGAAGGCAGGCGGGTGGGGAGGTGGAGCGACGTTGTGAGAGGCAGCAGGGAAAGAGGAGTCCCTTCCCAAGGCCGTAGCCGCCTCCTCCCCCCCCCACCCCCACCCCCCCCCCCCCGCTCCCCACTCCATTTCGGGGAGATTTGGGCGGAGCGGAGGGCCCACCTGGGTAAGGGGAGAGCCCGTTATTGTAGAGACTGTCAGAGCCCGGCTGCCCGTTGGTCTGGGGAGTCAGGGGGCCAAATCCATTGACCCCGATGGGCGCTGGCAGACCCGGAAGCGAGCCCGGGCCACCACCAGGCGGGGAGCTGGCTGCTGGAGGCAGAGGAGGTCGGAGAGTCAGGCCATAGCCCTGCCTTGCGGGGTCCCAGCCGCCGCCCAGCCCCTGAGCACAGTACCTGCGGCGGGCAACAGCGGCGCGGCCACCAGGCTGAAAGCCGCCACGTGCTGCATCTGGGCCGCCACTGCAGCCACCGGGCCTAGGCCTGGGCCCTGTGCCGCTGCTAGCAGGGCCGCCTGGTGCTGCAGGATCTTTGGAAGGGAAGAAAGGTGTGTAGGACCAGCGGTGGGCAGGTGCCCCGGCCCCCGGCCTCCTAGGGGCGGGCCCACAGGCGCACACAGGCCCCTCTCCCGGGAGCGGGAGCAGGGGTTGGTGTCAGGCACCTACCGCGGTGGTGTAGGCTCCGCACGCCCCCAGCGGCAGCGGTGCGGGGTGGAAGGCGCCCAGCTGGCCGGCCATCTGCTGCATCCGCCGTAGCGCGCGCTCCCGGTCCGTGTCCGCCAGTTTGACCACGAGGCTGGACGAGGCGCCCTGGGTAGGGCAGGGGAGGCCGCCGTGACCAGTCCAGACCCCAGTAGGCCAAGCGCTTCGCTCACCAGGCTCTTTGCTGGGGCACTGATCGCACGTGGGGAGGAAAAAAGCCCGTCCCCACCCCACTGGCCTCACCCTGGGCCCCCGGTGCCCGCCCTCACCGCCATGGTCCGGCTGCCATGCAGACTCTGGATAGCTGCCTGAGCTTCCCCCTGACTCCCGAACTTCACAAAGGCACAGCCTGGGGCAGAATAGAAGGATTGGGTGGCTCAGGCCACAGGGGCCAAAGGGTCATGCGGCCCAGAATGAGTCAGGAAATCCCAGAGTCAGCTCAAGTCACCTTTACTGGTGCCATCAGGGCTTCGCAAGACGGTGCACTCCTCGATATGGCCAAAGGGCTGGAACAGGCGTCTGACGTCCTCCTCACCCTGCTGCTTCCCCAGCATCCCCACAAACAGCTTTCGGTCCTCTGGGGACAAATCCAGGAGTGATCTGGAGACCCTAAGTCCTCTTGGACTACCTTCTTAAGATAGCTTACCCCAGTCGAGCTCTGGGAAGAGGTATAGGGAGTAAGAAGGCCCTGGGGCTATAACGTTGGGTTTCTTTGAGGAACAGGATGATCTATAGACAGATCTGGAGGAAAAGAACTCAACCCAGATCCACCATGAAAACCTGGGTCTTGGGAAAGAAAAGAAAGACTGATTGCTGCTCTTATGGAAAGTGATTCAGTGATGTCTTTGGTTGGGTACAGCCCCATATGCAGCTTTTGTATTTTTGAGCTTTCTGTTCTGAAAGTTTGGGAAAGGCAATTTTGGACCATTTTAGCCCTGGGGGGGGGGTGGTATCCTAAGAGAAGGACTTTGTATTCAGATTGAATTCGGAGAAAAAAAGCACACCTTTGCTAGTCAGGCTGATGGCAGCACCATCAATGCCCCTTCCTGCTCAAATCAAGGAAGGCTCTGTGACCAAAAAAACAGCACAGAAAACAGTTGTCTCATTGTACTGCCTCATTCCCAGATGTTGAGCACTGAGAATGATGAATCTCTAAGCCTAGTACAACACTCAACTTGGGTGCTCCTCCCAAAGGCCTAAAGAGGGCAGGAAGCTTGGGTTCCTGAGCCTCCAACATTAGCATTTCTCCCCCTACAATCGCTAAGCCCTTGACCCCTTTCCTTAACTCCCATCTCCACTGCTTCATTCCCTAACTGAGCTTCCAGGGCCTTCAGTGAGCCCTTCTGCCTTCTTTCTGCCTTCCCTTGTGCTCTGCCCATCTCCTTCCCCAGGTGTTCCCACTATGGAAGGACAAGTTCTGCCTGTAGACTTGGATGGCCCCTTAGAACAAGTCTGATCCATCCCTTTGTTCTCTCTTCCTCTGGGAGAGTGTTCCTTGGAGAAAACTGGAGAGCTGGGACTGGAAACCAGGGCTTAGCCACACTTCTAGCAAGTTGGGCCTCAGGAGACTGTCCAGGAACCCCGGATAGAGGGGTCCATGTCACAGGGCCTGGTGTCAAATCCTGCTCCTTTCTGCACCAACATAAATCTCTGAAATAGGATGTGGCTTCATGCAGGCAACAGAAGTGGGAAGAGGAGCCGGTGAGAATCTGGTTTCAGGCTTCACCTTCAGATCCTGGAGCCCAAGAAAACCCATCCTAAACTCCTTTACTCCTTGACAATTTTGGCTAGGCCAGTGGGGATCCTTGGATCCTGAGTCCAAGGAAGACAAGGCTGGTGAGGGTCATAGACTGAAGCCTGGGTGGCAAAGAAAAGGAAGAACAGACTGCCTGGAGTTAGCAGTGGACGGACTTTCCAGTAGTGTTATTATGTAAGTGTCCAGATTTTATCTGGATGGTGTGGGATTCAGCCTAGGCTGCCCAGGGACCCTAAAGTGTCTGTCAGTGCTGTGTCTGTGAGGAGGGTGGGGGCTGTAGTTAAATGGGATGGACAGAATATGTTTCAACAGAATCCTGCCTCCTCTCCGGGGGACTACTGCTTAGTGATCTCAAGGGGGAAGGGATATGTAATGTACTTGTGGCTGGAATCTTAGAGGAAGTGCCGGTCTGATGTGGCGAGACACAGTCGGTGAGTGTCCTTCACTTCTGGGAATGTTAGCCACAAAATAGTGCTTTTGGAACAGATCACTGGTTTCCCAACCTTTTAAAAAAGCTGTGGAATCTGTTGTTCTAACAAAAATATTAGGATGAAGCTAAAAAATGAGCGACAAATAGAACTGCTCTGACTGAAACCAGAAAGGTGGGGTGTGGGGTTGGGGCTGAAGTTCCTTTTACTTCATCTTCTCCTAGTACCACCTAGAGGGGGTTGCAAGGAAAGTCCTTTTAAAACCACTGACTGAAAAGATAATGAATAGAGTTCCACATGGTATAGGCAGAGGGATCTAAGTTCACTCTCTTCAGGAAACCAAAAAGCTAAAGAAAAAATTGCCTCATCAGTCTGCTAGTGGCTTTGCCTTGACATTGGAAGACAGGCCCCATTTGGCCAGGGAATCAAATGTCAGAAGACTGTGTCATTGTTCTGAGCTGTGACTCTAAAGCATGCCCATGTGTCTCTCAAAGGCCCAAGAGGGACTAGAGAAGATCCTTTGGCCTCCAGAGTCCCAAGGCTTAAAGAGGGTTTAAATACCCTAATTTATAGTGCAGCTGTGTCATTGGATAGGGTCTGCAAGATGGTGATGGCTCCTAGGTAAGATATCATGCCACGGGGATCAGCATCCAGATAGCCCTAGGTAGGAAGTGAAATGTCAAGACTGAGATGGAGCCCCCAAGGCAGGAAATAGGTTTGTGTGGACAGTGGTCTGATCCTTTAACTGCCCTTCCTCTTGTTGCTCTTTCCCGCTGATGGTGGTTAGTTCAGGCTCATGCCACAGACCATGAAATTCTCTGATCCTTCTTTTCCAGTGCCCAGTCAAGAATTTTAATCTCCATGAAAAGTCACAGACCCTATGGTCCTGGACTACTGAGCTATACAGAATTTGAAATTGAAATAAGCCTGCATTATAGGCTGGGCTCTATACTGCCTGTTTCACAGGTATCACCTTGAATGCTGGTATTCTCTTTGCCACTTTACAGGGAGCTTGATAATGTTTGGCAACAGGATGATCAAGGTCACAATGACCAGGAGTTTCAGGTGATCCCAAAATGGTGGGATAAGTTTCTCAGGAGACCTGTCTAAGAGAAGTACAGGCTTGACCTCCTAGACTAGCCCCCAAATATACAGCCCTGGAGGTTCTGAGGTCAATAGGTGATGATGGGATTTAGCCCAGGTAATTCAATTTCCTCCACTTCAAACTCTACCAGTTAGGTAAAGAGAAGATTCTATAAGAAATGGATCAGAAATCTCTGAATAAAATCATCCCCTGGGTGGGTCCTCAGAAAGCTGGGAATATCAAATAAGGAGCTCAGCCTTCCTGGAGTGGAAGGAATTGGAAGACAGCATTAGTATAGAATTGAGACATAGTTGGATAGAAACACAGACGAATGGTATAACTGCCTTCTCCTGTTGTCAACTAATGTGTATGCCTTGCTCTTCTACCAAATGCTTTTTTAAACCCAAACCAAGCTGTTTGAGCCCCCGAGGCCCAGCTCCATAAAGCTGCCTTGTGCAGCTGGTCATATAGGTCAGGGATTCTAATGTAGTAAATGATGGGATTGAGAGATCAGAGTCAGAGTCAGTCCATTCCTTCTTCCTCAGGAAAGGCGCCAAGATGCCGTTCAAGAAAAGAGGCTCTACCTCAAGTCGGCTCAAAGGAATTCCCGAGGGGCCCAAGTTTCTAGCTTCTAGGCCTCTCATACTCATTCACCTTCCTGTTGGTGGGATGCCATGATTGTAGGGACTGTGTAGGAATGAAGTTTCAGCATTGGGGTACCAACTACCAAATACATCCTAAAAATACTCATCCACTTTTCAGTCCAAATACCAACCCAGGGGATCATGCTGGTGGCAGCATATGGAGCAAAGCATCTTTCCCCTGATGTTCTTAGTAATGACTCCAGCATAAGGAGCCAAGAAAGCCTGGGAAAGTCAATAAAGAAATATCCAGGGCAAACAGAGTCTTCTGGCCTGATCTGATAAACATCAAGAAGAGCTTTAATTCCCAAAAAACCACTGCTGGAAATAATAAACAAATCCAGCAAAATTGTAGAATACAAAATCAACAAATAAAATGGGTTATGTTTCTATACACTAGCAATGAACAATCCGAAAAAGAAATTAAGAAAGCAGTTCCACTTAAAATAGCATCAAAAAGAATAAAATACTTAGGAATAAACTTTAAAAAGGAGGCAAAAAGACTGGTATCCTGAAAACTATAAAACATTGCTGGGGCATCTGGGTGGCCCAGTGGGTTAAGCCTCTGCCTTCAGCTCAGGTCATGATTTCAGGGTCCTCGGATCGAGCCCCGCATTGGGCTCTCTGCTCAGCAGGGAGCCTGCTTCCTCCTCTCCCTCTGCCTGCCTCTCTGCCTACTTGTGATCTCTCTCTCTGTCAAATCAATAAATAAAATCTTTTAAAAAATTGTTGAAGGAAATTAAAGACACAAATAGATGCAAGACATCTTGTGTTCATGGACTGAAAGACTTAATATTGTTAGATATCACTACTACCTAAAGAAATCTACAGATTTAATGCAATTTTTATTAAAATCCCAATGGCATTTTTTGCAGAACTAGATAAATCCATCCTAAAATTCATATCAAATCTCAAGAACCCATTGTCAAGACAATCTTGAAAAAGAAGACAGTTGGACATCTCACTTTCTGATTTCAAAACTTACTACAAAGCTACAGTAATCGAGCAGTGTGACAGTGGCAGAAAGACATGCAGACCAATGGAACAGAAGAGAGAAGCCAGAAATAAGCCCTCACACATAGGTCGAATGATTTTTGACAAGAATGTCAGTCTTTTTTTTTTTTTTTAAGATTTATTTTTTTGACAGATAGAGATCACAAGTAGGCAGAGAGGCAGGCAGAGAGAGAGAGAGAGGAGGAAGCAGGCTCCCAGCCAAGCAGAGAGCCTGACGCGGGGCTCGATCCCAGGACCCTGGGATCATGACCTGAGCCGAATGCAGAGGCTTTAACCCGCTGAGCCACCCAGGCGCCCCAAGAATGTCAGTCTTTTCGGAAAATGGTGTTGAGAAAAAGTGGGTGCAAAATGACGACGTTGGACCCTTACTTTGCATCATATACAAAAATGAACAAAATGAGTCAAAGACCTAAGCATGAGTGCTAAAACTATAAAACTCCTAGAAGAAAACAGGAAAAAGGCCTCATGACCTTGCATTTGGCAATGACTTCTTAAATGTGACACCAAATGCACAGGCAACAAAAGTAAACTGAACCTCATCAAAAATTTTTTTAAAGATTTTATTTATTTATTTGACAGAGAAAGATATCATAAGTAGGAAGAGAGGCAGCAGAGAGAGAAGGGAAGCAGGCTCCCTGCTGAGCAGAGAGCCCAATGTGGGGCTCGATCCAGGACCCTGAGACCATGGCCGGAGCCAAAGGCCGAGGCTTAGCCCACTGAGTCACCTGGGTACCCCAGACTACATCAAAATTTAAAACTTCATGAATTAAAAGACACACTCAGTGAAAAGACAACCTACAGAATGGAAGAAAATATTTTCAAATCATGTTTCTGGTAATATCCAAATAAAATCTGGTAATATCCAAAATGAAGAGTTCCTACAACTCAAACAAGAAAACAAATCATCCTATTAAAAAGTAAGCAAAGGGCTTAAATAAGCATTTCTCCAAAGAAGATATACAAATGGCCAGTAAGCATATGCAAAGATGCTCAATATTACTAATCATTAAGGAAGTACAAATGAAAATCACAATGTAATATCACCTTACACTAGAAGGATGACTGTTGAAGAAGGAGAAAAAGAAGGAAGAGGAGGAGGAGGGGAAGATGGAAGAGGAGGAGGGGGAGATGAAGGTGATGAGGGGAAGAAGAAGAAGGAGAAGGAGGGAAAAAAGAATAAGAAGGAGAAGAAAATATATAGAAGGAGGAGAAGATGGAAGAGGAGGGGAAGAAGAAAATGCAAGTGATGGAAAGACTGTGGAGAAATTGAAACTTTTGTGCACTGCTGGTGGGAATGTAAAGCCACTATGGAAAACAGTATGACAATTCCCTCCAAAATTAAAAATAGGATTATCATATGATCCAGCAATACCAGTTCTGGGTATTATAACCAAAAGAATTGAAAGCAGAGTCTCAAAGAGATACTTTTTTTTCCCAAAGAGATATTTGTACACTTATATTCACTGTAGCATTATCCACAACACTTAAAAGGTGGATGCCACCCAAATGTCTTTCAAACAATGAATGGATAAACAAAATGTGGTAAATACATACCATGGGATATTATTCAGCCTTTAAAAGGAAAATCTGACACAAGCTACAACATGGCTGAACCCTGCGGACATCATGCTAAGTGAAATCAGCCAGTGACAAAAAGACAAATACTGTATGATTTCACTTATATGAGGTATCTAGAGAAGTCAAATTCATAGAAACAGAAAGTAGAATGATGGTTACCGGGGCTGGAGGGGGAAAAGGAAGTTATTTAATGGGTATAGATTTTGAGCCTTGTAAGAGAAAGAAATTCTGGAGATGGTTTGCACAACAGTGTGAATATACTTAACACTACCGGACTCTACACTTAAAAATGGTAAAGGTGATGAGGTTTATGTCATGCCTATTTTACTATAATTTTTGAAAATGAAGGAGATCTTTAAGGAGAGCTGAAAACTAAGTACACTGACCAAGGAAGAACAGAGACTTTATTGTCCCTTCATTCTGATCCAGGAGAACCAGGAAGTAAGGCAGAAAGGCAGACCAAGCCCGAGATTCCAAGTTCCTCCAAGAGAAAAGAATCTCAGCCTCCAGATTTCATTTTCCTTTTGCAGGCTGTATACCTGTACCTGAAGGGCTTGTGAGGATTAGCCATTTCCATGACCTAAAAGTGTTAACAATAATCTCTGGGTGATTTGCTCTGAGTCAGACTGAAGGGAAGCACCTCCCAGAGGTAGAGTTAATTTCAGGAAGTGAAACCTTAACTTGAGTGGTCTTAAGCAGTACTGTGAAACTTATCCAGTCAGGTCTTCCCTGGAAGAGTACTTCGAAGAATTAAGTAAGTCTAAGGATCAAAGACAGATAAGTGTGTCCACTGACTGGCAGAACGGTTGTACCCAAGATCCATACTTCATTTAGATCAGAGAATGTGTCCCAGTGTTAATGAAATTCTGAAAATTCTAGCTCAAAATTTAACTTTAACTCAAAGTTTAGTTGTTAAATCCTGAATGAAGTAGAATCCTGGATAAAATTACATAAAAAAACATGACTCACCTAGTTCAATAATTATATATATTTATTATTCAAAATCTGGGCTAATATTTAAACAAAACCATATAAATTCAGTTAGAAATTACCTAAACCATTCATTATAGGTTAGTGTTGGGAGGGTTGATGTGATAACAGGTAACTGGTCTCTTCAGTAAAGACAAATTTCAAGATTGAAAAAGAGATGCCTCACTTCAGAGACTGTTTTTAAAGTTTAAAAAAACTGAAGTGGAAAGAGTGCACGGGTTGATTACTTAGCTGATATCTGTACCTCAGGCATTCTGGGAAGAAAATCCTTGGTAAAAAAAATACTGCCAAGGTTGGAGAATAGAATGAGCGGAGCAGTCACTATTGTGATTTATGAATTTATTGATTTTATGTTATGAAATTTGAAAGAGAGGGAAAAATATACAGGAGTTTCTTTTTTTAATTTTCTTTTTAAAAAAATTTTTATTTTCTTTTTTTAAGATTTAATTTATCCATTTGACAGAGAGAGATCACAAGTAGGCAGAGAGGAGGCAGAGAGAGAGAGGAGGAAGCAGGCTCCCCGCTGAGCAGAAAGCCCGATGCGGGGCTCGATTCCAGGACCCTGAGACCATGACCTGAGCCGAAGGCAGAGGCTTTAACCCACTGAGCCACCCAGGCACCCCTCTCTCTCTTTTTTTTTCTTTTTAAAGATTTTATTTATTTATTTGACAGAGAGAGAGAGAGAGAGAGAGGGAACACAAGCAGAGGGAGTGGGAGAAGGAGAAGCAGGCTTCCTGCTGAGTAGGGACCCTGATGTGGGGCTCGATCCCAGGATCCTGGGATCATGATCTGAGCCAAAGGCAGACACTTCACGACTGAGCCACCCCGGCACCCCTATACAGGAATTGCAATGATTTTGAATATTTTGCCTTAGGTCTAAAAATAGTTTTCCTATTAGATTGGTGCCTACCATTAATCTTATTTTTTGTGCTTCCATAGAAGGGATCATGAAAGGAAAAATCAACTGCAGCCTCCATGCTGAACAGCAAGTAAAACAGACTTAATGACCAATGTCTGAAGGATTTGGGGGTCCCTAACCTTGTATAATTTGATGTTGACATTTTGAAATACACGACCCTTGAATTTTCATCCAGACATTTTAATGTTTACATTCAAATAAATCCAGATGCTGAGGAGAAAAGTTTCTGGCACTATGTTCATTTTTGATGTAGAAATGGGTGACTTTACTATAATTAGAGTATCAGGTCGTTTGGACAGTTAGGAGCATCTTCCTTTTAAGAGTATCGCTCGGGGCGCCTGGGTGGCTCAGTAGGTTAAAGCCTCTGCCTTCGGCTCAGGTCATGATCCCAGGACCCCGCATCAGGCTCTCTGCTCAGCAGGGAGACTGTTTCCTCCTCTCTCTGCCTGCCTCTCTGCCTACTTGTGATCTCTGTCTGTCAAATAAATAAATAAAATCTTAAAAAAAAAAGAGTATCGCTCAATGCCACAGGATGTAAAATATAGGCATGGAGTATGAAGTACATAAACAGCATGGAACTTAGCTGCAGAAATTATGGGAACAAGTTGAGATCACGAAAAGGCTGCTATAGGCGCCTGGGTGGCTCAGATGGTTAAGCGTCTGCCTTTGGCTCAGGTCATGATCCCAGGGTTCTGGGTTAGAGCCCCACATTGAGCCCCATATTAGGCTCCCTATTCAGCAGGAAGCCTGCTTTCCCTCTCCCACTCCTCCTGCTTGTGTTCCTGCTCTTGCTATCTCTCTCTCTCTGTCAAATAAATAAGATCTTAAAAAAAAAAAAGCCTGCTATAACATAGTCCATGAAGACCTGGATGGCCATCTAACGCTCAGAGTATCATCAGGGTTGCAGAGGATGACCATGGAAGAAGAGGACCCCAGCACCTTCTATCAGGCAGATTCTGTTGTGTTGCTACTATTATTGCATTGTAAGTATCGAATGTACAGGTGTTACCAGTAACTTCTAAAAGTGATACACATACAGTGTGTTTAAAACATAGGTTATTTCAACCATAAACTTCATGTCTATTGTTTTAAAATAAGAGGTATACTACTCTGCTGCATTGGCATCAAAATTCAAGAAAGATAATGTAAAGTAGCTGTTTTCATTAAAAGCTCATGTGTGCACAATAGATTCCTCCTATATGCAGATGGGAAAAATGGAAGTCTTTGGGCCAAAGAAGCAAAACTGGTAAGTTTGGTTAAGTTCTGGCAGTGCTGGTCAACTTTTAAAAGTGGAATCATTTGCCAACATGTAATATAATTAAATGTAAATTGTAATTAAATCATGACAGTCTCATCTATTTAAAGTTATCTACCTGGCTCCTGTAGCATTTGAGTTGGAAATCCCTGCTTTATTGAGGGAGGGGGATGGAAATCTAATAATCCCTTCCGGAAGAAAATGGTGGAATCTTGGAAGATTATACTGTTTGCCTTGATACCCTTTAGATTACGTCTGCATTGATATCAGTATTCTTTTTTAAAATTTTTAATTTTTTTATAAACATAATGTAGATACCAGTATTCTTAAAAGATATAGAAATCATTGCTATTCCATTGTAAACTAAGGGATTTAATTTCAGGAATTAAAAAAAACACATGAAAGTTTATAGGGATAAATATATTAGGACAGAGATAAGACTTGAATAGGGCAAGCCGTCTCACACTGATGTCAAATGTTACATTTCAAAAGCAAAATTCAGTACCATTTTAAAAAGCTGAGTTTCTAAAGCGTTAGTTTGTTTTAAAATTCAGCAGGAAGCTGAATTCACTTAAGAAGAAATATATAACATTGAAGAAAAGGAACACATTTTGATTACTAGCAAGATTATCTAACACAGATCAGTTGGTAGTTAAATACTTGTAAATTGTAAAGGCCCAACTGTTTTTGCAAGGCTTATTACATATGCCTCCTCTCTCCTGAAGATGTAGCAGGGAACATTTGGTGGCTCTGAGTGGAAGCAGGGAAGAATTGAGAGATGTGGTCATCTAAACCTGCAAAAAGGATTATTCATGGATGCCTTTGGAGTATATACTCATTAAGAACTATCACTTGTCAAGAAATACCTGTGCAAAACGTAACTACTAAAATTATGACTTGTACTGCCAGGCAGTCCTCTTTTCAACTAGATTTGCTTTTCCTGCTCTCTTCAGCTGCTCTGAATCTGAACAGGTGTATATAGGTGGGTACAGAATCTGTCAATGACATGACACCTGAATACTCTGTGCAAAAAGGGGAGGATAATGATAAAACTCCGGCTGATGCCACTGCATGGGGTCCAGATGATAAGGACCTATGGACCAGGCCAAGCAGAAGCATCATCAGAAGCATGCTTTGTAGAGCTGCCCTTTCCCCAACAAGATGTTTTGGACTCCAGACAGCAAGAGTGCCCCCAGCACTGTGAACTTAGTTCCTGAACCAGAGCCAGGTTGCATCATGTTCTGAACTCTGTGCATGCTATGCCCTTTGCCTGAGCACTTGCTCCCTCTCCCCTCCTTTCTCTATTTGACTACTACTTTTTCATCCTTGAGATCTCAGCTTGAATATTACTACCTCAGGAAGTCCACCTTGACCTCGCAGACTAAGATAGATGCCCCCTTGTTATTGTGCCCACAGTCCCTCCAGGACTTGAAAAGCACTGATCACACTGAATAGTAACCTCTTATTTACTATCCCCTCATAGCTCCAGAGCTCAATGAGGCCAGATGCCAGGTCACAGATGCTCACAGAGAAGTGCTCACATCTCTATTCCTAATGTGGAGTAAGTTACTAGGAAGATGTTGGTTGGATGGTTGAATAAACTACAGGCTCAACTTGCCTGCTTCTTAACTCACTTGGGTGCTCTAAACTAGCCACTGAGCTATGGAGTAGTTAATGTTTCTGGACAAGGCTTAGAAGAGTTCCAACAATGGCCAAAAATGGCCTTGATGCCTAACAGAGCTTCCCAAAAGGCAGAAATTCTCAGGACAAGTGAACCAGAGGTTCCGTAGGGAAGCTGGAACTTTTCAAAAACCTGTCTGGAAAGAATGAAGTGGGAAAGGAGGACATGTGAAGGGGAGGAGGAAACTTGTGAATATCTCTTCAAGGCAAAGTAGAAGTGGTAACACCTTGACCTCAAATTGAGAATCAGAGACCAGAGGTCAGATAATCTAAAAGGATAAAGGAGGATTTCATAGAGGATTTAACTCCACAATGGACCCATGAAGCTACCAGAGCCCCTTGTAAGTGCACAGTGAGCATGAAGTCTGAGAGGATGTGCACAGTTAGTAGGCATTAATAAAGGCCTGTCAGTTGGGTTCCATTCTCTCCCTGATTGTGGGCAGCTTGTTCCACCTAACAATGCCGTGACTGATCTTGGGTAAGGCAGGGAGAGAGTCTCATCCAAAGGAGAGAGTCAGCAGACATCAGGGCTATAGGCAGATATCCTGGAATGATATAAGAACCAAGGGTGGGAAAGACACCAAAGAACTGACACCAAAAGCTAGCATCACTTTTCCAGTGTGGAAACTGGCTAGAATGTAGCTGGTTGTCAAAAAGCACAGGCTTTCTACACCTCCTGTTCTTAAGGAGCATTGGTTCCAGGAAACAGTACTACAAAAAAAAAAAAAAAAAAAAAAAAACCTTCAAAGACTTGCCATGGTCCTCATTATAGAGTCAAATTCCTTCATATGACCTGCAAAGTCTGTCTTACCAGACTCATCTTTTACCATAAGTAACCAGGCAATTGCAGTGAGGAAATGAGTGGTCCCAATCCAGAGTGGACTGGGTCCTCTCTGATTAGAAGAATATGAAAAAAAAAAATTCCAGTCTGGTTTTTCAAACAAATCTGGAAATTATATCTGAAAAAACAGGAATGAACTCTCTCCAGGGCAAGGTGACAAGAGCCCCCCCTTCCTTTACCTCCAGCATCTTCTTAGTCTCTTCCTGCTTCTTTGGAGTCTAGGGGCCCTGGGACCCCATCTCTCCTCAGCCTGAGCTGGGAAGACTAAGCTGTTTCTGGTGATGAGCAATTCTGAGACCCACTTTCCCTTTGACCCAAGGGAGCTCTAATATAAACCATGGGTAGGACTGACTCGAGGAATAGGCCCACCATCCCCTACATAGGTGATACCCTGAGGTTTGTCACATAGGGAAGTTACCTCCTCGGCCCTCACTGGCAGCCGGCTTCACTTGGATCGGACGATTCATCTGAAAGACATTGGACCAACACACCCAGTCAGCATGACTGCCTGGTCCTGGCACCAGTCTTCTCCCCTCGAAGCCTCAGGATCTAAGCCCTGGCCCCTTTGAACTCTGTACTCCATCACTCTCATGGTGGACTATAGATTCTCTCCAAGATTCTTCCTTAAACTGGGAAATTCAGAAGGTAGGAAACCTGGACGGTGGGGTGATAGGAAGCTTGGTGACAAGCCAGGATGAACCGTGGCGGCTAAAGAGATTCAGCTCTGGGCTGGGACTACGTGAGACCTGTCCCTCTGGCTTCTAGACCTCCTTACAGGCTTTGGGTGAGGAGTTGGGTTGAAGGGTGGAATTGCTACTGAAGATTTGTGTTTTGTACTAAAACAGAATATAATTCTATATGTCATTTAGATTATACAATCTGGGAATCAGACTTAGTGCTGCTTACCCCAACTCTGCCTTTTCATGGTTGTATGACTTCGAGTAAGCCACCCTCTCTCAGAGTCAGCGTGTTAAATGGGGGAAAACCTTCCCCAGCTTCTGTGTCACCACAGTTTCTACACTCAACCCCTCAGTTCCTTCCCTGGACCCCCTTCCCACGAGGATGCTGGCATTCTCCAGCGTACCATCCTTGGCCCTGCTCATCCCGTTGTTCCCATTCTTCCTGGATAGTCTCGCCCACACCCGCAGCTTCAGCTACCGTCCCCGCAGGGCTGACTCAGAGCTCTGCATCCCCAGCCCACACCTCCCTCCTGAGCTTCAGACCCATGTACCCAGCTACTTGCTGGACAGTCCCGCTGGCATCTTCCACTCAACACACCCACACCAGAGCTTATCGTTTTGCCCCAACCTGATCCTTCCAGTCATCCAAGCTAGAAACCTGGAAAGCAGCTTGACTGTTCCCTTTCTCCCCTCCCCCACCAGCCAGATTCACCTTCTAATTCAGGGGTTCCCTGATAAAGGTGGATAAGAATCACCTGGGAACCATACCAGACTCTCAAGTTGGGGGATTGTACAATTTGCAAAAGCTTCTAGGTGATTTCAACATACACTCCCACACATTCCCAATCCCCCAACCACCCTGAGAGAATTCATGATTGAATCCCCATCTCACCTTCCTCTCATGGGTGTTGTGGGGATCACATGAGATAATGGGGACGCAAAAGGTCTTTGTAAACTGCCAAAAGCTGGGAGCGTAGGATGTGAGGAATTATTGTTGGGGGCAGACAGCTGAGTGCCGGGAGGAAAGAACAGCGGCCTTCCTGTTCATGGAGGAAGGGGTACTGATGCCCATCTGGCCTGAGAAGGTGATGATCTGACCCCCTCCCTTCAGGAAATGCACTGTTTCTGCACCAATCAGGGCCATTCCATCCTCTACCGATGTGCTCGTTGCCGAGACAACAGGCAGCTTCCTGTTACCATAGCCACAAGTGCTACCAAGTAACCATGGTAACGCCCTGGCAGTCACAGTTGAGCAATTTCCTTTGGATCAAATTTGGGGGTGGGGGACTGGGGAGGGCTTATTAAAAAAAAAAAGGGGGAAAGGAAAGGAAAAGAAAGGAAAACAGGCCAGGCCTGAACCAGCGCAATCCCCCTCCCACCCAGGGCTCAGGTTCTTATACGCTCTGACACACCCACCCGCTGGCAGTGGAGCCCCTGCAGTGTACCAGGTTGTGGGTGGGGGCCGAGACACCGACAGGACTCAGGCTGCAGTCTAGAGGGGATGACAGATCAATCCAAGCAGATCAGGGCGAGCTGGACAGGTCTGGATTGGCTGGGACCAGGGACCAGGAGGAACGGGAACCGTCCCTGGGCATGGCCACCTGTGATTGTGAAGGAGAGACCAAGAGACAGAGCCATGGAGAGCAGAGAAACAAGTAGAGATGAAGAGACATAAGAAGACAGAAATTATAAGAGAAAGAGACACACCCAGAAAGGGGCAAGGAAAGAGAGAAATACTGGTGGATATGGGAAGGAAACGAAGGGATAAGGGGTCAGGAAGGAACACAGGAAAGGCAGGGAGGAGTATGGCAGGGAAGAAGGAAAAAGGGCTAGAAGCCTGGGGTGGGGCGCAGTGAGGGTGAGCAAGACCATCATTATTTTATTAGTTCTTAAATAGATCCTGAGAATTTCTCTCTGGAACCTAGAGGGACAAGCACATGTGACAGCAGTGGTTTCCATGGCAGCTGCCTCCCTGGCTGGGTTTCTGGAGAGATGGATCTCATCAGTGCTCTGGGGGACACCCCCTTCCCCCTCCACCCTCCCCAACTCTTGAATGGAGGGTGGGCATTAGGTGATAAACATGTTCATAGACCTGGCAGAGTCCAAGCCTCAGAGTCTGGCGCCTAAGCTTACCACCGTTCGGGCATGCTGCCAGCGTGTCCTGAACTCTGTGAAGAGCCCCAGCCTGGGCCCTTCATGGAATACAACAGTGACCCTTGAGACCATGTCCTTGATGACTTATGGAGGGGAAGATAATGCCACCATTTCTTAAGAGCCCACTATGTACCAGCGCCTTTCTGGGACACCATACATACATTGTCTCTAAATTCTTTCCAACTGCTCTGCAAGGTAATACCATTGTCCCCATAGTATAGATGGGAAAGCTGAGGCTGAGGGAGGATAAATCACTTGTGAAAGTCACAGGATGGGTAAGTGGTTGAGCTGGGATCTGTCTCCAAGTCTGTCTGATGCTGAAGTCCATGTTTTTGCATTGTGCTGCTCAACTCCATTCTTAAGACATGAACACAAGGAATGAGGCATAGAGTGACCAGGGCCTTAGGAGGAGTGCAAGGTAGAATACTGTAGGAAAGGCTGACTCCAGCTGGAGAGGTTGACACAGGGAAAGCTTCACAGAGGAGGCAAAGTTTGACCTGGACTTTGCAAACTGGGGTCACTGAGCCATGTGGAGATAATGGGAGAGATAAAGCCGGAGGCTTAGCACTCCAGATGGCTGCGGGATCGAAAGGAAGCTGCAAGTCTGAAGGAGCAGGGATTCAGGTAGCCAGGGTAGAGCAAATTGCTTCTGAGTCATATGGATGTGGATTTAAATTGTGGCTCCGTCAGTGGCAACTTCTCTAAGGTCGTTGAGACTCAGTGTGCACATTAGTAAAAGGGAGAATTATGATCCCACCATGCAGTGTGTGTTTGCTTGTTTGTTTTTAGTGGAAGGGTATGAAGCTAAAAGGTAGCCAATGACCACGGTGGGAGGGACTGTGAAAACCGCAACAAGGAATTTTGGCTTTGTTGTATTTCCAAGGCAGCAGGGATCCAGGGAAGGTTATTAAATGGGGAAAGATCCCATGAGCTGTCACTATGCAGAAAAAAAGATCGGAAAGGAAAGATTAGAGGTGGGAAGATCAATGATATAGGTAAGGGGTGAGGGTGACCTGGACCAGGGCAGAAGGAAATGGACAGATTCAAGAGATGTTTAGAATGGATTAACTGGACTAAAGTTCTATTGGATGCGGGAACTGAGGGAGAGAAGGAAGTATTGGCTGACCTTTAGGTTTATGGCTTAGGTGTTGAAGAATTTGGCAGTTTGGGAGTTTGGAGATGCAGGGGGAGTCCCAGGGGAGGAGCCCAAGAGGATGAGGACAGAGGTGGGGAGAGTGGTTCTTCTTTGGTCCCCACTGGGAAGTGGTTAGGGAGGACACCTGGGATTTAGGTACACTCGGTATGACTGGAGGAAAAAGAGAGCTGTCTGCATGAACTGCCTAAGCAGCCCTACCCTGCCTCGTTCTTGCCAGCCAGCAGAGGGATGTGGAAGTAGGGTAAGGCAATCCCAGTTCCCCTTTGAAGAAGGGGAATTGCATCCTTGGCCAAGAATTTGTCCTGGGATCTCAGGTGAGCTCCTGCCCTTGGCTGAGTACCTATTCACTTGAAAGTTTCCCAGAGAGAGTCCAGGCCCACGTCTGCTTCAGGGCCCAGCCCTGGTAGGGAAATGAAGGGAGAGAATGTCAGAAATCAGAGAGAAGACCCTATTCTAGGCAGTGGAGTAGGAAAGTTTGGAGGCAGTTTAGTCATACATGAGACCCTGGTACTTTGGCCCCCATGAGTAGACAGGAAGGCAAGGCCCTACCCCCTTTTCCTGCTTGATTTGCCTAAAATTCCTGCTTTGGGGTCAGACTTAAGTCCATCAAGACACTTCTGTGTCTTACACTGAGCACTTTTGCCCTCAACTTCTTAACCACCACCATGGGAAGAATATTTATCAGAATTACTGGTGTGTCCGAGAGAGGTGTCATGGATGCAGGGAAGAGAGAGGCAGAGAAAAACAAACTTCACCATTTTCAGCTCTTTGATCTACCTACCCTCTCTTCTAATCCAATCCACTGCCAAATCCCACTAGTTCTAGAATCTATATGGATATCCTAAATAGCTCTCAAGGCTATCCTCTCTTCTCCATTCCTGCCCTATCCCCAGCGCTAGGCCAGCAAACTCATTCAGCTGCATTCAAGCAACAGTGTCCTAATGGATCATCTGCCTCCAGTGTTCTTTCCTCTCTAACCCAACCATCATACTATAGCTGAAGTGAGCTTTTAAAACCAGTCCCTCACTCTTCCTTGATTAAAATCCACCTATGGGGGTGCCTGGGTGGCTCAGTGGGTTAAAGCCTCTGCCTTCAGCTCAGGTCATGATCCCAGGGTCCTGGGATCAAGCCCCACATCGGGCTCTCTGCTCAGTGGGGAGCCTGCTTCCTCCTCTCTCTCTCTCTCTGCCTGCCTCTCCCCCAACTTGAGATCTCTGTCAAATAGATAAATAAAATCTTAAAAAAAAAAAAGTAAAATCCACCTATGGTTCCCTATTGCAAATCTCCCGATAAAGCCCAAGATCCTAAGACTGGCAGTCCAAGCTTGTGAGTCCTGCCTCCCTTGCTGCCCCAGATACACAACACTCTTCATTCACATAGAGCCTTGGCTGTCTTCGCTGGACACCTTCCCTGCCAGTCCTCACACTGTATCCAGAATTCCAGAAGTCATCTTGTCTTTCAGCTTTCTAGACCCTCAGATGTGATGAAATATGATCATATTTGGGATCATGTAGCATTTCCTCTGTGAAGCATCTCCTCTCTCTCCATTCCTGATGCTTCGTTTATGTGCCCAGGTGTAAACTGCACTGAGATGCAGTGAGTTATTTCTGGGCTGGAAAAAGCTCCTTGAGGGCAGAGTTCCGATTTGCTCACTAGGCAGCTGCTGGCACATACAGTGCCTTGTGTGAGTTACAAAAAGGCACTCCCCCAACTCTGTAGATGAATTTGAAAAAAAAAATATGCCTCTTCCTTTGGACTGACACAGCCCTGTGATAATGTGCATGGCTTGGTCAAGAGAGCATGGATGAATTTTAGCCCCCACTTGCCCTTTCCACACAAACTGTTTTGTGCAGGACACAACCTGCAAAAGCAAATGCACTCAGTTGTCTGTCTCCTTCACAGTGTTTGAAGGGATGAATGCCCAACTGAAAGGAAGTCATGAGCAGGGAGAGAGACAAGTGGGGGGGGCACCTTCTGGGCTAGGGTTGGGCCCACCTTCTTTAGGTGGATTCTGCAGCCTAAAATGAGGCTGCAAGACATAGCTTCAGCTTTATTAAGAAGCAGCTACAGAAGATGGGACAGAGCACTGAGGTTTAAAGGAAGTCCTGAGTGGGGAGCCAGGTTTTGATAGGTAACAGAAATTAGCAGGGGCATGTGAAGGGGAGCAAAAGGGAGATCCCAGTCTAGTAGATACTGTGAAATTTCCCCAGAGGTTCAGGCTTTCTCTTTGGGGAGCCCCAACCTTTATGGCTCCCAGAGTGACAGTCCTGCCTGTCTCTAGTAGGAGCCCAGATTAAAGTCTTCCCCTGCTTCTCCAGCAGATGGCAGCTCTGCCCAGGACCCAGTGTCTACAGAGAGCTGGACACCCTCCTCCCTTCATGCTGGTGGGCCTGAGGCCAGGTGACTAAAGCTGCTGCTGCCCCTGGCAGGCCCAGAGGAAAGATTGATGGCACGGACATTGCTTGGGCTGGCCAACAGAGCCATCGATTTTCATTTAGGAGAATAATTAAATATTAATTTTCACTTTGTTAAGCTGGAGAGGGTGAATAAAGCCAATCCTGGCAGTACAAAGGAAGGCCATGTTGGAAGCCTGCGGATGATATGGTGGGAGAGGGCAGATGTATGCAGTCATCATCCCCTCCAGACCCTTAGACCTGTCTGCCACCAGCTTGGCCCAGGTAATAGTGTAGTAGTTATGTGACTGAGCTCTGGAGCCAGACTACCTGCATCTTCTCAGGTCTTCCTACTAGTAGCTTCATAACCTTGGGTAAGTCACTTGTTTCCTTTGACTGAGTTTCCTCACCTGTAAAATGGGAAGGCCAATAATGCCTTCTTGTAGAGGATTAAATGACTTTGAACGTGCAAAATGCTGGGAACACTGTCTGGAATCAACAAATGCTAGTTATTATTTTTTTCTTTTTTCTCCTTCAGAAATTATTCGGTTAGTCCAGAGCCTCACAGCTCTTATCTCAGGTGCCCTCAGCCTCATTCAGTCCTCCCTTTCTGGAGCCATGTGGCTGGTTGAAGAGGGTTTTTGTTTTTGCTTTTTTTTTTTTTTTTTAGCTTTTTAAAAAATATTTTATTTATTTGACAGAGAGAAATCACAACTAGGCAGAGAGGCAGGCAGAGAGAGAGGAGGAAGCAGGCTCCCTGTGGAGCAGAGAGTCCGATGCGGGGCTCGATCCCAGGACCCTGAGATCATGACCTGAGCCGAAGGCAGAGGCTTTAACCCACTGAGCCACCCAGGCGCCCCTTTGCTTTTGTTTTTTAATTCCAAAGTTCATCTTAATTTTTTCAGTGCTCCCATTTGCTTTCAAGATAAAGTCCAAGTCCTTCATCCTGGCATCCAAAGTTTCCTCTTCCACCACTGCCCTCTGGTGGATCATCTCTCTGGACTGGCCCATGCTCACACAGGCCCTCCTCCACACTTCCAACCCCATTTCACACCCATCGTGTTCCTTCTGTCTCTGCACCTTTACTATGCTGTTTCCCACATGAAATGTTACAGTTTGTCTCAGTGACTTTCAATTTTAGCAGCAGAAGTCATTTTCTCCCATGGTTGGATGAGTAATAACTTATACTACTACCCCTACAAACGCTGCTGTTACTATTACTACTACCATCACCACCACCTAACCCATATTGAGTGTTTGTTGTCTACAAAGAACTATGCTAAGTACTTTATGTGAGTTAGTTCACTTAATTATTATAACTATTCTATGAATTTGTGTTTACATATGAGGATGCTTAGGCTTCGAAGTAAAGACGTGCCCAAGGTCATACACCAAGTTAGTGAGTGCTAGGCCTGGATCCATACCCAGGTCTGTCTGACTCCAGAGCCTACACACAGAGACTTGATGAGGATAATACGTTGGTGTTACTTAATGCTGAGTCTTCATGAGTGAGGCTCAAGTTGCTTCAGTTACTGGGATTAGTCTTATGAACTGATGGTCCACTAACAGCTTGATTAGCTCTAGACAAACCTTGCGCCATTGCTAGACAGCTCTGATTCAGAAAAGTGATTTCTTTACACTGAGCTGAAATTAGTGTCTGTTCTTTTATCCACTGATACTCATCCTGCCCTTTAGAACCACCCACAGCAAACCAAATCCTCTTAATAATCTGAAGGTGGTTGCCCCCACCCCAACAGTAATATTTATTGAGATCTTACTCTGTGCCAGGTATTTGCTAAACCTCAGTTAATCCTCGTGATAGCCCAGTGAATTAAGTGTTAGTATAACCCACTCCTTATAGATGCAGAAATTGAAGCTTGTGAGTCTAAATAACGTATCTGTGAGACACAGAACTTAAATGACAAATCTGGGATTCAAATCTAGGTCTGTGAGACTCAAAAAGTAGTATTCTTAATCATTATGTTGTGATACTTCCCTATTAAAGCCCCCATTTAACCCTATCTTCTCCAGCCAAATATCTCAATGTCTTCAAATCATCATCCAGGATAGTTTATGTCCCCATCCCATCCTGGTCTCTTTCTGATAGGCTAATGATCCTCTTAAGTCTGAAGCCTAAAACTGGAAATAGTCCCAGGCTTGGCCTGTCCAGGGCATTTGAATAGTGCTTTTGTTGTAGATCCATCACTCCTTTGACAAGAGAAAATGAGGTTCTGTTGTACGATTTGCTCTTGGTGAACCCACACTAGTTCTTAACAATCACCATTCTCTTCCTGCCACATGGTCTGTAGGTCCCACTTTGCTTTTTGTTCAGTGATTAGCCATTAGCTAATGCCATATGAGGTGCCACTGATATATAACGGCTTAACTGTGCACGTATAATTGGGTCCTCTTAGCTTTAACCAAGTGTTTGGGGGAAAAGAAGGAAAGCAATCTTGGTGAGTCAAGGCACCCAAAAAAAATTACAGGAAGAGGACAAAGGGAAGTGCTATAAAGGACCCTAGAACTGGAAAAAGGTAGGATACCAGCCCAGCAGAGTCTCTACCCCATGTATCTGCATATATTCTCACACCAGGGACAAATGACACATTAAGCCATGACTTTAGCCAAGGCTGGAAAATTCTAGCATAGCCCACAATACTTATGTCTCTCTGAAAAGGTAAGGTGGAATATTTGGCCCAAGTGTTAAGCCCATTTCTTTGAGTCAGAAGACTAAATATACCAAAGAACCTATAGCTGGTTTGGGGCATGGGAAAGCTAACTTCTAGAAAGGTGACTCTGCTTCTAGTTCCTGGTCCCATCCCAGCCCCTACATGCTACTTTGGCATGCACATAGGGCATGTCCCCAGCCTGAGGTGATCCCCACCCCCCAACCCTGGTGGACTTACCCCTGGCAGGGTCTTCTGCTCGTGCAGTGCACTCTGGGCCTTGAGAGCAGAGTCCCGGGCGCAGTAGGTGAGGAAGGCACAGCCTGGAGAGGAAGAGGCTGGCTCAGGGGGTTTCCTGAAACCCCCAAATTCTCTTCGTGGAAAGACCCCATTAAGTGACAAACTTAAGGCCACTCTCCTTTAACAAGGCACTGCTCTGAGAAGCCTTCTCTGCCTCCCACCTTCTCTGAATGGAGGGCCTTCATGTATCTGAGTCCCAGACTCTGGCTCCCTCTCATTCACTCCTGGCTTCTTGCCTAGGGAACATGTGTACCCACATCCAGCCACATGCTCATACAATCCCACATCTCCCCTCCCCACTCCAGCCATAAGTCCGGTTGGGGTTAAACCTCCCTAAGCAGCTTTTCCTTCAGCTTTAACCCCAGCCTCCCCCTTCCTTTTCGTATTTATACTCACAGAGTCTCCCAGAATCAGCCTCAATTCCTTCCCAACTCAGTTTCAGATGGGAGGAGGCAAAAAGGTGGAGGAGGGTTGGCAGTCAAACCCAAGGTATCACAACTTCTTCTTAATGCTTTCCTCCTCCAAGTTTGAAGCTGAGGAATGGGTTAATTTGAGGCTTGCAAGATGGGGCTGATTTAAGGACTTTCTGTAGAGAGGAGCTTTCAGGGACCTCCAATCCTACTGAAGAAGCTTGATCTGTCAGCTCTCCCAGTACTTCAAGATAGGGACTGTTAAAGGGTTATTGTGCCCCAAGTCTTACTTCTCTAAAAGAACCAGTAGTTATGGGACAGAGACTGGGTTGAGTCCAAGGATCAGTCCTACTCCTCTTAAGGTTCAGCCTCAGAAACTGTAGCCTGCTAGGAAGCACTGAGGCAGGGATCTCTTCCTTTCCAGTAGTCACTGAGCATTCACGCATTCAAAAAATATTTGTTGAGTACTGACTTGTTATGGTGGGGCATTATAACGGGCTTGGGGATGAAGTGGTAACAAGGCAGACACATTCCCTATTCTCATGGGGATCATGTAAAGAATCATGAGAGGAATGTAATTTGAGTCCAAAGGGTTGAGGAATGCTTCAAAGAACACATTGAATCCTCAATAACAAATAGGGCTTAACAAGGTGACAAGAAGGGTGGTGATTATTTCAGGCTGAGGAAATAGCATGTATGAAGACTGAGGCAAGAATTTGGTGTCTTGGGGGAAATAGATGGAAGACTAGTATGGTTGGAGATTGGTGAAAGGAGGCAGAGTGGACAGTGAGGTGTGTAGGGATCAGGTCATCGATAACCTTGTATGCCTCAGTCTGGATTTTGAACTTTTCTCTAAGAGCAATGAAGAGCCACTGAAGGATTTGAAGTGGGTATCTGACACAATAAGATCTATGTTTTCAAAAAGAGTCTTCTGAGTGTAGGAAGGAGAAAGATCGGAGGAAGAGAAAGTGGATGTGAGAAGCCATTAGGAGCTTCATGAAGTTTTCCACTTAGACCTCAGCAGACTAGGAAGGCAAATGGGAACATTTTCTCTGATGTCTTCTATGTGGCTGTGCCCTTAAGGTGGGTGACTATCTGCTATTCATTTAATTAAACAGACCTTAGAGAACACCTGCGACAAACTCTTACTGTATCAATAGGGAAACTGAGCCCAGAGAGTGTGTCAGTGGCAGAATAGGGTTTCGAATCTCCTAACTCCTAGGCTGATGTTGTTTTCAAAGCACTGTGACTGCCTCCCTCAGTACCCAGTCATCAGAAGGAAAATGAGTCACTCTGGCTTTTGGATGTCGCTGTCGCTGGGGAGAAAGGAGGGAAGATGTTGACTTGGAGACCCTCCCCAATCATCCTGCAAGGCAACCCTGCCTTGGAGAACTTTGGGTTGGTTTGGGGATATATCACCAAACACCTGATTTTGCTTACATCTCTGCTCCATCTTCTGCCACTCAGCCATATCAGCTGACGTCAGAACTGGGCAGGGCCGGGGCCCTGTCTGAAAGGCTCAGGGGCCCAATTGCTGCCCAAAGGAGCCCCGTGTGGACTACTTGGGGTAGGGGGTGGAAAAAGGAGGAATGAAAAGACAGAGAAGCATAACTTGAGGGAGAGACACACGAAAATAAAAAACAGGAAGAATTAGAGCTAAATGGAGAGGGAGAAAAAGGATGAGGGAACAATTCAGAGACTCTGATGGTATTTGAATGAGAAGAGTGATAATTAAAGGTATCTTATACACTTCCCTTATTGTACAGATGGCCCAGAAAGATTAGCTTGTGCTTACATACTGAAATAAAAGCCTAGAAAATAAGAAGATGAATTGCTATGGATGGATGGACAGCCAGGCAGTTGGACAGCATTAGAAGGAATCTGGGTGGCATAATCTTACTCTTTCATGCCCCCTTGTAATGTAACCCCACCCCAAAGTGTCAAAGACACATTGCTACCTCGCTGGTCCCAGATCTTCTGTGGGCATTTTTGTGAAACCCCTGTGTAAGTGTGCCTAGGGACGTTCCAAAACCTCCCAGTTGAAAAGAGGTGGCAGCCTCATTCCAGCTCTCAGCCCTTAGGAAAGTATCTTTAGCTGGTATCCAGGGCCCACCACTTTTTTCCTAGGAAAATCATGGAGGATAGTTGGTGACCCTTCCCCCTCAAATCCTGAAACTGAAGTGTGATGAACGTGGAGAGAGGTAGAAGTGTTTCTCCTCAAATAATTTCTTTCCCCTGCCCCTGTATGACATGTGACTCCAGCTCTCTTACTCCAGCCCAGCCTGGACAGACTTTTCTGCAAGTAAACAAGCCTCCTCCCTCTCTCTACAGGAAGAAAGGGGTGTGGCTGGAACAGGACTGTGGTGCCTGTCTCTCTAGCAAGGGCAGGGGGAAAAAATCCCTCTGCCTCTTCAACCTAACCCACCCTGAAGCTCTGGTCCACAGGCTTTGCTCCAGGACCAGCCTGTGAAAGAGGGAGAGCAGGAGGCTATAAAGAGGATTGGGGAGGGTGAAGATGAGGCACCTAGTGGGGAGATTAGAGGATAAAAGAAGCATGGGTTCACCTGACAGGAAACATGAAACAAGGGGGTACAAGGTGATGGATTTTCCCAGCTGAGGTCAGGGTTCTGGAATCAAGTCGGAAGAGGCAGAGTATTGGCATTCTGGCAGGGAGGTGGAGAGATTGGGTTATTGTCCAACATAAGGGTGGAATTTGGAGCTGAGAGCCTCCTTGAGGGGAATTGGATTTTGTGAGTTAATCAGGCCTGGATTCTGAAGAAGGAAGGACCTTGGGGTTGGGGGGGGTAGCAATCTGCCTCAAAGGAAGGCTCTGTAGGGGTTGGCTAAGCTTAGAGGCCAGAATGAGGGGTACAAGTCCAAGATATATGTGCAGGTGGTTAGGCTTGAGTGGGGTGGTACCAGATTGGGGGAGGAGGTCAAAAATGATTGGGTCCAGGGTTTGGGAGATTGAGGATATCAAAGGTCAAATAACTTTCCGAATTCCAGGATTTGGAATGTCTGATGAGAGGGGTGGATAAAGGTCCAGCTGAAAGGTCGGGACTGTTGGGATGTGAGAGGTGAAAGGTAGGGAGTTAGAGTTAGAGTGGAGAACATGTCAGGGGATCAGAATGATGATCAGTGGGAGGATATCGGAGAGAAAATTCCAGGTTGGGGGTTCTGTGATCTGGAGAGGAGACTGGGCTGAAGTGGGACTGGTATTGGATTGGTGTTGGACTGACTCTAGGTAGATCTAAGGTTGGGGCTGCGGTTGAGGCTGGGGTTTGGGCCGGGCCCACTCTAATCGGATTGGGGCAGGGCTGGGCTGGGCTGGGCTGGGCTGGGCTGACCCCGCGCACCTTTGTGGAGGCCGGTGAGCCGGTCCTTCAGCACCGTCAGCTCGTAGATGCGGCCGAATTCCTCGAACAGCGGCTTGAGGTCCTGCTCGTCCAAGCCCCGCGGGATCTGCCCCACGAAGAGCTTGATGGCGTCGTGGTCCTTCATGGGCACGGCAGGACCGGGGTTTAGCCCGCTCATGCCGACGCCGCTGTCCGCGGTGCTGAAACCCAGGCGCGGGCCGGGGCCGGCGGGCGGCGCAGACCCTCCGGGCGCCGCGGCCATATCCCCGCCCGGTCCGCCCTCCCGCCGGTCCCACTAGTCCCGTCGTCCCGCCGTCCCCTCCCTGGACCGGTGATGAGGGCCAGGGGGGAGGGGGCGGGGTCCGGGCGGCGGGGGTGGGGGGGCTGCACAGGGGGCGGGGTCCGGGTGGAGGGGCGTAGAGGGGGTGGGGCGGGCTGGAGAGGGGCGGGGCAGGGGGCGGGGCAGGACCGGGCCGAGGCGGCGGGACGCTGGGGTCTGGGTTGAGGTCCCCGCGCGGCGCTATCCGGGCTCCCGCCCGAGCTCTCCCGGAGCCGAGCCCCGAGCCCCAGCCCCCGTGCTTGGTGACGTCAGGCAGCCGGCTGCCGAGTCTACGCAAATGATTTGCATAATGAGGAAGCAGCGACCAATCAGAGCTGGAGTTGTCCGGGCTCGGCTGGGGGCGGGAGGGGCGGCTGGGCTCACGCGCTCCTGTTCGCCATGGCAACTGGACCCTCGGACGCCCTGTGTGTGTCGAGAGTGTGCGGGCGTGGCTGTGGATCGCGCGTGTGCGCCTTGGACCGCGTGAGGGGAAGTAGCTTCGTCATGCGTGGTGATGTCTGCGGGAGTTGGAGTTAGCCCCCTCCTCACACAGAGGCACACACGTAGCCACACACACTTCCAATCACTGGAGCGTTTCCTGCGGGGGTGGATGGGGATTCCTCTTCTTCATTCCCACTACCAAAGCCAGTTCCTCAGAGCCGATCCCACCCCGCCCCATCATACATCTCTCTTCGGTATGTTAGCCACGTGCCTCAAGCACGTTCGTCTCCCCTGCATCCCCCCAAATAAAAGTTAAAACAAATTCTTAATGAGAGAAAAAAAGAATAAAACAAAACAAAACTCCAAAACGTTCCTTGGACACGGATTCCTCCTCAGGAGAGTGAGGGAACTTATATTAGCCATATTTGCTCAGTTGCCTCGTTCATTCCAATTCCGTAAGCTCAGAAATGTTATCCTCCTTTTCTGGAGAAGGGAGCTGTGGCTCCGAGAGTTAAGGAGGACAGGACCGCTCTAACAACCGCTGAGCACAGGGTAAGAGAAGAAAGGGAAATACACATACAGTGTATCAAAATATTTAAAAGATACAAATCAAGTTACAATGTGCCTCTTACTTTCACAAAAACACGTCTATTTTTTTAAAAAGTACGTGTAGAGCTGTTTTTTATATGGCTGAAAGTTAACAAAATATCAGAGCTAATGGAATCCTATTACTCTTGTTTGTGTCTGAATGTTCTGATAGGCTAATGACGTTTGAACAGAAGAATCCAATAGGGATAAATAATTTATAAATTCTATAATTATTTCATAAAACTTTTTTCTTGCTTTCTTTCAATAAAATTGCTAACCTCTGCTGATTGACCACTCCAAGAAACTTAAAGAGCAGCAGTAGCAATCGGAATTAACAAAATATTCTTAGAGAAACATTCAATTTCAGAAATAAATTGTGATTTTTAATTTTTTAACTTTTAATAAAAGCTACCCTTTTAATTACCTAATTATGAAGTGTGTTGCCAAAACATTTCACTTTTATTCAGTTTAATGTATTTTTTAACTTCCTTGCAACTTGCTCTTTGACCCACGGATTATTTATAACTGTATTGTTTAGTTTCCAAGTGTTTGGAGAATTTCCCGTTATCTTTCTGTAATTGATTTCTAGTTTGAGTTCATTTTGGTCAGAAATAATCTGTATGATTTCAAGTCTTTTACATTTGTTGAGGTTTTGTGGTCCTCAGAACTTGATCAAACTTAGTAAATGATTTGTTGGTGCTTGAAAAGGATGTATATTCTGTAGGTCGATGGAGTGTTCTATAAATGACTATTAGAACCTGTTCCTTTATGATGTTGAGTTCTTCTATATCCTTGCTGACTTTATGGGCTGTTATTTTATCAACAATTACTTGTGAATTTAACTATTTCTCCTTTCAGTTCTATTAGTTTTTTCTTCACATATTTTGTAGTGCTGTTGATTGGTTCATAGAAATTTCGTATTGCTATGTCTTCTTGGTGAATTGACTCTGATCATTATGTAAAGTCATTCTCTGTTCTAGATCTTCCTCTGAGATCTACTTTATTTCTTGCTCTGAGATCTACTTTATCTGATATTAGTATAACCACTCCTGATTTATTCTGGTTAATGTTTGCATATTTTTTCCATACTTTTATTTTCAATCTACCTATACTGTTATATTTGAAGAGAATTTCCTGTAGACAGCATATAATTGGGTCATTTAAAAATCCAAGCTGTTGATCTTCATCTTTTAATTGCTGTATTTAGACCATTTACGTTTAATGTAATTATCCATATATTAGGGCTTAAATCTGTCACTTAGTTTTTTTGTTTGTTTTCTTCTTTTTTTTAATCTTATTTGAGATAGAGAGAGCGAGCGAGCATGAGCACAAGTTGGGGGGGGGCAGGGCAGAGGAAGAGTGAAAAGTAGGATCTCCACTGAACAGAGAGCCTGACATGAGATTCAATCCCAGGACCCTGGGATCATGACCTGAGCCAAAGGCAGACACTTAACCCAGAGGCCCTAGGTTGTTTTTTTTTCCCCCCTCTTTTGTCTTTTGCCTTCCTAAGGGTTACTTGTTCCTTATTCTAGGTATATCATACATAAATATCACAGTTTACTGGTATTAAAATTTTATGAGTTCAAGTGAAGTACAGAAAACTTACTACTTTTAACTCCTTTTATATTCCCTCATTTATAAGTGTCTTAAATATGTTCTCTCCATTTAAAAAAAGATTTTATTTGACAGAGAAAGACACAGCAAGAGAAGGAACACAAGCAAGGGGAGTGTGAGGAGAACCAGGCTCCCCCGCCCCAGCAGGTAGCCTGATGTGGGGCTTGATCCCAGAACCCTGGGATCATGACCTGAGCCGAAGGCAGGCAGTTAATGACTGAGCCACTCAGGCGCCCCTGTTCCCTCCATATTTTGAGAACGACATAAGAAAATGTTATTCAAGAACAATTTGGAAGACTGGAAAGGAGCAGTAAAGCTTCTTGTATACACCGATACTTCTGTTCTTTCCATTGTTCTTTCCTCCTTCCAGATAAGCCAAGATTCCTTCCTTTTTTTTTTTAAGATTTTATTTATTTATGTGACAGAGAAAGAGAGAGACAGTGAGAGAGGGAATACAAGCAGGGGGAGTAGGAGAGGGAGAAGCAGGCTTCCCGGTGAGCAAGGAGCCCGATGAGGAGCTTAATCCCAGGACCCTGGGATCATGACCTGAGCCAAAGGCAGACGCTTAACAACTGAACCGCCCAGGTGCTCCTCCAAGATTCCTTCTTTCTTCATTTCATTTACATATTAAAAATTTCTTTAGCTATTCTTTATTTTTTTCCAAACTGTATCCAGCTTTATTAAAGATACTTTTCATAAACAATCATGGTATTTCAGGCAGGACATGGGCAGGCAATCGTTAACAGTATACAACAACTTTCAAACTCCCTTCTTCAATGGACTACCAAAATCAGAAAGCCACTATAAAACCCAATGCCGTGTTCATGTGATGCTCAGAGCAGGGAAGTTTAGAGTGAGGGCGGACAGTTCACATTTAGCATATTGTTTAACAACTTTTCACAAGCCGACCCTGACTTTCAGGAAATGAAATGAAAATGGCAGGATTATCCATCTGAAGATCCACGAGCTAAAAAAGGAACTCTTTTGAGGGACGCCATCTCAGTGGTGACATTTTGTCAAGTCCAGATTGCCTGACATACTGGGAACCATGTCTTGGGGGTCAGGTTCCAACAGGTCTCTGGGTTTAAGGGAGTCAAGTCTATGTTGAAGGCAGAGAGGGAGAAGAGGACATAAAAACTGAATTTTAGTTTTTTCCACACCACCAAGGGATTTGTGCCCAGGCGGTTCATGTGTGTCAACGTCAAGGAACCCCTCCTCCTGGGAGCCAAGAGGAAGTTTCTCAAAACTAGGAGGGAAAGGTGTTTTTCCCTTTGTGTCAATCTAGCTTCAGAAATAGTCTATTAGTGACATATGCCCTTCCCCCAAAACAACAATGAAGTGTTCTGTGTGCTAACAACATAGCTTAAAAAAAAAAAAGTAAAACAAAATTCTGCATTTTTATAAAACTTGATAAAAAATAGTATTTCAAACTGTACAGTCACCAGAAGTACACAGTTATCAAAAATGCACACCCTTCACTTGGCATCTCCAGCACCTTCAGCTTTCTGTGCCTGGTCTGTTTTGGCATCTCCGTTTTCTGCAGGGTTATTCCCATCCTTGCTGGCATCAGCTTTCCCCTTTTTCCCTTTGGGTACCTTCTCTCCCTTCTTTGCTGGGGCCTTTTTAGGCTTGGGCTCTGGCTTTGGAGGAGCAGGTTTAGCAGATAACCTTGCAGATCTTCTCTGTGGCTCGTCCTTCACCTTGGCTTTATCTCCTTTAGCATCCCCCTCAGCCTTTCTCTTGGGCATGGTGGCGACGGCGGCGGGACGTAAGCGCTGGACGCGGGGATGCAGCGGCGCGCGGGCTTTGGCCCGTCCGGGGGTCGTTCTCGCCTCTTCTTCACACTGCTCCTTTAGCTATTCTTTTAAGATAGTTTTACTGCTGACAAATTCTCTATGTTTTCCTTCGTCTGAAAAGGTTTTGATTTCTTCTTTCTTGAAGGAAATTTTTGCAGATATAAAGTTCTAGTTTGACAGTTCTTTTCTTTCAGCACTTAAAAAATGTTGTGCCACTTTTTAAAAGTGGCATCCATAGTTTCTGATGAGAAATCTTTTATCATTCAAATTGTTTCCCACCACCACCACCACCATTGGTAAGGTGTCATTTTTTTTTTCTTGCTTTGAGAATTGTTATCTTTGTCTTTAGTTATCAGAAGTTTGACTGATGTGTCTTTTTTTTTAAATATTTTACTTATTTATTTGACAGAGAGACAGCAAGAGAGGGAAGACAAGCTGGGGGAGTGGGAGATGGAGAAGTAGGAGTCCTGTGAGCAGGGAGCCCAATATGGGGCTTGATCCCGGACTCTGGGATCATGACCTGAGCCAAAGGCAGACGCTTAACGACTGAGCCACCCAGGCACCCTCCCCCCCCTCTCTTTTTAAGAGAGAGAGAAAATGGGAGCAGAGGGAGAAAAAGAATCTCAAGCAGGCTTCATGCCAAGTGCTGAACCCAATACAGGGCTGGCTCTCACAATCCTGAGATCATGACCTGAACTGAAACTGAGAGTGGGACACCTAACCGACTGAGCCAACCAGGCACCCCTGTCGTAAAGTGAATTTATTTGGTTTTATCCTGTTTCGGTTTGCTCTGCTTCTTTATTTTATTTATTTATTTATTTTTGTAATGATTTTATCTGTCAGAGAGAGAGAGAGAGAGCACAAGCAGGCAGAGGCAGAGAGAAAAGCAGGCTCCCCGCTGAGAAAGAGTCCAATGCGTGACTCAGTCCCAGGACCCTGGTATCACAACCCCAGTAGAAGGCAGGGCTTAACCAACTGAGCCACCCAGGTGTTCCTGATCTGCTTCTTCAGTCTATAGATTTTTTGTCTTTTGGTAAATTTTTATCATTATTAGCCATTATTTCTTTAAGTATTTTTTTTAAAGATTTTATTTACTTATTTGACAGACAGAGATCGCAAGTAGGCAGAGAGGCAGGCAGAGAGAGAGATGAGGAAGCAGGCTCCCTGCTGAGCAGAGAGCCCAATGCGGGGCTCAATCCCAGGACCCTGGGATCATGACCTGAGCCAAAGGCAGAGGCTTTAACCCACTGAGCCACCCAGGTGCCCCAAGGATTTTTCTATAGATTTTATTTATTTATTTGATAGAGTGAAACATAGCAAGAGAGGGAACACAAGCAGGGGGAGTGAGAGAGGGAGAAGCAGGCTTCCTGCTGAGCAGGAAGCCCAATGTGGGGCTCCATCCCAGGACCCTGAGATCATGACCTGAGCCGAAGGCAGATACTTAACTACTGAGCCACCCAGATGCCCTCTTTAAGTATTTTTACAAACCTCTTCCTCTTTCCCCTTTTTCTCAAGGATTATGATGACAGGAATGTTACATCTTTTGTTATAATCCCATAGGTCCTTGAGGCTCTGTTAAATTTTTTAAATCTGTTTTCTCTCTGTTGTTCAGATTGGGTAACTTTTATTCTGTCTTCAAGTTCACTGATTCTTTCTTCTGTTATCTGCATTCTGATGTTGAGCCCATCTGATGAGTTATTCATTTTGGTTGTGTATTTTTTCAGTTCTCAATTCTCCTTGTGGTTCTTATTAATATCTTCTATTTCTGTGCTGAGACTTTCTATTTTTTTTTCTTAAATTTGTTTCAAGTGTGTTTGTAATTGCTTCTTGAAGCATTTTTTTTTATTTGCCAGAGAGAGAGAGTACACACAAGCAGGCAGAGAGGCAGGCAGAGGCAGCGAGAGAAACAGGCTCCCTGCCAAGCAAGGAGCCCGATGTGGGACTCGATCCCAGGACCCTGGGATCATGACCTGAGCCGAAGGCAGCAGCTAAACCAACTGAGCCACCCAGGCGTCCCGCTTCTTGAAGCATTTTATGATGGCTGTTTTAAATCTCTGGCAGTTAATTCCAATATCTATTTCATCTCAGTGTTGATTCCTATTATGAGACTCTGTTTTTTTTTAAATGAAACTCTGAATATTTGCAATTTCTTTTTTAGCAGGTTTCCTTTGACCCTACACTAATCATGAAACACAGCCTTGTTACTGACAGATGGGGGTGTAAGTTCAGGTTTCCTCCTAGGTCTCTGCTGAAATCACCCTAAATAGGAGGGAAGGTGGTCTTATTACTTCTGGTTGGAAGTAGGAACTTCCAACTAGGCCCCTTAGACACCATTCCAGCAAGGAGGGAGTTGAGTCCCAGATGATCTTCACTGAACCCAGAGAAGAGTAGCTTGTTATGTTGGGTGGGGATGAAAGTCTTACTTGCCCATTTGACCTCCTCTGACACCACCTTGGTGGTGGGAGGAGAAGGGGTACTTCTTATAACCATAGGCTAGACTACATGAATCAGAATTTCTGTGGTGTTACATAGGCATAGTGTTTCACAGCTGCCCTGTTGATTTCAGCGTCCTTGAAAACAAGTTTCAAAACTACTGCTTTAGAATTTCCTTTAGTGAGGAGTCTGTTGGTAAACTTTGCTATGCTCATCTGGAAATTTTGTATTTTGGCCCACTTCTTGAATGATAGCTTAGTGCGTGTATGATTATTTTCTCTAAACATTTTGAAGATATGATTTCACCATCCTTTGGTTTCCATTTTTGCTCATGAGAAGTCAACTAACAGTCAACTTGTCATTTCTCTGCAGGTAATTGGGTTTTCTTAATGGCTGCTCTCAAGATCTTTTCTCTTTTTTTCTATAATCTTCACTTTCAAAATGTGTTTAAGTGTATAATTCTTTTTCTTTAAATTGCTTGAGATTTCTTGTGTTTCCTAAATCAGCATATTTATATTTTTCTTCAATTTTAGAGAATCCTCGGTCATTATTTTCTTAATTAGTGTCTTTTCCCCATGTGGTATGATGTGCTGTCCAGGCCGTCTTCTCTCCCCTTTGGTGAAGAATCTGGTGTTATAGTTGCTGAGAGTGCTGTGGGCAGGCAGCCTTCAGCTGTCAGCACCTTCAGGGATTGCCTCAAGGTCATGTTTGGTTGTGGTATTTTTTGTGGTCCAGGGCAGTCCACATCCAGTGATTGATCAACAGAGGATTATAAAGCCGACATATCTCAGCCCAAATAAGAACAATTTTGAAGGCCAACAGAGCTCCTATGGGGTCATCTGTACTTGTTGTTGGCCCTGAATCACAGCTCACATTCTCCCTCTATCTATTCCTGCTTCCTCTCACTCTCTCTTTCCAATAGCTCTCCTTAATAAACATCCTGAATGATAACCTTGGTCAAAGAGGCAGCTTCCCAGGGAAACAAACCTGCACTATCCCATTCTTTCTAGTCACTCCCTCATAAAATCTGATTAGATATGTCAGATGGTCACACTCTCTTTTTCCCTATCTCTTTAACAATTTCCCCCAACCTTGACATTCTTTGATGCATTTTGGGTAATTTCCTAAGACCTATTACTTTGGATTAGCTCACTAATTTTCTTTTCAGCTATTTTTATTATGAATTCTGATTTTAAGATATTTCTTTACAAAATTTTGTAGCACACTGACTTGGAAAATTTTAATAAAATGTGTTTTAGGAGAAAAAAAGCATAAAACTGATTTTTAAAAGGCTTGGTGTTTTGGTTTGGTCCATCTCTTCCATTCAGATATCTGGTACCACACAAATATGTTCATACTTCTTCATTAGTAAATTTTAGTAATTAATAATTCCTTTAAAAACTCATGTTGCCGTGTTAATTGTATTTGTACAATATTTAATCCCATTTTTCTCAGTTTTTCCATTTCTTTTATTTCTGCAGCAGTATCTTGTTTTACATTCTTAAAGTTTCTCTCTCTCACTCTTTTTTTTTTTTTAAACTAGGCTCTGTACCCAGCATGGAGCCTAACATGGGGCTTGAACTCATGACCCTGACATCAAGACCTGAACTGAGATCAGGAGTGGACTACTTAACTGACTGAACTACCCAAGTGCCTCTCTCTCTTTTAAAAAATATTTTATTTATTTATTAGTCAGAGAGAGAGAGAGAGCACAAGCAGGCAGAGTGGCAGGCAGAGGCAGATAGAGAAGCAGGCTCCCTGCTGGACAAGGAGTCCAAAGCAGAACTCAATCCCAGCACCCTGGGATCATGATGCAAGCCAAAGGCAACGGCTTAACCGACTGAGCCACCCATGTGTCCCTCTCTTTTTTCTCTTGATCATGGTTGGCTAATGTTTACATTTTCCAAACAATAATCTTTTTGTATTATTGACTCTGTTGTAATTTTTCATTTCACTAATTTCTATGTTCATCTTTTTTGAAATTTTTACTCCTTACTGCTTGCTACAAGGTACGGATTGGTTCTCTAAAGCAACTAGTTGCTTTACTGATTTTACTGGTATACCCAGTATTATGCTGATTTTACCCTAAATAGGCACACTTCAGAAATATTGTAGGTTCAGTTCTAGACCCCTGCAATGAAGTGAATCTCACAATAAAGTTAGCCAAACAATTTTTTTTTGTTTCCCAGTTCATGTGAAAGTTATATTTAAGACTATACTATAATCTGTTTGGTGCCTGGGTGGCTCAGTTGGTTAAGTTGCTGCCTTCTATTCAGGTCATGATCCCACGGTCCTGCTTCTCCCTCTCCCTCTGCCTGCCACTCCCTCTGCTTGTGTTCTCTCTCAGTCAAATAAGTAAATCTCTTTTAGAAATATTATACTGTAATCACCTAAGTGTGCAATAGCATTATATCTTTAAAAATGCATAATTAAAAATACTTCACCACTAAAAAATGCTAACCACTATCTCAGCTTTCAGCAAGTCATAATCACTGATCACAGATCACCATTACAAATATAATAATTGGGAAAAAGTTTTAAGTACTATGAGAGTTACCAAAATGTGACACAGACATGAAGGGAGCAAATGCTGTTGGGAAAATAGTGCCAGTAGACCTCCTCAATTCAGGGTTTCCGCCAACCTTCAATTTGTAAAAAATGCAGTATCTGTGAAGTGCATGAAGTGAAACACAGTAAAATGAGGTATGCCTGTATGTATACTCTGGGAGATACCCTGAAACCATTCCCACTTATTGCAATAATTTTTTTTGGATTGAGACTTCATCTTTAATCCTAACCCAGTTCTTTTCTGTTTTAGAGAAATTACTCATAATTTTAACCCAATACTTTGAACTTGGTAGACATATCTTTTCCCAGCATTTTGTTTCTGTTACAGAACAAGAAAGGAGGGAAACACTAAGATTTTATTTATTTATCTAAGAGAGAGAGCACAAGCAGAGGGAGGGGGAGGGGGAGAAGCAGGCTCTCTGCTGAGTAGGGAGCCCAATGCAGGGCTCAATCCCAGGACCCTGGGATCATGACCTGAACTGAAGGCAGACACTTAACCTGCTGAGCCACTCAGGTGCCCCAAAACATTAAGATTGACTAGCTGTAGTAAGAGCTCACTGTTCATAAATCAATGTGACTGACCTGTGGACACTGAAAAGTAATAGTGAGAATCAGGAAACAGATATGACAAGGAGCAAGGGCCCAAGTTGAGCCAGGAGCTTTGTGCCTTGGTTCCCCATCTATTTCTGCTGTGGCAATAACCATGGGCCAAAAGTACTTACTATTACATAGTAATAGGCAATATAACCATTGAGTAGGGTTTTATGATGAAGAGGATAGCTTGTCTCCAAGGAGGGGGCCTCAGAATCATGTGGGGGACTCTGTAACCCAATTGGCAATGTCTCCAAACAAACCCCAGAGAATGCAGTAGGGTTTCTATAGGGCCTGGTTCACTTCATAATCAGGGATGCCGGCCTGTATGTTTGAAAGATTTCAAGGTTGATCGGTGTAAAGGATGTGACCACAGGGTGGCAGTAGCACACAATGAGTTTTACGTGTGTGGCGCTTTGACCGGTCTGCAAGGGGGGTCTTGGGGGTTGGTTTTTCTCAGAGCTGGAGACCTTCCAAGGTCACCTGCACAGGGGCTACCACCCAGAAGGGGAAGAGAGCAAGAGAACCAATGAGGGGAGGAAGACCAAAGAGAGGGTTTACATGTCTACATGATGCTCAACAGTGGCCTGGGGTCTTTATAGCCCTGGGGTTTATCTTATTTATGGCTTTTAATGTCAGCTTCAGTTTCATAGGCATTATGAAAATTAACGAAATGAAACCTTATTTAGAATGGAGTCAGGAGTCAATGGGAGCTCCAGCAGGGGGAGCTCTCATGCTCCTGGTAGATTGCAGATCCAGCTGGAAGAAACATACCTCGCAAGTCAATACCACTTTAACTACTACTTTATTACCCAAGAAGGAGGAAAAAAGGCTTTTCTCCTCTCTGGGGAACAGCCCAGCAAATAAAAGACTGTCCACAACTCAGTCAATGAAATTCCACTTTACTTCAGACTCCCAGTTTACTCCACTAAGCTTTTATTTTACTCCCAGTGTTACTCCACAGCCCTCCCGGAACTGCCCCTTTCTTCTGCAAAACAGCATTCCTCTCCTCTGTTTTCTGTACTTGCCCGTGGATTTGCTGTAGTTTGCTTGTCCTGAATCACAATTCCGTCATTCCCGATTGTAATAAATAAAATCTTTTTAAAAAAGTTAAAAACAAGTAAAATTATCCAATGTGTTAAAATGTTGCCAGTGGGCTTTGGGCTAGTAGGTCTTAGTCTGTGTGAAGGAGTAAACAGCACAGGGCTGGTATACAGAGACCATCTTTGGTTAAAGGCCCAGCACTGGCACTGCAGATGTGTGTTACCATTTCTTCTGTGTTGGCCAATCCGAGTTTGTTTTTTCAGTACATGTGTGTCTCTTCAACCTGTAGTTTGAAGCTTTTTATATGAGAAAAATATTATTAAAGTATAGCTTTAGTACATATTCTGTTCTGTTGCTTTGTTTCCCTTTTTAGTAAATCCTATCATACATATGTTAGATCTTCTTTGAGTATCTTCTTTTTCTATCACTTTCTCTAAAATCCATTTTTCTTTCTTTCTTCTTTTAAAAAAAGTCTTTCATTTAAACTTGTATGAGTGAAAATTTTATGCATTGTCATTTTCTCTTGGGTTCCTTCTCATTTAGTTTTCATTTCAGAAATAACTTTTAGTTTTTTTCTTTTTCCTGAGTTCTATAAACTGACTTCTAAAAAATCTTATTTTTTTCCTATTATCACATTTCTGAAATTTTCAAATTCTTATACTGATTTTAATAGCTTTTTTCATTTTCTTAATGGTTTTCTTCTTCTTTTCTTTCTGGGTAAATCCTTCTGCCATGCTTTCATTGTCAATGGGAACATTGTTGTATTCTTTTCTTTTTTATGATGACTATGTGTGGGATTCAGCTGAGATCAGTTTCAACTGCTCATGTTTGAGTGCAATGAGTTTTCCTGATTATAAGGAACAATGGGAAGAATAGGTATTTTAGCTTCAAGGCTATAGAGTTTTCTTTATTTTTCCTTAATGAAATAATGAAAGTATGGCCTCTGACTTCTGAGATCATCAGGGCCTTCTCTGTCTTTTGCCTTTATAGTCCCTGCCCAGCTCTATTTGGATTCTACTCCCATCAGTTTCTCCTCAGTTTGGCTTTGTCCTGGAAGGAAGTTTTGATTTGTTAGTATCAAGACATTATAAGCACTCAGACCACTTCAACCTCTCCAGAAATTACTGTAGATTCTTTGGATTTGGCTGCAAATTGAGTCTGCAAGACTTCCTCCCAGTTTGGAGTGATTCTCAGATTGTATTTACCAGTTACTTACTATTCTAAAGAATATTACACCCCACATTGCCTTCCCTTGTTTTTTCCTACATAGATACTGAATACATGTTGGTTGTGATAGGCATAGATTCATCCCTAAATACTAGTATTTTGGGGGATTATTGGGTGATAGCTTGTTTTAAAATAGCTTTATTGAGGTTTGATTGAATATAATAAAATGCACATATTTAGAATATATAACTTTTAATAGATTTCATTTAAGTAATCTCTACATGCAATGTGGAGTTCAGATTTACAATCCCAAGATCAAAGTTGGTCTACCAACTGAGTTAGCCAGGCGCCACTAGAATATACTATTTGATAAATGTTGACGTAAGAACCTGTGAAATCACCGTGATCAAGATAGCGAACAGATCCATCACATTCAAAGGTTTAGTTGTGCTCCTGTTTCTCTCTTCTGCTCCTTCCTGCCTATCTGATCCTCAATCACTGATACATTTTTTTTTTGCCAGTACATATTAGTTTGTGCTCTCTATAGTTTTATATAAATAGAATCATACAGTGTATGCTCTTTTTTTCTGACTCTTTACTTAGCAAATTATTTTTAGAATCATCCATGTTGTTGTATGCATTGATAATTCACTCCTTTTTTATTGCTGAGTACTCTTACATACCATTATTTGTTTATCCATTCACCTTTTAATAGACATTTGAGTTATTTCCAGTTTTGGGCTATTCAAAGCTAAGCTGCTATGAACACTCATGTACAAGTCTCCTTATAGGCATATATTTACTTTTCTCTTAGGTCAATACCAAGGAGTAGAATGGCTGGATCACATCACAGGTATATGGTTAGATTTTTTTTTTTTAAGATTTTATTTATTTATTTGACAGAGATCACATTTTTTTTTTAAGATTTTATTTATTTATTTGACAGAGAGCCCAATGCGGGCCTCAATCCCAGGACCCTGGGATCACGACCTGAGCAGAGGCTTTAACCCACTGAGCCACCCAGGCGCCCCTATGGTTAGCTTTTTAAGAAAATGCCAGACTGTTTTCTAAGGTGGTTCTTACATTTCACATTCTTACAGTGTATGAGAATTCAAGTTCTTTCACATTCTTAACAACAGTTTTTATAGCCAGTCTTTTAAATGTTAGCCATTCTAATAGGCACGTAGTGATGTTTCATTATAGTTTTAATTTCCATTTCCCTAATGATTAATGATGTTGAGAATATTTTCATGCACTATTTATAATCTAATGTGATCTTTTCCCCAGTAAGAAAAATTGGATTGTTTTCTTCTTATGTTTTTGTAGACAAAGATTTTTCTGCCAGGCTGTTGCTTATATTTTCACTCTCTTAACAGTAACTTTTGAAGAGCAGTTTTCAACTTTAATTTTTATGATGAACAATTTAGCAATTTGTAATTTAATGGATAATGCTTTTGGTAGCATATCTAAGAAATCTTTGGCAAAGCCAACGACACAAAGATTTTTCATGTTTTCTCCTGGAAGTTTCATAGCATTCAGTTTTGCATTTAGTTCTATGCATCATTTTTAGTTAATTTTTGTGTGTAGTGTGAGATATGGATTGAGCTAATTAAAAGATACACATTTTTTTGCATATGAACATCCATTTGTTCTTGCACCATTTGTTGAGAAAGGTTATCCTTTCTCCAGAGAATTCCCTTTGTCAAAAATCAGTTATATGAATATGTGTGACTATTTGGCTCCATTGATCTATTTCCCTTTTTTTTTTAAATTTTATTTATTTATTTATTTATTTGACAGATAGAGATCACAAGTAGGGAGAGAGGCAGGCAGAGAGAGAGGAGGAAGCAGGCTCCCTGCCAAGCAGAGAGCCCGATGCGGGGCTCGATCCCAGGACCCTGGGATCATGACCTGAGCGAAAGGCAGAGGCTTTAACCCACTGAGCCACCCAGGTGCCCCTATTTCTCTATCTTTATGCCAGTACCACACCGCCTTGACTCTTGTAGCTTTACTGTAATTTTGAAATCAGTGTGAGACCACCAACCTTGCTCTTTTTCAGAGTTGTTTTGGTTATTCTAGGACCTTTGCATTTCCATATAAATTTTAGAATCAGCTTGCCAATTTCTGCAAAAAAAAAAAAAAAAAAAGCCTGCTGAGATTTTGTCTGGAATTGCATTGAATCTACACATCAATCTGCGGAAGAATCAACATCTTAACAAAACTGAGACTTTTGCTCATTGAAGAAAGTATGTCTTTCTATTTGTTTAGGCTTTTCTCTCAAAAAAATTTTGTAATTTTCAGTATATGAGGTCTTTTATATATTTTGTTGAATTTCAAATTTTTAATTGCAAATGGTATCTTTTTCAAAAATTTATTTTCAGGGCGCCTGGGTGGCTCAGTGGGTTAAAGCCTCTGCCTTTGGCTCAGGTCATGATCTCAGAGTCCTGGAATCAAGCCCGCATCGGGCTCTCTGCTCAGGGAGCCTGCTTCCTCCTCTCTCTCTCTGCCCACTTGTGATCTCTCTCCCTGTCAAATAAATAAATAAAATCTTTAAAAAAAATAAAAAAAATTTATTTTCTAGTAGTTTGTTGCTTGTATATAAAAATGTAAGTGATTTCTGTATATTGATCTATATCCTGCAATGTTGCTAAACTCAGATATTAGTTCTAGTGGCTTTTTAATAGATTCAGTTGGATATTTGCCAAGAACAACCACATCATCTGCAAATACAGTTTTGCTGCTTTCCTCTCTGTATGCCTTCCTTTTTCTTGCCTGATTGCACTAACTAGAACTTCCAATACAATCTTATTTACTTACTTAAAATGATTTTATTTATTTATTTGACAGAGAGAGAGACAGTGACAGAGGGAGTACAGGCAGGGGGCATTGGAAAGGGAGAAGCAGGCTCTCCTCTGAGCAGGGAGCCCGATGAGGGACTTGATCCCAGGACCCTGGGATCATGACCTGAGTTGACGCAGATGCTTAAGGACTAGGCCACCCAGGCAATACTACAATCTTTTTTAAAAGGTGTTTGGTTGTATTTCAAAATAAACCATTAAGGGAATAATCACAGAAATATAGGACCCAACAATGTTTAGCTGTATCTAGTCCAATTTCCTCTTTATATATATGTATATATAAAATAAGATATTGGTGGAATCCAGGTCTCTGGTAGGGGAGTTTTTCCCCCTACATAGTGGGATTACTCACAGTGATGATACTATGATATATAAACTCTACCTTAGGCACTTTTGTTTTTAGTATATGCTATATTATTATTACATAATGTCTATAGCACACATCTGCAGTAAGCATTAGCAAAATTGAATTCTTAAAATTCAGAAAACTGGAACATTTGATTCTCCTCCACTATAATCTTGAATACAAAAGCCAAGAATGGAAGTCCATGCTTTGTTCCCAATATTAGGGAAAAATAATTTAGTCTTTCATCATTAAGTATAATGTCAATTGTAGATTTTTTTAAAAAAGATTTTTTAAATGATTTGCCTTCTCATTTATTTTTTAACCTATTCAGACATGGAAAGTATCTACTTTTTTAAAAAGATTTTAATTATTTATTTGACAGACAGAGATCACAAATAGACAGGGAGACAGGGGGAAGCAGGCTCCCCGCTGAGCAGGGAGCCCGATGCGGGACTCGATCCCAGGACCCTGAGATCATGACCTCAGCCAAAGGCAGAGGCTTTAACCCACTGAGCCACCCAGGTGCCCCTGGGTTCTTTATTTCATTCCATTGATCTATTTGTCTATTCTTTCACCAAATGCCAAACTGTCTTGGTTATGGTGACTACAGCTAAGTCTTGAAATTAAACATTGTCAGACCTCCCAACTTTGTTCTTCTCTTTCAATATTGTGTTGGCTGTTCTGGGTCTTTCCATATAAACTTTGAATCTGTTTGTAAATGTCCATCAAATAACTTGCTGGGATTTTGACTGGGATTATATTTAATCTCTAGTTCACAATGGGAAGAACTGATAACAATATTGAATTTTCCTATTCGAGAACATGGAATACCTGTTAAATCTTCTTTGATTTCTTCATCATAGTTTTATAATTTTCCTCATATCGTTCTTGTACATATTTAATTTTTTAGTGCTAATATACATTGTGTTGTGTTTTAATGTCAAATCCAATTATTCATTTTTGATATATAGGATAGCAATTGACATTTGTATATTAGCCTTGCATCCTAAAACCTTACTTTAATTGCTTATTAGTTCTAGGAGTTTGCTGACTGTTTCAAATTTCCTTCATAGACAATCATGTCATCTGCAGTTTTATTTCTTCCTTCGCAATCTGTGTATCTGTTTCCTTTTCTTGTTGTTACTGCATTAGCAAGGACTTCTAGTACAGTGTTGAATAGGAGTGGTGAAAGGGGACATCCTTGCCTTCTTCCTCTTAGGGGAAAGCATCTAGCTTTTCATAATTAAGTATGATGGTAGCTGTAGGTTTTTTGTAGATGTCCTTTATCAAGTTGAGGAATTTAATTTAATTGAGGAAGTTCCCCTCAATTCCTGGCTTACTGAGAGTTTTTATCATGAATGGGTTTTGAATTTTGTCAAACACTTTTTCTGTATGTGTTGATATGATCACGTAATTTTTCTTCTTTAGCATGTTGATACAATGGATTGCATTAATCCTCAAATGTTGAAGAACTAGCTTTACATCCTGGAGTAAATCTCATTTGGTTATGGTGTAGAATTCTTTGTGTACATTGTTGGATTTGATTTGCTAATATTTTGTTGAGTATTTTGCATCTATGTTTAGGAGAGATATTGGTTTGTAGCTTTCCTTTCTTATAATGTATTTATCTGGTTTTGGTATTAGGATAATGCTGCCCTCTACTTTCAAAAGAGATTGTAGAGAATTGGTGTCAATTTGTTCTTCAAATATGGTAAAATTCACCGATGAACCCATCTGGACCTGGTGCTTTCTATTTTGGAACAATATTAATTATTGATTCAATTTCTTTAGTATATACAGGACTGTTGAGATTATCTAGTTCTCCTTATGAGAATTCTGGTAGATTGTTTCTTTCAGGTAACCGGTTCATTTCATCTAGGTTATCAAATAGTTATCTATAATGTTCCTTTATTATCCTTTTAATGTCTATGGGGTCAGTAGTGATGGCTCCTCTTTCATTTCTGTTAAGAGTAATGTATGTCTTCCCCCACCCCCTTGGTTAGATCAGCTGGGGGTTTACTGATTTTATTGATCTTTTGAAAGGAGCAGGTTTTGGTTTATTCATTTTCTCTATTTTTGTTTTTTCTATTCATTGATTTCTGCCCTAATTCTTACTTCTTTTCTTTGCTAACTTCAGATTCTTTTCTAGTTTCCTAAGGTGAAAGTTTGATCTTAGATCTTCTTTCCTTATATTCAGTGTTGTAAGTTCCTTAGTACTGCTTTTCTTGCATCTCACAAATTTCGATAAGCTGTGTTCTCATATTCATTTTATATATATATAATTTTTTAAGTAGGCTCCATGCCCAGTGTGGAGCCCAACGCAGGGCTCAAACTCACAACCCTGAGATCAAGAGTCAGTTGCTTAACTGACTGAGCCACCCAGGCACCCCTCATTTAGTTCAAAATATTTTAAAAATTTCTCTTGACCTGTATGTTAACTTAGAACTCTGTTGTTCAATTTTCAAATATTTTGGGATTTGGGGCTATATTTATTATTGGATTCTAGTTTAATTCCATTGTGGTCTGAGAGCATACATTATATGATTTCAACTCTTGAATCTGTTAAGGCATGTTTTAAGTCCCAGAATGTGGTCTATCTTGGTGATTGTTCCATGTAAACTCAAGGAGAATGTATAGATCCCATTGACTTATGATGCTAAATTATGTTAAATGATGTTATGTCACTACTAATTTTCTATGCGCCAAATTTGTCAGTTACTGAGTCTTCAGCTGAGAAAGTTGAAGATTCCAACTGTCAGCTTCTCCTTGCAGTTTCATAAATTCTTCCCTCATATACTTTTATGCTTTATTGTTAGGCCACACTCATTAAGGATTGTCTTCTTGGGGAATTGACTCCTTTATCATCATCTAATGCCCCCTTTCTTCCCTGATAATCTTCCTTGCTCTCGAGCTGGCTCTGTCTGAAATTAGTATCACTTTCCCAGCTTTACTTTCAATTAATATTAGCCTGGTATATCTTTTTCCATTCCTTTACTTGTAATCCATCTGTGTCTTTATACTTAAAGTGAGTTTGTTTTTAATTTATTTTTCACTTTATATTTAAAGTCAGTTTTTAAATAAACAACATAATAAACAACATATAGTTCTGTCTTATTTTTTTAATCATCCTGGCAATTTCTTTTAATTGGTTTATTTATTTTTAAAATTTTAAAAAAGATTTTGAGAGAGATGTGAGTGAGAGAGAGAGAACAAGTTGGGGGAGGGGTAGAGGGAGATGGAGCAGGGAGCCTGATGTGGGACTCCATCCCAGGATCCTGGGATCACAACCTGAGCTGAAGACAGACACTTAACTGAGCCACACAGTCACCCTTAACTGGTGTATTTAGGCCATTCATATTTAAAGTTATTATTGATAAAGCTAGATTACTATCTAACATATTTGTTACTGTTTTTCATTTGTTGCCCTTCTTGTTTCTATTTTTGGTAATCCACTATTTTCCTGTTTTTTATGGTTTTAATTGGGCATTTTATGATTCTATTTTATCTCCTTTATTAGCCCATCAGTTACACTTTCTTAACCTTTTTAGTGGTTGCCCTAGATTTTGTGAAATACATTTACAACTAATCCAAATCCACTTTTAAATGACACTATACTTCTTCACAAGTAGTACAAGAGCCTTATAAGAGTATTTCCAATTCTTCCCTCCCATTATTGATAACATTACTGTCATTTATTTCATTTATAAAATAACCAAATACATTATTATTCTTTTGAACAAACTGTTACCTGTTAGAACAATATAGAATAAAAACTAAAATTTGGATTTTAATTTGAACCACATGGAATCTATAGATATTTAAATCCTTATAATTTGAGTCTTCTCACTCATGAACATATTACCTACCTACATCTGGGTCTGCTTGTGTCTTTCAGAAATTTAATAATTTTCTCTATACAGTTATATTTTTTATTAGATGTACCCCTAGGAGTATATAATTGTTGACTCCTGTTACATGAAGTATGCAATTATGTGAGGCAATGTTTGCCTTTTTTTGCTTAAACCAGTTTGTTTCCTTGCAACTAAAGGAGTTCTAACTAACACAGATAGAATGTCAGGAAATGATGGCGAGTTCAAGAGACACCCCATCTTGAAGGGGAAAACTAGTATACCATAAGTGAGTTGGACAATGGGGTGATTCTGAAAAATTAAAAGCAGAAAACTAACATATTTATGCCTGTTTGTGCACAGAAAGAAAGGAACCATTCATAAGGAAAAGGTCTGAAGAGCAAGGCGAGAGGAAATGGACTCGAGTCCAGATATTGCTGAGTACTCGGCTTTATCTGTGTGCCTGAGTGTAGTGTCCAAGAGCAGGAAGAGTGCAGCGTGGGGCAGTGGCCAATGGCCGGCTACAGTGTAAGGTAGAATTAACCAGGTGAGCTGAGATCCATATTTGATCCATATTGCCTGGTACAAATCCTGACTCAGCCTAACTGTAACCATTTAGTTTTTCTGTTTCCTTATCTGATGATAATAAAAAAATAAAAAGTGAGGAAAATATTGATACCTAACTCACTGGTTAGGACGAGGGTTAAATAAGTTAATATCCAATAAAGTCCTTTTAACAGTGCTTGACACAGAAAGCACATAAAAATGAAGAAGCTCTGTTCGCCTAGATGGATCTTCACAAGTATCTTCATTCAGATTTCCAAATTACGTGACTCTGAACATCCACATAGTTTTCTCAAGATTCTTATGTTCAACATCTTCTCCTTTAGAACAGATTATCCAGATACCGCCAACATGCTTTCTCTTATAATTCAGCAGCACCCCAGCACAGCAGAGATGCTCCTATTCCCAGCCCGTGTCTGCCTCTCAGCTGGTACATACACACACACCCCGTCTCCTCTTTTGGGGGTACCTTTTAAAACTGTAATTTGCTATAAAGTGAGCTATAAAAAAATTATTAACAATGAAGAAAAATCACAGCTAAGTATCAGATACTCCAAAGGAAATGAGATTTAAAATAAATTCTAGAAAGTGGTTATTTTGGGAAGGGACTGGGACTGGGAAAGGGGACATATATAACATCTCCTCTCTTTTAAAAAAAAATCTGAAGCAAATATAACTACTGAGATGTGGTAAATTTGGGTGGTGGTTATACTGTGTTTATTATTTTATTTTCTATACTTTTCCATTTGTTTGAAACATTTGAAATAATTAAAAAATATTAAGTAGTTACTGTGGTAGAGAAGACATAACATGGATGTGGTTAGAGTACAGTAATTACTGTGAAAATAAGCTAGACTCATGGACTTTTTCACTTAAAAAATTTTTTTTTGAAAAATGCAGGAAAACATACATACACACACATACACACACAGGGACTGCTGCAAAAAGGATTTCTAAAAACAACTGCAAGGACTGTGAAGATTTATATTCAGAGTGAATAGTAATGAAAATATTCAACAAGTAAATATTTCACTGAAATTGGTTAACATGTTATACATTTATTTATTAACACTTAGAATAAAAGGATACTAATTTTCAAATTTTCAGAGTTTATTTATAAGAAAAAATACAGAATGATTTTAATAGACAAAGTACCCAATTCCTACTTATTTTCTTAGTGGGAAAAAGTATATGAAACACAACTGTCATGGCCTGTATTGATTAATCTTACAAGTGATGTTGACAAAAACTATAAAAACCTAAACTTTAGAGTACAGCAATGTTGCCACCATGTGTGTATATGTACATTAGTATAAATTAAATCAGTGTATGTCCTCAGACCCCTTGTCCACCCTTTCCCAGGTTCGGCTTTCCGAACCCCCTTGCTATTTATTCCCCATCATTACTACTGCAGAGTGCCTGTGCTCTCGGGTCCTCTGCTTTCCCACCCCTATGCTAAGGCACTGATGTGCACCTAGATTCCAAGGGCAGGAGTGGGTGGTATCTGGCACTTAATCTCAATTCCTACCAAGGAGAGAGGACACTGCATGTCCTCCCAGCCTCCATTCACTCCTTTACTTTTATCCCCATTGGGCCTGCTTTGCATCCTTACTAAGATTTACAGGAGAGCAGCACGGACACTGCACTAAGATGAATCAGGAATCAGTCTGGGCACTTCCTCGCCCCCTGGTGGTGCACAGGGAACATAAGCAGGCTGGAGCCGTCTGGCCCTGCCCAGGGTGGGGCACTAAATCCACAGCCCAAGGGAGAGGTGGAGATGGAGAAGCCGTGATTCTGTGCACTAGAACAGACTGGGCAGTTGCTGCACGCACTGCCTGTGACCTCTCAGCAGTTCCAGGTCTGATGAGGATCTTTAGGTCAATGTGCTCATGATCAGTGGGCCCACAGGGGCAATGGTGGAGGTTAGGGAACAGCACATCCCACAAGTGAAGTCCTGACTGGGCCACACGGATTTATTTTAATTGTAAAAATAATAACATTACAGAAAATGTTTATAATAGGAATAAGAAATCATAGAAACATACTGCTGCAACAGTGTTTTCATGGCCTCTTCCCACCTGATTGAGACAAACTGTCTGATCAGTTTATTTAAATTATCTCAAAGAATAGCAATGTTAGTTATGATTGGGAAGGAAGCCAGGGCATTTGAAGTGAGCAGCATTTCAGGGTCCCAGGTAAGGGGGGGGGGGGGCTCCTTTGGTAGTGCAGATGGTAGAGGCTTAGCTTCTATCTCTCTAGGCCAGAGCCCTAGGCTTGGCTAATCCGGGCTGTATGGAGACCCTATCCCCAAAAGGAGCAGATAGAAGATGCCCACCCTGTCCCTGTAAAAACCGCACAAGAAGGCAAGGCCGGTGCACCTCCAACCAGGTCCCCAAGGGAGTGTGATAAAGGGACTGAAAGATGCCATTTAAGGACCAAATTCTACTCAGATGCCTTCTCAGGCTCTCTTCCCCAAGTTTTTGTACCCATCAGACTGGAAACCTTCTGAAAGAAACATCTGAGACTTCTCCACTACCCTTTCAGCCCAGGGCCAGATAAAATAATTAAGTAATCGTTAAAGAAATCCTTCTAAAACAGCTGCTGTCTACTACTGTCTCAGCCTCTGGACTGTATCATTGCTTCTGAACATGAAACCACCAAGGGGCAGTCTGGCCCAATAGGGAGCCATTTCTTCCTAGGCAAAACTGGTCACATGTGCAAAGACTCTCTTCCAGAAACACATGACCACCTCCTGGCGCTCAGAGTTTCCTCTCATGGCTTCAGCTGTGCCATCAATTCTTCGAGAAAATGCTATTGGGCTGCAAATGGATGGGAGGAGGTGGGTGGAAGCTGCTGACATACTGGGAAGTGGACCAGGGCCTCTAGGGACCAGATCCTTCAAATGCAACACCTACCACAGGGTCAAGACCACAATATATGTTCAGTATTATTAAAATAATGGTTGCATGAAACTGAACTAAGGAGAAACTCAAAGCAGAAAAGCTCTAGGGGAAGGAAGTGTGTGAGTATGCACCGGGGATGGCTGCTCTGTAACTAGGGTGAGTCTGGAGCCCTTGCCACTCCCCGGAACTTCCTGGGGCTACTACAGTGCCTTCTTCCATACACAGAAGCCTCGGAAGTCTACGTGACCTCCGCACTTGGAAGGAAGTGAGCAGACTGAGCATGAGGGCATGTGTTTACACCACATGTTGGGGGTGGGAGAGGCATCACATAGCTCAGAGGCTGCGCAGGGTTTCATTCCCAGCTGTCAACTGACAAGATTCCCCCAGGGGCAGACGCTGGCTGCCCAGCCCGTGAGCAGCCTGGCTGGGCTGCTGCACCCTATCGCTCTCGGGAGCAGAAGGACAGTGCAGGCAGCTCCCTACCCCAGGGCCAGTCACATTTCTCTTACACAGGTAATCCATGTTCATTATGGAAAATGCCACATCACTCTTTATTAGATGCTAGTGCCAACACTGGCCCCCTTCTCTCCATGCACAGGGGCACGTGGGCAAGGGGCTCCGTCCCCCGGCCGGGATGCAGTGGAAGCCTGGCCCCACTCCCACTCTCCCAGGGCCAGCACTCTCCTCAGTGCCTCGGGCTGCTTGCTCAGGTCTCTTCAAACTCCTGTTCACAGTAGCCTACATTGAGGGGCTGGGCTTGGACACCTCGCCTGCAAGAGGACATGAAGAAACAGGGCGCAATGAGCCACTCAGACGGGGTCAGTCCAAGGCCCCACAACATCTCTACCACAACCAACAGTCTCCCCTTCCCCTATTTCAGCGCACCTCGAACTGCCGCTGTACACCAGAATTACTCAGGGATCTCATTTCCAGAGATTCCTACTTGGCCTGGGCTCACATGTTGGCAAGAATCTGCATTCTGAACAGGCGCTCCAGGTGATTCTGACACAGGGACATCCAGGAATTTGCGGGGGGACACCTATTTCTAACCTGCCTGTCTCTGTACTTCAATCCCAAATAATGCAGTTCCTTTAGAAAAGTGCTGATGCCTAAGGGATACCCAGTGCTCTTGGCCCCCTGAACCCCACTTTAATGGCTCAAATGCTATAAATGCAGTGGTGGTGGGGGGGCCACTGTGCTGTCCTGTTCGTGCACGGGGTGTGGACATGAAATCCTGTTTAGCCTCCCAAGTTCCGGGATGTGACCAATCTCTATAGCGGACCCCCGGGCATGGCCTATTTCAAATGAGCAATGTACTGAGAGATGGTAAAGAACTAGCTCCAAGTTGCCCAGTGAATTACACACAGTTGAGGCCGAGACCTTGCCACAGCTGGCTCTCAGCCCTGCATCACTGAGTCCTTCGGGTCCTGAAGACTTAGTCAATGAATACATCAGGGAAATGACCATCTTAGGCAGGCCCATCCCCAACAGCAGCACAGCTGTCATCCGAGCCCATAAAGGCATGGCCATGACTAAGAGCAGAGACTCCGAAGTGGGCTTGGATCAAATTCTGGTTCTGAGTGACTTGGGGCTTTACATTAACTTCTCTGTGCCTCAGCTGCCTATCTCTAAAGGGAGGATAAAACTGCCTACCTTCCAGAGTTATGGTTAAGATTCAATAAAATAATGCCTATAAAGGGCTCAGCACAGTACTTGCCACAAAGTAAACCTCTGTAAGCACCAGCTATTGTTTTTCCTGTAGGTCCCCCATCTGTCCACCCACTGTGGGAAGGCCCCAACACGGCCTGCTTGCTTACCTTAGTAGCTCACAGCGGAATCGTGTCAAACGTTTAAAGGCAAAGTCCAGGTTAGTCACCAACTTGTTGCTCCACAGCCTCTCAGCAACAGCCCCTGCTCTGGGCCTAGAGGGAAGGGTCACGCTGCAGGTTGGCTTTCTTCAAGGGAGCCAGACACTCACAGGCTGCTGCCTCTTATTCAGGCACCCTGGACTCAGGGCCAAGGTTATTCAGAGTGACAACCTGGCTGGGGGGCTCCTAGCGACTTCTAGGACACAGCTCCATCTTCATTAAGATGGGGTCACGATCCCACTCTCCTCCTCTCCCAAAGATACGGAACCAGAGTAAGTTGTAAAGACATCATGAACTGTTACTGACAGCAGCAGCAGGTGTTCTCATAATTACAGCTCCTTCTCTCTCAGGCTGGGGAGGAAGGTACTTGTCTGCGGGTGACTGGACAAGAGTGAGTCTCTAAGGGAGAACCCGTGCCTACAAGCCCAACCACCCACATCCTCAGGAAACCCTTACCAGAGTCTGGGGGCCAGATTTGTGCTGTCCACATACTCTCCCCACATACAGGCCTCTCCACCAATCACTAGAGCCTTCTGCTGAGGGCTACCTAAGGGAAAACAAGGAACAACAGGCTGCTGATGGGGTAAGGGGTAACCCTAGGGTTTCCCCTCAAACACCTCCCTAAAGTAGCCCTCTCTTCAGATAGGTCATAGCTCATCTAACCTGAAAGGTCTAGCCCAGACCCTCCTGTCTCCCACTCTGTGCACCGGCCCAGCCTCCTCTGGTCAGCCAGGAGAGCTCCCTGCTTTCACCTTTAAATTCCAAGGGGTCCACCATGTAGATCTCACTCCAGTCCGGGCCATAAGTTATATGATTCAGGTACCAGGGGGCAGAGAGCAGGGCGCGGAAGCCAGCTCTGGTGATGAGCTCCATCTCCTTCATATAATGTACTGGTGTCTCTTCTCGCCATACCTGAATGACTGTATCTGGCCGAACCTGTCACAAATTAATGGCACATGGCTGAGAAGATTTCTGGCCCATATGCTATGCAAACAACCCAGGCCAAGGGATATGTGCCCACTGTGCTCTCAAGCAGCTAAGTATTTCTCTGTGACTCCTAACCCCTAGGTTCCTAAGCCAGTGCAGGGGCCAAGGACTCTGTAGACCCTAGGAGTCCTCCCTGCTGCCTTCCCCCCCCAGGCCTCCTGCAGCCTTCCTGTCTGGACTGAGACAGTAATACTGGCTGTGAGCTAAGGGAGACAAGCAGTAGCACAGGAGACTCATCAAGAGGTTCCCTGTCCAAGAATCTCCAGATGTTTCTGAGGATGAGACAAGGTTCCTACAGAGCCCCTGCATTTGGCAAGAGGCTGGGACCTAACTGATCAACGATGAAGGAGAAAGTAGCCCTGCTCCCAAACCTGGAGGACCCTGAGTCTATGACTCAGAGAGGAAGACCAACCCAGCATGCCAGTCTCAGGAATCCTGAGTAGCCTGGCAGCAGAAATAACTCTTGAACAGCTTTTGGTGATGGAAGAGAGATAGATGTTCTGACACTCACACCCAGGGCTTAGACCTCTGTGACCTTTCTGGAGGGGAAAGGAGAGATGGCCCCCCAGTGCTCTGAATATTAAAGCCTAATCCAAACCCAGGGAGGACCAGTCTGTGCAGAGGCAGAGAAGGGCTCAGAGACCAGAGGGAAGCACTGCAGGGGGGGCTCCTTCTCTCTCTGCCCCTGGCTCACCTTTACATTATTATCAAACACCTCCTGCCACACCACATAGCCCTTGCCATAGGCAGAGACGATGTTCAGCAGCCTGGAGAGTAAAGAAAGGGTCTGCTCAGCTCAAATAGGTTCTAGGCTGTTGGTGCCAATGCTCTAAGGGTGGAGGCTGCCTAGGGGCTCATTCCTGATCGAGCAATGTCTTTCCCAGTTGGGAACTGACTACTCCAAAGCTGAAAAGATAGGACAAAGTACCCCTTCAAGGGCCCAGTAAAGCAGGGCCTGGGCCTGGTATGGAAAGGGAGGACTGCATAGGAGGTAACCCCAAGAAACCCTGCCCACCCTCTTTCCTTCCTCACGTCTGGATGTAGAAGGACTCCAGCTGCTTGAAGTCATTACCAAAGCCTTGCTTCTTCATAAAGGCCTGGATATCCGGGTTGGACTTCCTGAATCCCAAGAGAAAATGAAGATTAATTCTTTCAACATCCTCAAAGCCCAAAGCTTAGGGATTAGTCACCTGGCTTCCCATGATTTCTTTTTTCACTTGAAAAACCAATCAACTTCAGATCTCAGAGGCCCCAAATACGGCAGGTGTGGCTGAACAAAGCCGTGTGAACAGGGCCACTGACACAGGCTGAGAAAGCAGGAGTCTGGACCCCCAGAGCTTTCAGTTTAAACTCTCAACAAGAACACATATGAACCTATCTGGTCTACTGCATTTGGCTCTGAGGCTCTGGCACACTGGATTCTGGCTTCCCTGTTTAACCCCCAACTCAGGCATATTCAGCTCTTCCCCTCTCACGTATTCTTTATCTCAGCTGGATATAGGTATAGCTGTTACCTGCTGTGGCTCCCTCCCCCAAGAACATTTACATTTTGCTCACATTTCTTCCTGAAATGTTTCCCCCTCTCCACTTCTCAGAAAAGCCTGTTTCCCCAGATCCAGCTCTAGTGTCCAGTTCTCAGAGAAGCCCATCACCTCTTCTGAGCAAAGCAGGTATGTGGGTTTGGACCCTCACTGACTGGACACTTTCATATATTAGTCTCAAATTCATCTGTGCCTGGACTTTTCAACCAGACTCTTTTACAAAGGCGGGGATTATTTTTCTCTCTCCCGGACCTTCCTAAGACAATTTTGTTCCCAGACCTGGTTCTTCCATAAGTCTATCAAGGATATGACAGGAGAAAGGAACAGTTTCACATTCACAGCCTTGCCAAAATCCAGGAGGGCCTCTATGTAGGTGGAAAGAGGAAAGGCCCAAGACCTGGGCCATCTGGACTGAGACAGATTGTTCTCAGAGGTTAGCCCCTGAGGAGAACACAAGATAGGTAGCCTCTTAGGAGCTAACCTCTACTGTGAGTGAGCAGTTCATCAGGCAGGGATGGGAAGATCAAAGGGATCATACCAGCAAGTGAAATCAACCTCATCTCCTCCAAGGTGAAGATAAAAATCCGGGAAGACAGAGCTGACCTCCAAGAAAAATGTGCTCATGAATTCATAGGTACTGTTGAGAATGGGATTCACTGGTCCAAAGGTGCCAGAGGGATGAGAACCAGAGTAGCAAGGAGTCAGTAATCCAGGGATACCTAAGCCGACAGAGAATCAATCCCACACAAGTGTCACAAATACAGAGACCCCCACACAGTCATATACTTAAAGATACTAAGTTGCACAAAGCAAGATAATCATGTGCATAAACATTACATGTACATAGATAGGGACCATCAGGTACTCACAGATGCTGGTGATCATGAGCTTTTAGACACAGTCAAAGAAAGAAAAATATATCCACAATCATGTACAGAGATTGGGTTATTGCCAGACAGCTATCAACACACACACCCTTGCCTTGCCACCTGCTTCCAGAAGGGGGGGTCACCTTTGTTTCCAAAGGCTGCTCTCCTCACACTGCCTTTAAGCAGTAGAGAGAGACTGCCTGATCCAGCCAAATGGCAAGATCTTTCTTCCACTCTAGGGCACAACGTGCAAGAACATCATTAAGACAAGACCATCTGAGAAGAATGTGCCTGTAGTTTAATAGTAAGCAGTGGCCTCCTTTGTCCAAAGTAAGTTCTGCCTATCTAAATTCCCAGTGGAAGGAGCTGATGGAAAACATTCTTCCAGGGACCAAGGCCAGGTCATACCGTATCCACGAGTCAAAGCCCTGAAGCCCCACCGAGGGAGATCAGTAGACTCTTTCTACCTGACTTTATTCTTACCTGGTCCCCAGGACAGAGTGTGGCCAGGGGTGTCAAACTCTGCCAACACACGGATACCCCGAAGGCGTGCATATTCAATCACTTCCTTCACATCCTGTGCTGTGTAGATATGGGTGGCAGGATTGTAGGACCCCTGGAAGGCACAAGACACCCTTAACAATGTCATTTCCTGAAGACCAGCAGAGCAGAAGATACTCAGAATGCCTCCACGACTCCCTCCTCCATTTCCTCCTTGAGGAAATCTACCCTCAGCTCTCGGTATCAGGGACTATCTCCAAGGATCTTTATCATAATTTCCAGTAAGTCAGCACATCTACTCCTTTCAGAATGCCAGTGAGACAACAAGGTAGGCAGGTAGCAGAATATAAACAAACAAAAACAAAATGAGACCAGGAGAGATTATCTGTCAGACTAAATTAATGGCAAAGTTTAGACTCAAACTTAGGTCTCCTGTTCCAAATCCCGTGCCCTTCCCCCAAGTCAGTGTGTCCCTCCAACTGGCTGTGAGGATGAGGGCCAGTGTCCTTGCCAGCAGGGCCACAGCCAGGCTCAGACATCGACCCACAAATTTGTTCTTAGAGAAATTGAGACGTACCTTTCTGGTGAGCTCTGGAAAAGTGAAGCTGTCATATGGGAAAGAAGAGTCATCGACCAGATGCCAGTGGAACACGTTCAATTTATTGTATGCCATGACGTCCTGTAGATCAGAGCACACACTGTGAACCCATCCCAGCTTCTTCAGTTCCAGCCTCAAACTTGGGAAGGCAGACAGACTGGCAGGCTGCTCCACATACCCCAACAGCCTCAATCTGCACCAGCTTCCTGATAAATGTTTACAGGGTCTAGCAAATCTTCCCTTCAGAGAATGCCTGGCTATAGAGGGAAGACCTAGCACATTTCTTCTTCTCCCAGAGCACATCCAAAGACATCGGACAGAGGCATTACCTCCTCTTTTTGAGATGAGTTTTAGCCACACTGAGAGGACAGCTGCAACTATGTGGTACCGTGGTTTTCCAAAAGCACCACTATGCCCTGAAGACTAGTATGACTTCCCGCCATTTGTTCTGGGTTGTCTGACTAGCATTTATCCAAATGTGAAGTTGACTGGTGAATTTAGTAGCCCCATAACGCCTAAATCTCAGAAGCCAAGACTGCTGGATATGTCCCCTCCTTTGGTTCCACCAGAGGAGCAAAGGAACAGGTAGACACATGCGCTGGATCAGCAACTGCAGGATAAGACTCTGCCCATCAGACTTAAGATAGTTAGGAACATCCTGAGCTATGGCTTTTGAACATCTCTTTCCTATGACCTTGTCCATAACTAAACTAAAATAAGTTTGGCTTGATCAAAGAAGCCAATTCCCCAAACTAGCTTCTGCATTCCTGGAGATAACCTGGACATTGGTCCAGGGTAGCCAGTGGGGTAGATTTAAATCACTCCTTTTTTTCCTCTTTTTTGTCTTAGAGTGGGTCTTTTCCATTTTCCCTAGGAACTCTTAAAGTTACATACATTCCCTCTGCAACTCTTTAGGAATATGGCAACTGGTCTGCCCCTTGCCCCATCACCCCAGAACACTAAGGGCGAAGATGGCCTTAAGGTCTGGGTACCAGTGTGTCCAGGATGCTAGTCAGTGGCAGGTAATGGCGCGACGTATCCAACAACAAGCCCCGGTGAGGGAAGCGAGGAAAGTCTTCAATCTCGGTTTTGTTGATAAAGAACTGTGTGGACCAAACATTGAACATATCAGGATTTGAAGGAACTCACCGTGGGGATAGAGGGGAATAGGGAAAAGTCTCCTGATCATTCTAGAGTCAATCTATGACTGTTCTGCATAGAAACGATCTCCCAAATGCCCCATATCTCAACCTCAGCGACAAGCAGGCACCTGTCAGAGGGCAATGGTCCCATGCTAGCCAGATACAGCCGTCCCACACACCACTCAACCTACACATTCTGTATTCTCACTGTTAATCTGTTTATTTTCTTTAAAGCAGTGTGGTCTCAAGGTCATTACTAAATAATGACTCAGGAGAACTAAATTATAGTGATTCCAAACAGACCGAATCTACCAAACTGGTTTCCACTCATGTCTCCTTCTAATTCTTGTTGGGGCCATCTTGAGCCGCCAGGACTCTAAGACAAAGTAAGTTATTTCTAGGACTCTCAACATTTGGAGCAAATCCCCAGAGATATAAAAAGGAACCCTTTTGGGGGGCTCCCACTCACCGTGCCCTCAGGAGATCTCCAAACAAGCTGGCTAAAAGTCTCCAGACCTATGGGGAAGTAGAGAGGCAAAGTAAAGACTTAAGGATATGGGAAAAGGATGCACCCATCTGGAAGGTTCCCAACGTGACACAGGAGGATGCTTGGGCATATGGTAAAAGTGGATATAGTACGGGCTTGACGGATCCCAACACAGATGTAAAGGGGATACTAGGAAGCCAGTAACTGTTTTTACTCTGCATTTGATTTTGGGAGGTGGCAGTGTAAGGGGCTTTAGTGCCTCTCCTAGGAACACACTAACCCTCAAAATCCACATACCTCTTATCCATATTTCCTAAGCCTTGAACTGACAAGAGTCTTAAGAGAGGCCAAGATGTCTGCTTATGAGTATAGATGCAGGGACAAGCCAGCTCACATGGGTTCAGGCTTTCCAAATTAATACAGATCAGGAGCTAAAGGAGCTGAGAAAAAGGGGTCCTCAATCTTCTGCCCTTCTATTATCCCAGACTGAACTGTGAAAAAGTAATGAAGCTTAAGTTTCTAAGGAGCCTGGGTCCACAGCTGGACCTAGAAGACAAAGAACCATCCACCTTTCCTCTTGAGAAGGGAACTAGCTATAGGAAGCTGAGATATGATAGGAAGCAACGGCCCCAGAAGGACTGCCCCAGTCCACTGGACACAAACTCCTAGATTCTGGCAAAGGCAGGCATGCTGAGTGCAGAGTGTTATATGTTCTCGACAGTTGGAGCCCCTCTTCTGATAACCCAGCAGAAGGATTTCCAGAGTCCCAAAATCTCAACATGAAAGAATCTGAGGTCTTAGGGGTCACTTGGCACCTACTTCAAGGCAGACTGCTCTTATATTGCTTTGGCTTCTTTCAACTCTGATTCTGACACCCAGAATTCTGGAGTTCTGGATTTCCCCCTGCCCCAACCTGCCTAATCACAGCACCTGCACAAAAGGTGTAAGACAGTAGAGAGGGGAGTCGGCTCCCAGTTTCTCCAAAACACAGGAGAGAAGAGAAGGGGTAAGGGAACAAAGATGAATCAAAACAAGGTTTGAAATTCTGTGAGAATTTCCCTCCTCATTCACCAGCAGGGGCTTTGCAAAAGCAGTAGAGGTATTTGGCTACGTCAATATCTAAGGACCAAATACCTTTTCAGTAAACCAAGAGGAAAGGCAGAGGCGCATCGTATGTTAGCTAGTAAAGTCCCAATTTTCTCCTGAAATACTATGGTTCTACGTATCTTATATGATTTACTTATTTTTTTGACATTTATCTATTTCTTGTGATCAAGTTTTCCCTTTTGAAAAAACTTTCCAATTACGTGTGTTTAGTGAGAGCTGCACAGGCAGTGTTTGTGGCAGAGCCCCAAGCAGCCTGTTCCCTGCTGACATGCTGAGCATCAGCCTGCAGGGTCTCTCACGGCTTCCCCAGAGCACCTGCCCAGGACAGCTGCTGCCACTATTGCATGGGCTGACACCTGTCGACTTCTAGAGACAGCTGTAAGGAGAACACTCCCTTCAGGTAGATGGGGAAACACTCCAAACGGTCTCCATAAAGAAAGCCTCCAGTATGTGCTAGGCCCTCAGTCTTGTCTTCCAACCCACTGAGGCCAACCTTCCCACTTTAGCCCCCATGTTACCTCGGAGAGCTCCCCAGACAGTCTCAGAAAGGAGGAAACAATGATCATCATTTATGGTCAGGGTGTCTGAAATGACAGAAATGACTCCATCGGTTAAGGACTTCTACTCTCAGATTACAGATCCCATGTCCTATGTAAATCCTTGTATTAAAAAACAAGAGTAAGGTCACATTTTTTTTTTTTTTCCTTTCAAAGAGGAAACATCCCCAGAGCAGAGCAGCTGCAGGCCAGCTAGGCCTTGGGCCACAGTGGGAGGGTGGTCTCCCAGAGGCTCTATAGGTCCTAGAAGATAATACATAAGGAGGGTCAGGCTAGAGAAGAAAAGTACCACCTGCCTCGTGGTTAGTCTACCCCTCCTGAAACATGAGTTCCTGCCAGCCCTTAGCTGAAAGTATGAGGCATCAGACAGGGATGCTTGGAGGGTGTATCCAGGTTATGGTGTTCCCAAAGCCTTGTAATCACCCTCCTTTCCCTTTGTCTCCAGGCTTCATTCAAGTACCTCATCCAAGAATGTGAGGAGGAGGCCAAGACTTGAACATTCATTTTGGAGACCGAGAAGTTCCTAGATACTGCTGGAGGACGGGGGGCATCATAGGGCTAATGACCTGACTTTATTCCAGTCATTATGTCCAAAAACATTATGACCCAAAACTCCTTCTCTCCCCAGAGTGGGGTCCCTTAAAGAAAATCACCAGAGTGTGCAAACTCCTAAAATGGCAACAAAATTATACGCAGTGCAGAAGGCAAGTGTTCTGTGGGACTCCGTGAAAAGCCACTATGACATTCCACACCACCTTCAGACACTGGTTAGAATGCATATGAAAAATTCACCTTCTTTGGCTCTCAGCCCTTGTTGACCCGGAGTCTCCACAGTCCTGGAGGGCTTCAGGCCTAGCATCAGGAACTTAGGCCAGGCCAAGTAGAGTTAGAGCTCCAGACAAATGCTTGCTCTCTACAACAGGGAACAGGGTACAGGGAACAGGGTGGTACTTACAGTTCTCCACCGACTCCAAAGAAGGAAGCTGGTTACATCCAGGAACAACCACAAGGATAACCAATGAATTCTTCTCCGATGCATGCTGTTTTCCTGGAAGGACAGGGTAAACTCAGTGTGGCTGACCTGCCACCAGAAGCAATAGGCAAAACCAAGATCCTACAGGAAGGTCCCTAGCTCTAGTCCCTTCTGCTTGCACGCGTGTGGGAAGAGGCAAGGGTGAGGAGGGCATTTACCCTTGGCACAGGCACTGCCTTATCACCTGTTCAACTCTTTCATTTTGGTTGTGCTCCCCTCTCCCCCCAGGAACCTGCCCTGTCCCATGTATCAATGACCTGGCAACAGCTCTTTGTAACCAGGGCTCTGTATTTCTAGTGTGGTAGAGTCAGCATGATTCCATTACCTCGACAAGTGCTTCTAAACTAGAGGCAGCTTGACAGCATTTCCACTCAAAGCGTGGTGGGCAGACTAGCTGCTGACTCGCAAGCTGCAATACCGGGTGAAAGGAAAGAGACTGACAACGCCAGAATGTCAATTGTGTCAGAATAAACACACTGCTTAGTCTTAACATGTCTTCATAACTCATTTTTTGATGAAGGGAATAGTTTACATTCCCGTGTGTGTACCTCTCCTCTCACTGCAGACTGTTGCCTGAAGCAGCACTGTTCTTGAGGGCTCCCAGTAAAAGGTTTCCAGTGTTGTCAAAGCCCAGGGGCTGATACAAGCGATGAAGCAGATGACCAGAGGAGCTCCTATGCAAAGGAGGCCTGGGATCACCGAGCCGGTGCACCAGCAAAGATACATGGTCACCATCCTATCCTGCTTCCTTCCCTCTTCCCAAATAGGTTCTCTCTCTGAGGCAGACGTCTGCCCAACAGTGGAAAGCCACCCAGTATGAGCTAACATCTAGCATAGTTCTTCAGATGCACCCCACCATGCCCCCCCAAAACCAAAAGAGCCAAAACCAAAGCCAAAATACTAATGCACCATCCCTTCCCATCCTCCTAATGGTTTCTTTGTGTGGTTCTGATTGTACCTCCCCAAGCCTGACCTCAATGAACTCCTTCTTTCTATCCTTTTCTGGAACTACATGCACCCACACTGGCACCACAACCATGACTTCCTGTGGAACCACAGAGTCAGGGATAGGATGGCCTGGGGAAAGGCAGGGAGAGAGAATTCAGAATCAAACTGGATCCCCAATGTTACCCATCTCTAGGGCAGAAATAGCGCAAAAGCCTTGAGCCTTTTCCAGAAAACCTGCTCGAACTTCACAAGCACTACTGCAGGGCTGCATCTCAGCTCTCCGGCTCACCAAGAAGAAAGCCAGTAAGGGGCCCTTTTCTATCATCAAGAACAAAACGTATTCTTTCCCCTCCCTGTAAATACTCTGCATCCCACACTAATACCTTCCTAAATCCTGCAGGGAGAAGAGAATTTGAGTCTACTCTGGGCCAGGCCAACTCACAACTCCATTCTATACCCTGAAAACCCATCTCCAACAACAGAGAACAACCAGACTGTCAGGGCAGACACTTCCCTCAAAGCAGAATCTGTAGGGCCCTTCCAAAGCTTCCCAAGCAGAGAGGCCACCTCTACAAACCCCCAAGACCAAGGAAGACTTAACTGAGAGGTAGAAGCAAAGAAAACTATAAAAGAATATTCCTCCTTAAACTATGCCCTCATCTCTTGCCTCCACTCCAATTCCACGTATCACAGAGCCCCAATATCAAGTGGGGAGAGCTAATCTGTGTATCTAGCCAGGTGGCTATCCAAAAGACAGCAAAGTCCTGAGCTTCAGCGTTAATTCCCTGGACCTTAGCCTGCAAAACTGAGAAGAAATCACAACTATACCTGTGCAACAGCCACAGTCACTGTCCTAATAATATTAAGAGGCTGCTAAACGCCAGCCTGGTGACTGCCTGCAACTATTGCCTGGAACATAAAAAACCTCTAACTTCTGTTGTTGCTGCTAGTACATTTTTATTTTCCAAAACACACCTGCACTCCATCCTCTAAATCCAGAGTCTTTTCCGGGTGGGAGGGCTGTAGACTCCTTACAAGATCCGATGAAAACAAAAAAAGGACTTTTTCCCCTAGAACAAAGGCCCTAAGTGAGGGCTCATCTCTCCATCCCCAGCCTCTAATCTTATGGTGAAGAATCCTTGTCAGAAGCGTTCTCAATGACTCATTTTGGTTGGGGCTGATAAAGGAGGTAGAGAGTCATGGCTGCTATTTAAATGAGCCATGAGGGGGCAGGTCTGGGGGAGGCAGCAATGTGGGAACTGGCAAAACAGGAGGGACACTGGGTCATTTAAAAGGATGTAAATAGTGTATCGTCATTGTGGTTTTCCACATCCAAGTTGCTACCCTGAAGCAATCAGGAAAGAGGCTGGGGACAGGCCACCTTCCTCTACACGCAACCACAGGCTCTGCACTGGGAAGGACTGACGTGTGGGAAGCCTGGCACGGCACACTCACAAGGAGCCCGGCTGGCACAACAGGAAATTCTGAAACCTCAAGTGCTCAGAAAGAACCATGGCAAACAGAGCACTGACTTGGGCAATCAGGAAAGGGTGGTTTGGGTTCTGCTGCTGCTAAGCTAAGTGAGTCTCGGGCTCTTATTTTCTCCCCGGCAAACAATGGCAAGGTAGGACCACATTCTGGCTACTCCTCCACAGTTACTACTCTGTGACTTCACACACAGATAGTATGCTCCAAGGTCTCAGTCCATGACCATGACTTCCTGTCTCTACTGCTCCCTCATCCCGTGCTTTCATATACCCCTGCTCTTCTCCTCTGGTTCACTGGAAAGTCTGCACCTTCTAAATTTAAGAAGGGGAAAAAATTCAAACAGTACAGAAGTGTTTACAACAAAAAAAAATTGGTTACTTTTGGCACCCCTCTCCTTTCTGTATCATTTAGCCTCCAAGACAGCCCAGCTCTGGACATGGAACACCTGAAACCCTTTTTCTACCACAGTCCTGCTGTTGTACTTTCTCCAGATGCCAGTGCTGTGACCTTTCCATTACGCTCCTGTTCTCAGTTCTCTCCTATTTTCACTTCCCTTCCTGCTGGCCTACATGTGCTGATCCAGCCCCTCAAACACAGTCTAGCCAATACTCCCAGCAACCTGTCCTTTTCTTCTGCTGCTGTACCCAGTGGATCAAGTAATGTCTGCCTTCTGTGCACTGATTCTGGCTACTGCATCCTACTGGAGGAAAGAGAGAAAATCATGGGACACCGGGACTGGGCTGCTGTAATATCATGGTCTCTCATCCTGGCCGTGCCCTTGGTGCTGCCTGAACATCTCCGTCTCCACCATTGCTTTTTTCTCTTCTCTGCAACAGTTACTTCAAGTTTGAGCCACTTTCTTCAAGTCTGTTACCCGATCACCACCGCCCTTCCTCTCAGCAGACAATCAGAAGAGCACTCCCATCCATCTCTACCTCCCCTCTCCTCCCATACAGAAACATCTGCAACACATGCCTGGTCTTTATCTGTGCCTCCTATCCTGGTGGAAAGGGTTTCCTTTCACCCGTCCTCTGGATCTCGCCCAAGGAGAGATCCAGATTTTCCCCCAAATCTTCAAATTATTTCTTTCTACTGATTCCTTCCCACCAGCATGCAAATATTTGCAAGTCTTCCTGGTTTCAACTCCATGTCCTCTCCAACAGACTTTCCCTTGCCTTCTGGTCCCAAAGAAACTCCAGAGGAAATGCAGCCTAAGCAGTTAGGTGCTGAACTCCAAAGCCAGACAAAACTGGGTTCAAATCTTAGTTCCAAAACTTTCTAGTTGCGGGGCCCTAGACAAATGATTTTCCTTCTGTGCTGCAGTTTCCTTCCGAAAAATGGGGATCATGATTAGTACCTACCTTACTGGGCTGTTGGGAAGATTAAATGAGTCAGTGCACGTAAAGGGCTTAGTCAGTGCCTGGCACAACAAGCACTCATGGAGTTGGCCAACCTTAGTCCTCTCTTGGTAGCCACTTCTGACATCCTATCTACTCCTTATTCCACTACAACATGGCTTCCTTTTCCTCCACTCATCTGCAGATGCCTTCACCAAGGTCCTGTGGTTCTATAACTAAATTCAAGGGACCCTGTTCAATTCATTCTTCATTCATTCATTCAACAGTTATTTACTGAGTGCTTACTATGTGCCAGGCTGTTCTAAGTGCTGGGGATACAGCAGTGATCAAAACAGACAATAATCCCTGCTGTCCCAGAGGTAATATTCTGGTGGCCGCTCACTTCTTAGGGGACCTCTTGGCAGCATCAGACATCCCTGATGTTGATGAAACTAAACTCCCTTAGCTTAGGGGACATGGCTCTCCCTTGGTTTTCCTTCAAGCTCCTTAAATATGCTTCCTCATTTTCCCTTCCTTCGCCAGCCCCTACATGCTAGTGTTCTCTGAAGACTCCAGGCTTCTCTTTTTCTCTTCACTTATATTCTCCTTGAACGATGTCATCTACCCCACAGTTGATTGATGATTCTCAAATATACCTTTCCATGCCAACTCTTCTTCTGGGATTCTAGGCTCATAGGCCAACACTCGCATAGCTTAAAAGCCCTTCAAATCTTAAATACTAAGTTCAACTAACTCTTCATTCCTCTTCCTGGCTGATCTTCTGTTTGATTTGTACCATCTATTGATTTATCTAGACCAGAAACCTCTTTCTTCTCTCATCTGAGTAGATTAAAAATTCATGTACCCATAATATTTACCAATGGTCCACTATGTGTCAAGCCCCGCGTAAGCACTGAGATTACAACACTAAAAAAGAAAGACCCAAATAAGTCCAGTTACAACAAAATCCTTATTATCTCAAAATCTTTACCACCTTCCCACCCTCACTGGGTCAATGCCTTAAATCATCTTCTCTAAATTCTCACCTGAATGACTAAAAAATCTCCCAGTTCTCTCTGCCTCCATATACATCCCATTTCAATCTACCTTTCTCTGTGATCTTTTAATATGAGATCTTGGCTCCTAAGCAGGAATTCTCACGGTAACACAATGAACTTTTTACAGAATCCTGAAAATGCCACGTTTTCTCCATACTTTCCTTTGCACATATCGCTTCCTCCAAGGGAAGCAAACTTTGCGTTGCCTCCAAATCTCACCTAATTATGAAACGGCTCTGATTCTTCCCTTTATAAGACTTTTCTATCATTCCCCCACCCTTTCCTAAGAGACCTTCCTACGAGATCATGAAACAACGTATACATACATTTTTTGGTAACACTTATCTTAATATATGCTGTTTATTTGTCTATCTCCTCACCGAGGCTGTAAGTTCCTCAACAGCAGGGGCCAATCTCAGGGCTTTTGTATTTCCAGTGCCTGGCACACGGTAGTCATTCAATAAATGTTTGCTGAAAAAATGAATGATGCTAGAATTAAAAAAATGCACATTTAATGCTATGTATGCATAATGATTGTGCTACATGATAATTAGGCATAAATGGCAAGTAGTTAATGGAGAGATAACTTTTATACGCCCAAACCTAGTATTTGTGAAGTCCTGGGACTAGGGTGGGGAATGGTAAGAAGACACCCAGGCATACAGAAAGTGCCTTTTCAGACACTGCTCTGAAGAACCTTGGCTCCATTAATCCAAAGATTCGGGTGTTTCTACTCCCTGGAAGGGAGCGCTCATTCCTGCATCAGGGTACCCAGAAACTCTGTCTTTACCTCAGTGCACAATAGCTTCTCCCTGCACCCAAACTGCTCCTCCCTGAACCAAAATATTTCCATCATATCAATGTGTTTAATTCACAGGATTTTAGTGGCATGGAGAAAACCCTCATTTTGGTTATAAAGTGGCATTTCGTTTGGCTTCTGGAGTAGACACAAGAAAAGTCAACCCAGCCTAGGCACCTCCCTGTTCTTTCAGGTGTACCCTGACCCTTTGTATCCTGGTACTCTCCTAAGCCTGTGGATTCTCCATGCTCACATTGTTCCCCTCCCCCACCCACCTTTATCTCTGTCACATCCAGGCGCTCTCTCCCCATATTCAGTCTAATGAAAGCCCTAGACATCATTCATCTACCACTCATTCTTCATTCCAGCCAGGATATACTGAACATTTACTGTAATCTGGAACTGTGCTAGGTGCTGGGGCAGTTCAAAACAAAAACAAGCCCAGTCCCTGCCCTTGAGGAGCTCACAGTCCAGCAGGAGAGACAAATACAAACAATAATTACAAAGCAGTGTGATTAGGGCTAGGGTGGATACTATAGCTACCCGGAGAAAGGAAGGGATGCTTCACCTTGGAGAGGGTCTCTGAGCAGAACCTTGAACCCTGAGATGGGTGTTTGCCAGGCTACCAATAGGGAAAGATACTCCAAGCCTGGGAAGCAGTCAGTGCAAAAGTACACCGTTGTGGCTAGGGGAAGAAGCAAGGCCACTCCTGTCAAAACTTCTTATCCCCGTTAAGTAGGAGTCTGAGAACCCAGCTGCCCCCGAGCCTGGAGGCCCTCCACAGTGCTGCTGAATTCAGTCTGGACTGTAGTGCCTCCTCCCACAAGTCCCAAGACTTTTTTCACCCTCTAGAGACTACTAATATCCACTCAGAAATACAATCTATCCAGCCCATGAATGAATCCTGAATATTCTCCCTTCCATCTTCTTTGTAAATGCTAAAGTTTTCTCATTTCCCCCTACTTTTGAGACTTAATCTGTTCTCTTCCTTTCTTCCCACCATGAGAGAGCACCTCCCTGTGATTCTGGATCTCAAAAAGATAAGTTAACATTTTGCACAGTCTTTCAATTTTTTTTTCTAAATACATAGATTCATTTTTAAAGCAAAATGAGAATTAAAGCAAAAATGAGATCCTAATATGCAGTAGTTTGCAACTTTTTCCCCAGTTACCAAATGATTTGCAGATTTTTTAATGTCTATATATAGATCTACATCTTTATTTATAAATCCTAAATAGAATTCCATTTTTGAAATATACTTTAAAAAGTGGAGAGTCCTAATTTCTCTCCTCTTTGTGGACATTATAGAATGCTTCTAAGTTTTTGATATTATAAGCAATGCTCTAGTCAACATTTTATATGTGTGTGTATGTGTGTGTGTGTGTGTGTGTGTGCATTGGTTGAGAGATTTCTGTAGGAAAAATCCTAGAGGTAGAAATGCTAGGACAAAGATAGGAAAATTTTTGGTTTTGACACAGCTCAATTACTCTTCCACATTGTTATATTTGAACAAAAGTACAAAACTGATTCATATCTGAACCAACATACATGAGCCCATTCCTCCACATCCTTCCAAAACTAGACAGTCTCAATTCTTTTTCATCTGTGCTAGCTTGATAAAGAAATATACCATTGTTTTGACCTGTATTTTATTTTATTTTATTAAAGATTTTATTTATTTATTAGTCAGAGAGAGAGAGAGCACAGGCAGACAGAGTGGCAGGCAGAGGCAGAGAGCAAAGCAGGCTCCCTGCAGAACAAGGAGCCCCATGTGGGACTCGATCCCAGGATGCTAGGATCATGACCTGAGCCGAAGGCAGCCGCTTAACCAACTGAGCCACCCAGGCATCCCGTGACCTGTATTTTAAATGTAATAACTGAATTTGAAAATCACTTCACATTTACTGGCCATATATGTGTGTGTGTGTGTGTACACACACACACACATATATTTTGTTTTTGAAAGATAGAGGGAGCTAGCAGGGTAAGGAGGAGCACAGAGAAAGAGAATCTTAAGCAGGCTTAACGCCCAGCATAGAGCCCAACTCAGGGCTCAATCTCATGACCATGAGATCATGATCTGAGCCAAAATCAAGAATTGGGGGCTTAACCGACTGAGCCACCCAGGCACCCCTTTACTGGTCATACTCTTTGCACTTTTTTTTTTCTTTTTTTCTTTTTTTTAAAGATTTATTTATTTATTTATTTGACAGAGAGAAGTTACAAGAGAGGCAGGCAGAGAGAGAGGAAAGGAAGCAGGCTCTCCGCTGAGCAGAGAGCCCAATGTGGGACTTGATCCCAGGATCCTGAGATCATGACCTGAGCTGAAGGCAGCAGCTTAACCCACTGAGCCACCCAGGTGCCCACTCTTTGCACTTTTTAAAAGATTTTTTAAACTGATTTACAGAGCTCTTTTTAGATTTTGACTGTTTTTTGTTTTTGTTTTTGTTTTTAACTTGACAGAGAGAGAGAGCACAAGTAGGCAGAGTGGCAGGCAGAGGGAGAGGGAGAAGCAGGCTCTCCACTGAAGCAGGGAGCTTGATGCGGGGCTCGATTCCAGGACTCTGGGATCAGCACCTAAGTCAAAGGCAGATGCTTAACCAAAAGAGCCACCCAGGTGCCCCTAACCTGTCTTTTAAGACCGCAAATAATTCCCCCATTTTGTCCTTATTTTTTTTTAACCTTATGGTTCTCTTGCTTTGACTTTTATGTAGTCAGATTTGTTCATCTTTTACTTTATGGTTTCTTCTATCTGCTTGCTTATAAAGGCCTCCTCTGCCTCTGGGATCATATAAACAGTTTCTTATATATACTTCTAATAGTTTTATGGCATGTCCTTTATCTTTAGATCTTTAACCACCTAGAATTTACTTTTGTGTTTGATATGAGACACAGATTTAATTCTATTTTCTCCCAAATGGATAACCAGTCATCCCTATGTATTTATTGACTAAGCAACTTTGCACTTTTGATTAGAAATGTTTCCTTTACCATATATTAAATTCTCCCATGTATATGAACCTTGCTCATTTTCATGGCAATCTTATAGTCAGGAGGATCTACCATGTCACACTGCTATCATCGTTTGTCATGCTGCCCAGTATACTGACGCCTCTGCTCATTTCTGTTCTGGACCCACACTCCCATTCCTATAAATGTTGTTTCTCCTCCTCCACCAAGCCACCTGGACTACACATCACCCACCCCCACAAGCCTCTGGAATCCTGTTATTGAACTACCAACATCCTCAGTCTCTTCTACTTCCTCTTTAACTGAGAACTGGCTCTCCCCAGGAACATTATTTTCCCTATGACTTGCTCTGAGAGACAGCTCCTTTTCAGCTGCTTCCAGGACATCTAGCCTCTACCATCAAGTGAAAACAAACAAACAAACAAACAAAACACCTCTTTTCTGTGGGTAATGACATTCAGTTGTATAATCTTGAGCCTCTCCTTATCACCAACATTCTGCAATATCCTGGTCATGTCTTTATTACCCAAGACTTTGGATCCTGGTCCCCAGTCTTCCTCTCCATTCCAAGGTTGGCTTTGATCCTAGGTGATTTCAACACTCAAGAGGAAGAACTAACTCACATTCTAGCTTAGCAGTTATCCAACAACACCTTAACACCCTCCCATGGTCACCTTTTGGACCTTCTCGTCCCCTGGAGGTGTTCCAGCTCATTATTGCAAGCCTCCGTACTATATAGCTAACCTGCTGAACCACCCTAGATCTGTGTGCTTCAACCACAGTGACACTGAGTTTCTTAAATACGTGACATGAAGGCTTCTTTCCTGAAGGCTTTTCCCACATGCAGTTCTTTCCATGTGGATTACTGTCTGCATCTCCACCAATTCCTACTTTCAAATATGACTGGACAGCTCTTTATGGAAGCCTTCTCAGAACGTGCCCTCTCCTCCACACCAACACTTATCAGTAACAATCACTGTACCCATACATTACTGTATGTCTGTATTCCCACCTCCAAAGACTATACATTCTTTAAGGACAAGGACAGTTCAATTAATATTCTTGGACAAGTGCTACTGATAAATTATAGTTGCTTAATAGATACTACTTGTACTAAGGATGGACGGAAGAAGGAAGTTGGCCAGAAACACTACTGGAATCTGATAATGATGGGCCAGGATCAAAACATTCTTGAATGCTAATGATCAAGCAGTTAGATGCTACAAGTTACTATCTGTGGCAATTAACACTCAAGTGTGATCAGGGCTTACTCCTACCAAAGGCCAGGAGTTGTCCAAAATACTAATCGGTATAATGCTTGGTGAAAATATTTAAGAGTAGTAGATTGCCCTAAGGTTGCACGTTGAAAAGAGCTAAATCTTTGTAGACTAACAGATCTGACTGGAATTTCTACTCCACAACTACTAGCTGTGAAACCCTGCACATGTTACGTAGCCTTTGTGAGTCTCAGTTCTGAAGGATGGGGATAACACCAACCTCACAGAGCTATTATAAAGATTAAAGGGCACAGGGACGCCTGGGTGGCTCAGTGGGTTAAGCCTCTGCCTTCGGTTCAGGTCATGATCTCAGGGTCCTAGGATCGAGCCCCACAGCTGGGCTCTCTGCTCAGCAGGGAGCCTGCTCCCCACCCCGCCCCCGCTCTCTTCCTGCTTGTAATCTGTCAAATAAATAAATAAATCTTAAAAAAAAAAGATTAAAGGGCATAATATACAGCAAGTGCCAGACATTCAATAAATGCTAGTTTCCTTCCACCTTCTACTTCCTTTCTCTTAAGAAGTCAGTTTTGCCACTTGGCTGGAGGAGCCCAGAGTTGGGGTGCCTCGTGGGATAACCATACCATTGGAACAGCTTCTCTGAAGGCTTTTCATGAGTTTCTCACAGGAGCCTGAAGGCTCCTCTATTATGTGATGACACCCTGTATGGCAAACAGGCTGAGACTCCAACATATAAAAGGGACATGAGCTTAGAACTCTGAATTTGCCTCAAACTAGGGCTGTGGACCTAGTCTAAAGACCAAAGCCACTAATGTGGGATCTTAGTACTAGTTACTACCAGGACAAGATCAAATAAGACAAAAGTTAAACTTTTACACTAAGACACAGTGTATCCGGTAAGCCATCTTCCTTGCTCCCAAAGCTTTGCAAGAGAAGGGGAGGCTACTTACTGGCACCCAAGATGATAAGCAACCAAACTTCCAGCATCTGAGCATACACTTCCACAGGAAGTTCACCTTCAGGAAGCGGACATTAACAGCACACCACTACCGGCTAGAGATCAGGGCTGAGTGCAACACTAAGGAAGCTTAAGCAATAACGAACGCTTAAAACAAGCAAAGGATATGAAAGAGAGAAGGTGACACAGTAATGGGTCTTATTCATTATAGTCAGGAATTGAGAAAATTTCTCTATTACGATGTATTATAGATCCATAAACCTTGAGGAAGATCACAGAAAACACTTCACACTCAAAACTTCATCACCTCTACAGATCCAGCCTCCTCTCTTCAACCATCCTCCTTGTCAATGGCTCCACAAAGGTGGGCGAGAACTCCTAATCCAACTGGCTGACCCTCTTGTTGATGCACATTGTTTCTCTCCTTATCAATTATTTCCAGGGACCGCAGAGGAAATTTAGGAAGATGCAGAAATATTAAAGTAACCTCTTTAATTTCTGAAAGTAGTATTGGCTGGGCAATAAATGTAATCCACAGGAAAAGGATTTCAGTTTATGTCTTAAAGAGGCTAAGAAATTGACAATGTGCCCCAGCAAAAAAACCGTATAGCTCAAAGAAAAAATAGCTCACACTTGCTATTAAAAACAAAAACAAAGTACCAACTGGCAAAAAAAAAAAAATGGCAATGCCTTGCTTCACTCTTCTGTTTGGAGATGAGGAAGTGAGGTAGAAGGAGACGGGAGGAAGGGCAGCTCTTGGGCTCAGACTGAATTTTTATTATTTTAATTTAAAATCACCTACTTCTTTCTTTGACTGTACCTTCCTTCAAAGATTGTAAAGACAATCATCCCTATCTCCCTGTTATCTTCAGAAATGCTTGAAATGGAGACAGATTAAAAAAAAAAAAAGCAGCAGCTACTTGGAAATTAACCTGAGGACACATAGTTAAACAAGTGATTAATAAACATTCTCTGGCTGACTCCTGAATTAATCTTGTTCCAGACCCACAGTCCTCTACTGTTTAGGTTTTCAAGCACAATATCCAAGGCAGGGGGAGTGAAAACAGCTCAAGAAAGTAAGACTTGAGTTTTTCATAAACCAGGCCTGGGATACCTATATACATCCTGACCAAGCTGAGCTGCTTGGGCTCAGTACTATCCCAGGCTACTGGGAAAGTATTATGATTTAACAATAAAGAGAAAATAAGGTTGTGGGGAAAGAGGCTGGTTGAAAATTAGAGGTCAAGCTAGTTCAGGCCTTGGGATTCAAAATGGAGCCCAATTATTCTGGCCCTCACTAAAAACTATCATGCAACCCATCTCCTTCCAAATTCATATATTTCTCCTCCTTATATATCCCTCCATTCCCCACATACCCCTTTCACAAAAAAAGCAATTCTACTACAAAACATTCCTCCTCAGTGCTTTTCTTCCTTTTTGCTTTCAAGCAATAAATTCAGTGGCAATAAAGTCTTCACAGGAATAACCTGTCCTTGAAAGGTTAAAGGGACAGAGCCACTATGCAATTAGAGTGCAGCACTAATCAGGATTGCTCCGTCTCCCCTGCCAGCTGCCCAACCTTATCTGTTTCCCTCCTACACTCCCTAGATTCACTCCTAAGGCATCTCCAATTTTGTAATGAGATAAGAGTAGTTTGAGCTGGGACCACAGCACAGAGTGATCCTCCTTTCTCTGGAATTCACATAACATTCCAAATTTGAAGCCTGAAAGGCAATCATTTCTTTCTTTCTTTTTTTTTTTTTAAGATTTTATTTATTTATTTGACAGAGAGATCACAAGCAGGCAGAGAGGCAGGCAGAGAGAGAGGAGGAAGCAGGCTCCCCGCTGAGCGGAGACCTCCCCCCCCCCCCCATGCGGGGCTCGATCCCAGGACCCTGAGATCATGACCTGAGCCGAAGGCAGAGGCTTTAACCCACTGAGCCACCCAGGCGCCCCAAGGCAATCATTTCTAAATGAAACCTGCAAATCATCTTTTTGATGCTCTTAGAAACAGACAAAAATCATGAGACTTTCTACTTTTATACAAAGTAGCCCTTTTAAGTTAATATATCCAACAAATAATTAAGTATCTCTTATGTCCCAGGCATTGTAATAGAAGGAATGGCCAAAGGAGGTATTTTAGGAGATTTAGATTGTAATCAACTGTGCCACTTATCAGTCATTTGTTTCATGTCTGAGAATGAGCAAATCAAATATTGACAATGGTTACAGAAGGAGCCAGATACTCATATAATAATCTTCCTTCCATTCTAAAATAAAAGGAGTTATTCTATTCAGGGACAGTGGCATCCTAAGCAACTCATAGGGACATGTGTGTGACTATCACAACTGGATGCAAACTTTAATAAAAACCATTATGGCTTTTGAAAACCATTGTGGCTTCAATCGACTAGTTCAGAAAGGCAAAGAATTCAGTCAAATGCAAAATCAGATTTAGCCATTTTACCTGAAAAACTGGGGCTTTATCAACTCCATCAGGCACCCAGAAAAGTATCCGGGGCAACATTAGATAGGTGTTATCCCAAGTGATCAGATCTTTGATTCATAAACAAGATGTGGCTCAATGATCAAAACAGAGAATTAGGTTCACTCAGGTATCCAGAGCTTAAACTAATTCCATTTAACAGGTTTAACAACATGCAACACACACCCTCCAATTGGCAGAAACACCTCTCAATGACAAAGATAGGTACCAGATACTAAACACCTCCATAGACCATACAGCAACTGTGGACTACAACTAATCATTGAAGGTGAATTCAGAATCAAATCAAACCTCAGTAACAGGTTTGTTTTTCAGGGAATTATGGATTCCACTGAATTCCAGGTTCAGATCAAAACCAGAAGTTGTGCTATATTAAGAAGAACATTGGCCCAGAACCTACAAAGAAGTTATGTGGAAGGAGGAGATGGAAAGCTGTTTAAAGCTAAGATTTAAATTGCATATGTTGTTTTCTTTACTAAAATCAGCCACATAGAGAAATACAGTCTGGTTTGGGGCGTGCTAACATTGCTTTTCCCTCCAGGGACTCATCCCTTGTTTTTGCAGAAAGAGGGTTACAGTTCAAGTCATCCAAAAGCCTTCCAGGAAATCAATGTTCCAAAGGGAAGGCTGCATAGGAAGAACGATAGAGAAGGAACTTACTTCTGTGTCTTTGGTAATGTTGATCCAAACCAGTTTTCATTATCTCTTAATGGGTTAAGAACCTTCAAATATAGGAAACTGATTCACAGTAAGGTAACAAACTGAAATCAACATCTTATTTAGTTTTTTATCAGTCTCTACATCTTTCATTAGGGAATTTACTAGGACACCATTGTCACATATCATCCCCATTTCTATTTTCTTCATTACACTCTAGACCTATAGCAATGGAGGTAATGACTTAATTTAGATTTGTAGGAATTATCCTAATTTACACCATAGTAACAAACATTCTAACTATCTTTTAAGCATTTTATAACACATTGTGTCCTTTTGCTTTATACTTCTTCAACTGGACTTCAAGCTTGAGCCTACTTTTTTTTTTTTAAGATTGACTGATTGATTGATTTAAAAGATTTTATTTATTTGACAGAGAGATCACAAGCAGGCAGAGAGGCAGGCAGAGAGAGAGGAGGAAGCAGCTCCCCGCCGAGCAGAGAGCCTGACTCGGGGCTCAATCCCAGGACCTGAGATCATGACCTGAGCCGAAGGCAGAGGCCCCAACCCACTGAGCCACCCAGGCACCCGTATTTATTTATTTTAGAGAGAGAAAGAGAGATAGAGCATAAGCGGGAGGGGCATGGAGAGGGAAAGAGAATCTCACGCAGACTTGCCGCTGAAGGTGGAAACCAATGTGAGGCTCGATCTTAGGATCCTGAGATCATTACCTGAGCCAAAACCAAGAGTCGGACACTTAACCGACTGCACCATCTAGGTGCCCTGAGTCTACCTTTTTTTTTTTTTTTAAGATTTTATTTATTTGACAGAGAGAGAGATCACAAGTAGGCAGAGAGAGAGAGAGGAGGAAGCAGGCTCCCTGCGGAGCAGAGAACCCAATGCGGGGCTCGATCCCAGGACCCTGAGATCATGACCTGAACCGAAGGCAGCGGCTTAATCCACTGAGCCACCCAGGCGCCCCCTGAGTCTACTTTTGAGAGTGCTTTTTTTTGTAACCTCCAGAGTACCCAGCATTGGAATAGGCACACACCAATTAGATGACAGATCTTTTTTTTCTTTTTGCACAAGCCAGGCCCTAACTTTTCCGTACCAAAATAAACACATTCTGAGTGCCAATCTTGTCTAAGGAATTACTTGTCATAAAGGATTCATAGAAATATGTGATCTGTGACACACAATAGCAGGCCTTTTATCCTCCCTGGCCTAAACTATCTTGCCAGTTAAGAACTACCCTGATGCTGAGACTCTATTTCCCTAAATTATCTATCATGCTCTAAGTACCATCTGTTTAATGAAATGCCTTTTTTAAAAAAAGATTTTATTTATTTGACAGACAGAGATCACAAGTAGGCAGTGGGGGTGGGGTGGGGAGAAGCAGGCTCCCCGCTGAGCAGAGAGCCTGATTCGGGGCTCCATCCCAAGACCCTGGGATCATGACCTGAGCGGAAGGCAGAGGCTTTAACCCACTGAACCACTCAGGCGCCCCTGAAATGCCTTTAATTCTATAAATCAAATGAGAACATTTGTGAAAGTAACTTAATCACACTTGTAACAGTACAAGATGATATTACCATATGACCCAGTCATAAATATGCTCCCCCCCCCCCGCCAACAACCTATACATTATATAGAGGGAACCAGATTCCAAAATAGTGTGGGAAAAAAACCTCTCAATTTTAAGCCCAGAAAGTAGAATTTTATTCCTTTGTGTTGCTCAATCTTTCCTACCAATTTGCTGTTAAATAAACCTCAAACACAATTTTCAGCAACTGTTTCTTTAGAAAACTGCTCAACCCTGCTGTTTTAGATGAAACCAATATTCAAAGCACTCCTGATTTTACTTCAATCCCACACTTCTGCCCAACCTCATTCTTTCCCACTCCCCAGGCCCCATCCTCATCACATACCCCCTCAAAGCACTTTGAGCTCAATCACTGTGGCTCAAGCCTTTCTTCCTTCCCGGAATACTCTTTCAGTCTTGGCCAGTTATATCCACGACCCCACTTTAAATGGCTGCTCAAAATTCATTTCCCTATGGAAGTCTTCTCCGATTTCTCTCACATTTACTGGACATGCCATGTGTCAGGCACTTTCATGTAATTTTGCACAGGTCAAGTCATCGCTAATGTCTTATCTTGCCAATCTTTGGCCTCATTCTAGGGCCCTGAGACACTTGGACACGGTCAGAGGGATCACCTTCGATGTCTCCTGGCACAGTATTTTCAGCAATTTGATATCCTTATTGAACTGCAGTCCTGTAGCAGGCATTCTCGGTGAAACAGAGCCCGGGGGCGGGGAGGCAGGATTCCAGAGAAATCCTGGCTCCAGAAGTCAGTTCAGTGAAGCAGAGAATGGAGCTGGGGGCTAGACAGGGGTGAATCAGAGATGGCAGCTGGAGAAAAGGCGCAGGAGGAAGTGGAGACCAGAGGGTTGAGACTAGAAGACAGGTAGGGCGGAAGCCAAAAGAAGGGCGTCTCAGGAGGCTTGGGGAGGTGCCCCCGGGCAGGCTCTCTCGGAGCAGGGAAGGGGGCGGGGCAGGTCCGACTCACTTGTGGGTTCAGGAGGTTGCCAAGAGTGGGAGCTGAAGACGATGTCGCGGTAGCGTTGGAAGGCCTCGTCGAGGACCGAGCAGCCCGGCTGCGCGGCCGAGCTGACGTGGTACTGGAACTGGAAGTTGTGCGGGAAGATGGCGTAGTGGGACTCGGAGGTCTGGATGTACTGGGGCCAGGGCCACAAGGCCGCGGCCCGGCCGGTGAGCACTGCCGCCAGCAGCAGCGAAAACCAGAGCCCCGAGCCCGCCATGGCCCGCCGGTCTCCTCGCTCCCGGCCGGCGGGGCCACGTGAGCCCCCGGTCAGCTGAGCGGCGCCCGCGTGACTACCGGCGTGCCACGTGACCGGCCGGCTCCTCGGCCGCGACCCCGGACGACCCGCTTCGTGCCCCTCCGGCCTCCCGGGCCGAGAGGCGCACCCGGCCGTGCGAGCGCGGAGAGGCATTGTCCCAGCCTGAACGGCGAACGAGCTGGGAGGTAGAGGACGTCCCGGGCTCAGGGAACCTGAGGAGCGGGAAAATGGGAGGATGCAAACCGCTGGTGGTTTTAATGGGAAGCGTCGTGGGGCGGAGGGGGCTGGAATCGGGTAGTCTGACTGGTTCTGCTAGAGAGGGATCACAAGACCCCAAGAATGTGATGTATTTATGACTGGAAAAAATCTGTACTTTGAGAGCAAGCTGGAGGCACCCGAGGTCCAGCCTCGGGTTTGGGCTCTTTCCTCCGCGGTTGATAATCTCTTAGTGAATGCCGCCCAAGCCCCCTCCCCCAAAACAAAACTCGAACTGGGGTACATACTTACTGCAAGCATTAAGACATTGCTTAGACTTTGGGTGCAAGACGGAGAATACCCGGAAATAAGACAGGACTCTTCAGCACTTCAATCCTGTGGGCTAGTGAAAATCATCCCAAAGGCTTGCATTTTACAAACCTCACGTCGAATAGTTGGATGGATAAACCAGTTAGGGAGCCCTTGTTTATTGGGGGTGGAAAGTAATGGGTGCTTGAACTACAGCAGTGGGGAAGGAAGAGGACTTGTAGAGCCAGAAAATAGTGGGTATCCAGAAGGACAGGTGTTAATACAGTAACAGTAGGTCAAAGTATGATTTCAGGACTGAGCATGTGCAGGGCACCCCTTTATGTGATTTATGTGACAAGGAGAGGAGTCATTTACCTAAGTTACAAAATAAAGGAGCTGGACTCTGAATAACGAGAGTGTAAAAATTACTAATGAAAACACAGAGATTTTTCTTGAGAGAATATTTCAGAGATATTATTCCAGTTATCCTCTCTCTGACCAGTATATCAATCAGAAAAGTAATGAACAACTATTAAAAGTTTTTTAAAAAAGAAAGAAAGAAAGAAAAACAAAAACAAAAAACCCACTAGGGGCGCCTGGCTTAGTTGTTTAAGCATCTGCCTTCAGCTCAGGTCATGATCCCAGCGTCCTGGGATCCGGCCCCGCCATGGCTCCATGCTCAGCAGGGAGCCTGATTCTCCCTCTCCTCCCCATTCATTCTCTCTATTGCTATCTCTATTGCTATTTCTCTCTCTCTCTCAAATAAACAAATACGATCTTAAAAAAAAATTATCCATATATTTAGAGACTAGCATAGAGATGGTAGCAAAAGTCAGTCATTTAACAATATGACTTCTTTAAATTAGTGTATATTCAATTCAACGTGGCCATCAATTTTAATTAGATGACTACCAAGAATAATGACACATAATATAGTATATGATATTTGGTTGTTTTCACAATTTTTCCTTTTATTAAAGAGCTTGATAAATGAATAAAACATTTAATTTCATATCTGTGTGTTATAAAATTGGTTTACATATCAGGAAAAGAATTCACTGTCAGACAACAAGTCCAGATTTTTGATTCATCCAGTCATCACTGTAGAAGCAGAAAGGAGGAATGACTGATTTTGCCTGAGGAAATCTTTCACAAAGGAGGTGAGTTTTGACTGGCTCCTAAAGCATGAGTGAGCCAAGCAGGGAAGGGAGCATGGGCAAAGCACAGAGGAGTGAACAAATATGGCATACAGGTTTTCGAAAGTTGCCATTAAGCCACTCCCTTTTATAAAAGACCTACATCAGTACCTGTTTTCATTAACCTAAAGAAATCTGGAGGATTTTTGTTTTTACAAAAAAAAAAAAAAAGGCAAAAAGCAAAAATAGCGTTGTTCAGCATTTGTCTTGCACCCAGTCATTATAGAGGCAGTGCATGTCCCAAGCAGCAAGAGTGGCCTCGCTGCCATAGCTTTAAACTGTGTCTGGGAACATCTGTGTGTTATCTCAGTTTATTTTGGGCATCCATTAGCAAGATGTGTCCTAAGGTATCAGAAAAACGTAAGAGATTGTTTTTTAGGTCTGGGAATGCTCGAAAATTTTCCATATAAATGAGTGGTCATTGCTTTGCCTTTGCTTTACACTACTTTGATTTATGAAAGGTGTCCTAGGAATGCTCTACTTTTAGATAGCGAGGAATCTGTATTGAGCATAGTATTTGTGGGGATAGCCAAAGGAGATGTGCCATGATTATCTCACTTTTACCATACTCTTCTTCCTGGAATGCCTTTCCTACCCCCCACTCCACCTACTTGAAGGTCTTAACTTTTGTTTTACCGCCCTATAAATTTTTGACTTCTCAGACCTGGGTAAAAAGTCCTATAACCCTTTTACCTCCAGGAGAGAACTTACGTCATAGTATTCTAATTGTTTGCCCATTTGTCTGTCTTCCCCAGTAGAGTAAAAGCTTCTTAAGCACAGGTTCTGTGTTCACTGTTGTATTCTAGCCCCAGGCACAGTGTCTGGCATATAGCAGTTGCTCAATTAAGACCTGTTAAATGAGTACCTGTAGGACTCTGAATATGTGTTCTGCAATTTAGCATCTACTTTTCCTTCAGGACTTAGCCTAGACTAGACCAACAATTATGCTGTGAATGGGGTTAAAGTGTGCTGAGACAGTGATGCCCTCAGTCCTTAGGTTGGCCAGGCAGAGCTTGGGATAGCTAGATATCCTAGCTGGTCACCTCCAGCCAAGAGCAATCTCCTTCCTGTATATGCTCTGAGGAACTTTGAGAAGCACTTAGACATTTTTTGGGTACTTCTTTTTTTTTTTTTTTAAAGATTTTATTTATTTATTTGACAGAGAGAGGGAGAGAGATCACAAGTAGGCAGAGAGGCAGGCAGAGAGAGGGGGAAGCAGGCTTCCTGCTGAGCAGAGAGCCCGATGTGAGGCTCAATCCCAGAACCCTGAGATCATGACCAGAGCCAGAGGCAGAGGCTTAACCCACTAAGCCATCCAGGCACCCCTTTTCGGGTACTTCTTTATGGCACCCTCACTTTAGCTTCTTGTATCCACCGCAGTCCACATGCTGAGTGAATGGTGCCGTTTTCACAGTTGTATCTTTACTGCCTGAGCCAGGACTCTGCACATAGTTAAGTGTTCAACCAGAATTTGTTGAAAGAATGCATGAATGAGGGAGCATTTGTATTTAAATTTTAAAGACAGTGAGAATTTCAGTGTGTAGACAAAAAGCAGTCTACGAAGAAGGACTAGAAATTTGAAGGAGAACTTCATCTAATGTGTTTGGTTTAGGATCCAGCAGGTCCTAGAACAGTGTCTGGCACACAGATGTTTAATAAATGATTTTGAATGAATAGAATGACTTGGAACTGAACCTAGGCAGAGATCTCTGAGGAATCTGGAGTGATACCGGGGTGGTGAGAATTCTGTTGGTCTAGAATCAATAGTGTATGAAGAGGAATACTGATAAAGATGTTAGTTTCCCTTTACTGTAGGTTTTCGCCTACTTTAAGCTTTATCTCTCAACCCTATCCAGGGTCGGGGCAACAGCCTCTGACGTTGGGAGTTTTAGACCAAAAAAGGGCTAGTTTCTATAGTTAAGACCACTGTGTGATGTTTAAGGCCCTTTCAGTGAGGACCCCTTTGGCTTAAACTACATCCTGCTCCAGGCAACCTGATGGCTGCTCTGGATTAGGATTATCTTGGCTCCCGTCTGATCTCTTAAGCCTTTTGCCTAGAGCCTTAGTGGTTATAAATGCTTATGTTAGCCAAACCCACAGATGTAATCTGCAGCCCCCTTCAGGAAGGTGGGGCACTGATGCAACTTTAAACTGATTATGTAAGTCCCTTACGGAAAGTAATTTACCCCCTTTGCACGCTGGAATTCCCCAATCAGTCCTAAAAGATTTATCACTCATTTCCTTGCCTTCTTACCATCCTCCTCCTGCTTGGGTCCTCCATGTCTTATTTTCCTTCCTAGACTAATAGCTAGGCTATAGTCTGCAAGAAACCTAGAGCGTAGATCCCTTCAACACTTGTTTTTGGCCATCTATTAACATTTGACTTCAGAAAGCATTACTGGCATACTACACTGAGTCAGGTTTCCCAAATGTCCAGTTTCACTGATGTGATGGGTAGACCTCTTTGTCCTAAGAGCACAGTTAAAATGTCTTCTGTTGGGAGTGCCTTTTGGATCTTTCTCTTAGATTTCTTCTTTTTTTTTTTTTCCTATGTCTCAGTATTGATTATCCTTCTTAGAATTTTCTGTCATGTAGGTGACACAGAAAATGCCCTGGGGGCTTCCTGCCACCTGAGAAAGAACTGGGGAGATGAGTCAGGAGGTGTCCAGAAGAAAGGGAGGAGCACGATGCAGATGTGAGCTAGCAGGAGTCCCTGTGGTACCAGGGTAGTAATGCCTAGCTTGCCTGTGTAGAGTATTCATTCAAGATCTGGATCAGGGCCCCAGCTATAGTGTTCCTGAAGTATCCTCAGCATGTCTCTTCCATAGGGACCTGGCAGGTTACTACCACAAATAGGCAGTTGGTCAAAATTCAATGGTTTGAATACTCTGCTCCAGGCCTCATGCAGTCATCAGTAAAGGTCAAGCATTCATGAAATTCCATAGAGATAGGTTCGACTTCTAACAAAGATTTAGGGAGAAACACTATGCTATTGAACTCAAATCAATATATGCTATTTGAAAGAAATATGTACAGGTGCCCGGTTGGCTCAGTTGGTTAAGCATCTGCCTTTGGCTTGGGTCATGATCTTGGGGTCCTAGAATTGAGCCCTGTTCCAGGCTCCCTGCTCAAGTGGAAGTCTGTTTCTCCCTCTCCCTCTGCCTCTGCTTCCCACTGATGCTCTCTTTCTCTCAAATAAATAAATAAAATCTTTTAAGAAATGAAAAATTTGTGTATATGCTGTTGGTAATGTGTATTTGAAAACTATTTAATCCTCCCTTGTAAACTTTTGCTTGAATTAAAACAATAACCAATCTCTTTGCCCTACCCCCACCCCAAAGGAGTACAGAGGTCTAGGAGGAAATTCTGAGAGGCATACAAGTTTAGACCTAGATATGACCTTGGAAATTATCTAGTTTACTTCTTATTTGAGCTAAGAGAACTGAGAACCAGAGGGGTGAAGACTGTTCCTCAAGAGCAAGAATAGGATATTGTTCATAGTGAAACTGCCAGCACCTAGTGACATGTACATGGCAGACGCTCAGTAAAAGTTTGTCAAATGACTAAATCCAATCCTTGCTACACATAATACAGTGCTTTGCATGCAGTAGGCACACCGATAAATTTTTATACTGCAATTATTCAGCTAGGAGCCAATATAGCCAGAGAGTGTTAAGACTGGAACCAGACCACAGATATGTGGCCTTCCTGACTGGGATTCTCTCTACCCCACTAGATTGTGCCTCTGGAAATGCCTGCAGTCATCTAGTCTCCTTGAGATTGAATGCAGTTGAATCATGGAGTCCACTAACCCTACATCCTGTTCTTAGCCCCCTGCCTTATTCTAGAAAGGAATGATCACTGGATTTGAATGTGCATGGCAACTTTCAATTAACTTTAGGGCTAGAAAGAAGAAATGATGCAAGTAATACAGAAGTCACTGTGTTTGGCCAGTGCTTCTCTCCCTTGACAGCAGCTGACTCCCTAAAGTTTGCTTAGGAAAATAAAATCCATTAATCTTCCTTGAGTCCACATTAGCCAGATAGTGGGAGGAGGCCGTGGAAGGATAAAGAATTGTTCAGAGTCAACAAGTGAGCACACAGGTAATTATGAGGTCATCAGAGCTCTATCCATGGAGATAAAGGTCAAATAAATAGTGATCCTTCTAATTATTATGAGTGATGATATGTAATGTAAGAATGCCTCAGAAATCAAAATGATTCTTCACATTCTATGTGCAAAAGGTTAGACACTTGATATTCTTGTTAGAGATCTTTTAGTTGTAAGGAAGAGAACCCAGCTAGCTCAACAGTGGGGAGTTTTTCATCCTCACAAGCATCTAGACATAAGAAATTAGTTATAGCTAAGGTCAAATGGTCTGTAATATCTATTAGGAATCAAGGTCACCCCCTTTGGTCTCTCAGGACCCATTCTGCCTATCATCCCCACCCCTGCATCTGTTTCATTCTCCTTCTCTTCCTAATTTATTCCCTTAGTATTCCGGTTTTAAGTTCTCCAGAGAGAGAATATGATGGGTCTAGCTAGGAAGAGATGTCATTCTTGATCAAAACAGCTGAGGCTATAGGTAAGACATGACAGAGTCATCTAATCTGTAGATGATCAAAGCTCTTTCTTTGAGCTGATGCTAGTGAGGGAATAGATTCACTTAGAAGGGAGTATTTGGGGGAAGTAATGACTGTCATTTCTTTATTATAAAAGTAATGTATACTTATTTTTAAGAATTCAAGAAGCACAATGTTGTGGGTAGAAGGTATGATTCTCACTTCACAAATTCAACTATACAAGAATTACAGTTTTGTTTTCCAGGATAATTTATTGTCTAACTTCATGACAGCTGGGTCATGAGGGTCTACAAGAAAATATCCCCATAGTTCTTCCTGATGTTCATACACTTCCCAGGGCTTACTTCATACTCTTGAGCTCTTTACCATGCCAAGGGAACACATAAAAGCCAGAAAGAGAAAGACTGCTGGCACTTCAGTACATAGTTCTGTGTATATATATGTATGACATAGTACATATGGTCATTTCTGTAGATGACCATTTTCTATATGCACACATCCATAATCTTTAACAGCAGAAAATTAGAGCATGATGTCACTACAATCATGCTCTAATTTTTCAGCTAACAATGTATTATGCCAGGTGGAATAAGTCAATCAGAGAAAGACAAATGCTATAGGATTTCACTCATATGTGGAACTTAAGAAACAACAAATGAGCAAAAAGAAAAGAGAGAGGCAAACCAAGAAACAGACTCTTAACTATAGAGAACAAACTGATGGTTACCAGAGGAGTTATGAGGGATAGATTAAATGGGTGAGAGAGATTAAGGAGTGCACTTGTAATGAGCACCAGGTATTGTATGGAAGTGTTGAATCAATATATTGTACACCTGAAACTAGTATTACACCATATGCTAACTAACTGGAACTTAAAACTTTAAAGAAACATTATGTAAAAGCTAATACTCTGGAGTTCCCCAGTTTTATAGAGATGTAATTGACACTCTATAAATTTAGGTTGTACTGTATAATGACTTAATTTACATATATCATGTAATGAACACCACAATTATTTTAGTTAACATCTATCATCTCATATGTATTTAATTTTTTCCTTGTGATTAGAACTCTTAGGATCTACTTCCTTAATGACTTTCATATATATCATATGGCAGTGTTAACTATAATCATCGTGTTATTCGTTGCATCCCTAGGATTTTGTGCCTTTTGACCACCTTCATCCAATTTCCTCTCACCTCACTCCCTATAATATGCTATTTTTAAAAAACGAATAATAATAGTAATGGTAGCTACCATATCCTATATACTTACCATGTACCAGACACTGTTTTAAGGGTTCTACATGTTTATTGAAGCCTTACAATAACTTTATGATTGATATAGATTCTCTTATTATTCCCATTTTATAGATTAAAAAATCAGAGTTGAGGGGTTAAATAACTTTCCCAAAATGACAGAGGATAATAGTGTGAAAGTTCCATAAGTTCCTCATTAGTGCACATGTAGGTTTCTTCCAAATTTTCTTACTTATAAGCAATACTACAGTGACCATTATAGAGGATATTGGTTGCCATGCCAGCATCTATTTTCATAGTTTCCTACCATTAACACCTTGTTTTTCACTTCAGAGTTTCATTTTTCAGTTTCGTGCCTTGGATGAGATTGATCACAGCCCTAGGCCCTTTCTGGATTAAGCCATATAGTTAGGGCTACTTTCCCCACACACTCTCTATAAATATTTGGAAACATGGGATAAAAATTTACATTCTTATCAATGATGTATGAAAATGCTCATTTTGTCACTCTCTTTCAACATTAGTATTATCCTTTCATCACTACTGTTAATGCCTTAAAATTTATTTTAAATATATGTAATAAAATTAATAAGTAAGATCTAGGAAGACAGAAACAGCATACATGACTTCCATGTCATTATAGAAAAAGAGAAGGACCAAAGAAAATCGGATCATTCTCGCAAAATAAAAGGGAGGTAGGAGGAAACAACAATATGTATTTAACAGAAAATAGAAAGAATGAGAGGATAGGACGAAGCCCAGTCTGTCTGAATTATCATATTTTATTTAAATAGGTTAAATTACACTAGTCAAAGACAAAGACTCTCAGCTTGAACAAAGAACAGTCTAAATGTTGTTGGTAAGAAATATTTAAAATGATAGTGGGTACCTGGGTGGCTCAGTCAGTTAAGCCTTTGGCTCAGGTCATGATCCCAGGATCCTGGGATCAAGTCCCACTTTAGGCTCCCTGCTCAGCAGGGAGTCTGCTTCTCCCTCTGCCCACCCCCCACTCATGCTCACTTGCTTTCTGTCTCTCTCTCTCTCTCACACACACACACACACATAAAAATAAATAAAATCTTTAAAAATATATTAAAATGATACCAAATTAATTTATGACAAAGTAGGCAAAGATATGTAATGGGGGAAAAGACAGTCTCTGCAATAAATGGTGCCGGGAAACCTGGACAGTCACATGCAAAAGAATGAAACTGGGCCACTCTCTAACACCCTACACAAAAAATAAGCTCAAAATGGATTAAAGACTTAAATGTGAGACCTGAAACCATAAAACTCCTAGAAGGGAACATAAGCAGTAATTTCTTTGATGTTGGCCATTGCAGCATTTTCCTAGATGTGTATCCTAAGGCAAGGGGAACAAAAGCAAAAAAAAAAAAAAAAAAAAAAAAAAAACTATTGGGACTACATCAAAGTAAAAAGCTACACAGTAAAGGAAACCATCCACAAAACAAAAAAGCAACCTACTGAATGGGAGAAGATATTTGCAAATGATATATCTGATAAAGGACTAATACCAAAATATATAAAGAACTTATACAACTCAACACCAAAAAACAAACAATGCAATTTAAAAATTGGCAGAGGACTTGAATAGACATTTTTCTAAAGAAGAGATGCAGATTTCCAACAGACACATGAAAAGATGTACAGCATCACTCATCATCATGGAAATGCAAATCAAGACCACAATGAGATACCATCTTATACCTGTCAGAAGCTAAAATAAAAAAGAAAAGAAATAGCAAGCGTTGGCAAGGATGTGAAGAAAAAGGAATTTTCATGCACCATTAGTGGGAATATAAATTGGTATAGCCACTGTGGAAAACAGTATGGAGGTTCTTCAAAAATTTAAAAATAGAAATACCATATGCTCCAATAATTCCACTACTGGATATTTACCCAAAGAAAATGAGAACATTATTTTGAAAATATTTATGCACCCTTATATTTATTGCAGCATTATTTACAAGAGCCAAGTCAAACTGTGTATTGATAGATAAATGATTAAAGAAGATGTACATACACACACATACATATACACACACATGTATATGTACATATATATCACATATATATATGTATGTATATAGAATAGGATATTATGCAGCCATAAAAGGATGAGATATTGCCACTCAAATAACATGGATGGTCCTAGAGGGTATTATGCTAAATGAAATAATATAGGGGAAAGCAAATACTGTATGATTTCATCCACATGTGGAATCTAAAAAACAAATGAATGAACAAAAAGCAGAATCAGATCTCTAAATACAGAGAACAAACTGAAGGTTGCTGGAGGGAAGGGAGTGGACAATGGGCGAAATTGGTGAAAGGGAGTAGACGATACAGGCTTCCAGTTATGGAGTAAGTCATAGGAATAAAAGGTACAACATAGGGAATATAGTCAATGATATTGTAATAGTGTTACATGATGACAGATGGTAGCTACAACTGTGGTGAGCCTAACATAACATAGAGAAGTTGAATCTCTATGTTGTACACCTGAAACTAATGTAACACTGTGGGTCAACTATACTCAAAAAAATTTAAAAATAAGATAAAACAATACCAAAACAATGACAGTTAAAAAAAAAAAGGTATATCACAGATAATGTAAACGAAAAGAACAAGTTAAGATCTGACAGAAACCAAGGCAAAAAAATTAAACAGAACAAAGGTGAATATTTTTAATAATACAGGGTTCAAGTCACAAAGAAGGTGGAAATCATGAACCATCACACACCTAACAACAAAAATACAAATATAAATATAAAGTAAAAACTGGAAAAATTATAAGGGAAAAACTATAATTAAGATAAATTAACATTTATCAGGGAATATTTTATCAAGTGCAGAAAAAGTAAATGGGGACATCTTGAACAATATTAACAATGTGACTGTAATAGATTTAGAATCATTTTCTACACAAGTAAATTCAAAGCTTTGTATCTTACATATTGTTTTTAAATGTTTATAGGACATTGAGAAAAACTGGCCCCAAAACCCCAAATATTGGTAAATTCCAAAAAGTGGAATTCCTTTTTTCATTTTTTGAGGTGTAATTGACATATAACATTATATTAGCTTTAGGTGTACAACTTAATGATTTGATATGTGTATGTATTGAAAAATGATCATCACAACAGTCCAGTTAACATCTATCAACATATATAGTTACATTTTTTTTCTTGTGATGAGAAGCAAAAAGTAGAATTCTTATAGGACATGTTCTTTGATTATAATATACTAAAACTGGAAAAAAATCTAAACATGTGGATACATTTAAAAAAATTTTTTTAAGATTTTATTTATTTGACAGACCGAGATCACAAATAGGCAGAAAGGCAGGCAGAGCGAGGGGGAAACAGGCTCCCTGCTAAGCAGAGAGCCCGATGTGGGGCTCAATCCCAGGACCCTGAGATCATGACCTGAGCTGAAGGCACCCAGGCGCCCCATGTGGATATATTTTTAAAATTCTAAAGAAGGGGTGCCTAGCTGACTCGGTTAGATGTCCGACTCTTGATTTTGGCTCAGGTCATGATCTCAGAGTCCTGAGTGCTCATCAGGAAGTCTGCTTGAGAGTCTATTCTCTTTCTTCCTCTGCCCCTCCACTGTCCCCTTCTGTGCTCTCCCTTTCTGAAATAAACCTTTTAAAAAATAGAAAAATAAAAGGACAACTAAACATACTAAAAAGCTTGTGCTTTGATTATAATATTGAAATTACTGGAATAAGTTCTCCTATGTCCCAAGTTCAGATAGGAAAAAAAATCAATATTATATAAATAATGGCTAATATATTAATTCAACAATGCTATGTTTTTGTTATTAATGGTAACTACTAACAGTACATATTGATATTACTGGTGCAGCCAGTCTGAAAAACAGTATGGAGGTTCCTCAAAAGTTGAAAATAGAGCTACCCTATGACCCACCAATTGCACTACTAGGTATTTACCCAAAAGATACAAAAATACTGATTTGAAGGGGCACCTGATGTTTAGAGCAGCATTATCAACAATATCCAAATTCGTAAAAAGAGCCCAAATGTCCATCAACTGATGAATGGATAAAGAAGATATGGAGTACATATACAATGGAATATTACTCAGCCATCAAAAGAATGAAATCTTGCCAATTGCAACAATGTGGATGGAGCTAGAGAGTATTATGCTGAGCAAAATCAGTCAGAGAAAGACAAATACCATATGATTTCACTCATATGTGGAATTTAAAAAAAAAAGATTTATTTATTTATTTGGGAGGGTCCAGTCAATCCAATAAGGTAAGTTTTGTAAAGGAAGAGACAGAATTACTACTCTTTGATGATGATGTAATGTTTACTTAGAAAACCCTAGATAATTAGCCAAAGGAGCTATTGGAATTAAAATAACTCAGTCAAATGGCCTGATAAAAGATAAATACATAAACAAAATAGCTGATTTATATGTTAGCAATAATAATTAGAAGATGAAAGGGAAAAATGTGATTCCCAAAAGCAAGCTGGTTAATGTATTTTATATACACAGTTCCTAGTAGACAAGAAGTTATATTAAAAAGCTATAAAAATAATATTGATCTCATAGATTCCTAAAGGTGAAATTACTGAGACAAAAGATAAATTTTTAAGATTCTTGACTTTATACATGCAGATTATTATTTTAACTTTGAAATTATTAAAATATGGTATACATATAGGACTCTGGTAATCAATGCCCAGATCAAGAAATAGAACATTTCCAACAGCCCCAAAATCCCCTTGTGTATTCTTCCTAGTCCCTAGTCATCCTCTCCAAGGTTATTTCTGACTTCTGAAAACACAGAGTAGTTTTGCCTGTTTTGTACTTCATGTAAATGGAATCATACCTATGTAGTCTTCTGTATCTGGCTTCTTTTGCTCAGCATTGTATTTATGAGATTCACCCATATTGCTCGTGTGCTTGTAGATAATTCATATTTCTATATATTTTTTCATTGTACCACGGTTTTCCATTCTTTTCCATTCTTCTGAATGTACCACCGTTCATGAATGTACCGTGGTTTTCCATTCTTCTGTCGATGGGCAATTGGGTAGTTTCCAATTTGGGACTGTTAGGACAGGTGCTGCTATGGGCATGCTAATACATGTCTTTTGGTGGACACGTGGATAATTTTGTGTGGCCTGCCTACCTAGAATGAGAAGGGCATGTGTTTATTCACCTCTAGTAGATACTGCTAAGCAGTTTTTCAATGATTGTACCAATTTATACTCCCAAAAGAAGTGTATGAGGGTTCTAGTTGCTCTGCATACTTGCTAACAGTTTTTCATTTGAACCATTCTGGTGGATGTGTAGTGATATTGCACTATGGTTTCTTTCTTTTTTTCCAAGTGGTTAACCCTTTTATTACCCAATAGAGGTAATTGACAGTGATCACGTGGAACATCAGGTTTCCCCTTAGAGAGGCTCTGTGAAGTTCAGATTCTCCAGGACACACTCTTAAAAATGGACAAGACACATTAATATCTCCTGATATTAATTACATTGAAAGAACAGTGATCCAGCACAAAAAATAATTACACAGCCCCCCTACAATTTATAAATTATAGACACAGATTAGTTGTCATTTAAAGAAGCACATTTAAATACAAAATAGGAAAAAATAAATAAATACAAAATAGGAGTTTTGAAAGGATAAAATAAACTTTTGTGTAAATTAAAGTTTAATTCTTTTCTCTACATATACATGATCAGAAGCTACTTTTACTTAATTTTAGGTGTTACATGATTAAGAAACCCAAATATCATACTATGCATTGAGCACAATTCTAATGCTTTTCAAACATTAATTCATACAATTCTCGTAACTGCCCTGGGAGGAAGGTACCGTCATTCCCATTTCACATATACAGAAATTGATGTATAGAAGGCTAGGTAATGGGCTCAACATCAAACAGTTAGTAAGTAGGACTGCCAAAATTTTAATTGAGGCAATCATAACTGCTACTCTATTCCTATTAAGAATCATCTATCTCAAAAGTCATTCATGGGGCGCCTGGGTGGCTCAGTGGGTTAAAGCCTCTGCCTTCGGCTCAGGTCATGATCCCGGGGTCCTGGGATCGAGCCCCACATCGGGCTCTCTGCTCAACGGGGTGCCTGCTTCCTCGCCTCTCTGCCTACTTGTGATCTCTGTCAAATAAATAAATGAAATCTTTAAAAAAAAAAGTCATTCATTATTAATTCAATCCCAAATTCCCAGGTGCCTTGGTGCATTATGGATTTAATTTGCATTTTCCTCATGACTAATAAAGTTGAGCACCTTTTAATGTTTATTGGCTGTTGTCATGTCTGGCAAAACGTCAGTTAAGGACTCCACTCATTTCTTTTTTTTTTTTTTAAAGATTTTATTTATTTATTTACAGACAGAAATCACAAGTCAGCAGAGAGACAGGCGGGGGGCGGGGGAAGCAGGCTCCCCGCTGAGCAGAGAGCCTGATATGAGGCTCAATCCCAGGACCCTGAGATCATGACCTGAGCCAAAGGCAGAGGCTTTAACCCACTGAGCCACCCAGGCGCCCCGAACTCTGCTCATTTCTTGATTGGTTATCTCTCTCATTGATTTGCAAGAGTTCTTTATATATTCTTGCTATGAGTTTTTTGTTAGATACACATATTGAAAAGATCTTACTCCACTCTATGGATTGCCTTTTTACGTTTTCAGTGGTATCTTCTTGTGAATAGAAGTCCTCATTATTTTATTTTATTTTGTTTTATTTTATTAAGATTCTATTCATTTATTTGAGAGAGAGAGGAAGCACAAGCAGGGGGAACAGCAGAGGGAGAGGGAGAAGCAGGAGTCCAATGTGGGGCTCAATCCCAGGACCCCAGGACCACGAATGGAGACGAAAGCAGATACCCAAACTGACTGAGCCACCCAGGCATCCCTAGAAGTCCTGTTTGTTTATTTATTTTTAAAGATTTTATTTATTTGAGAGAGAGAACACAAGCAGGGGGAACAGCAGACAGAGGGAGAGAGGAGCAGACTCCCCACTGAGCAGGGAGCCTGAAGTGGGGCTTGATCCCAGGACCCTAGAATCATGACCTGAGCCACAATCAGTCACTTAATACAGGTGCTCCATAGGAGTTCTGTTTAAAAACAATTCTTGGCCCACTGCAAGGTCACAAACATATTACTCTGTTTTCTTCTAACAAAACTGCTTTTTTCCTCCAATGCCATGAAATTATTTTAAGTTCTTTTTCTTCATGACTGAGTATACAAATAATGGAAGTAATGGAAGCATTCTTTTGTAAAGATGGTTGGAATATATAAAAATTTATTTGTTGGATTTTCTTTAAGTAGTCCTCCAGAGCAACTTGAAGAAAAGCAGGAAATGCTTTCACAAGAGCACCTTTGCGGAAAGGCCTAGCATGCTTTAAGTGCCGGCGTGCTGGGCTAGCAATGACACAAATATCTCATCCCTCACATTTATATCTTGGTTTTTCCATAGAAAATCCTCTTGTGAGAGGTGCCTGGGTGGCTCAGTGGGTTAAAAGCCTCTGTCTTCAGCTCGGGTCGTGATCCCGGGGTCCTGGGATCGGGTCCCGCGTCGGGCTCTCTGCTCAGAGGGCAGCCTGCCTCTCCGTCTTTCTCTGCCGGCCTCTCTGCCTGCTTGTGATCTCTGTCTGTCAAATAAATAAATAAATAAATCTAAAAGAAAAAAAAAAAGAAAATCCTCTTGTGAAACACCATGTATTGAATTTTCAAACATACAAATATCTAAGGGAAGGAACACCCCTCTCCTTCTACCATGATAGGGCATTGCTCTCAAGCATGTTGACAATGCCCTGTGCTTTTCCCATGTGACTTGTGGCATAATCTGTATGAAGTTCCTTTTTACCCAGTAGTTCTAGTATTAAATGAAGAGGAGAGGTCTGTGCGTTTTCAGCATAGTTTTTCAGTTCCTGGTGTTATAATAGGCTTTGTCATCCAAATTTTGTCTCCTTTACCAATGATTGTCATAAGCCATATTTTAGTCAGAGTATATCTTTTTTTTTTAAGATTTTATTTATTTATTTGACAGACAGAGATCACAAGAAGGCAGAGAGGCAGGCAGAGAGAGAGGAGTAAGCAGGCTCCCTGCTGAGCAGAGAGCCCAATGTGGGGCTCCATCCCAGGACCCTGGGATCATGACCTGAGCTGAAGGCAGAGGCTTTAACCCACTGAGCCACCCAGGAGCCCCCAGAGTATATATTTTGATGGCAGCTTCCCAGCTGCTTTTTTTTCTCAGTCCCCTATGGTGGGGGCCTGGCTTTTCATTCCCCCTGGGTTTCTGCGAGGTCAGTCTGGGGCCCAGGAGTGGGACTTGCCTCCTCTTGTGCCTCCCCTAGTTCACGGGCCAGTGGCTGCTGTGGTGGAATGTTACAGGATATACCATCCACATGTTTCTTTTCAAAACTGCATTCACATCAGTCTAATTGTTTTCTCAGAGACTGAGTCTTTAACCAGCCTGAGCCAGTTCCACATTGAAGGGCATCAATGCAAGAGCAGAGCTCCAGGATTCTGCAGGGAGGGGCTGGGAGCATAAAGATCCCCTATAATCTGGTTTCTGCAGCTCACGTTGTGTCAGGTTGGCGGTAGAGGCTCCTCCTGGACCCCACAGGCTGCAGGTCAGTGGCTGCTGCACAGGCTGGGAACCCCAAATTGCTTTTTAAGGTGGGGAAATGGCAGGATACACAGCCCCCAGTTATGCATGAATGCTTGTTTGGTCATATGCATGTAGGCCCTAGTAAGTTCCCAGCTGGCCAGAGCATCCTACCTTTCAGTAGGCCCTAGAGTGCAGTGGTGCCTGACCTGTTCTTTCAATTGCTGGAGAATCATTTACCAATCAGACACTGGCCACAAAATGACCTGTTACCCCCCATTACATCAATATCCTCTCTTCAGTAATGTTCTGGTTTAGGGTGACATGTTTTATCCATCAACATTAGTATTTCATCTGTCTCAGGGTGGCCTGTTCCAAGGTCATGCTCCAGCAAACTCGGAAAGACAATTTAAAAAAGAATAATGAGGCTGGCTGGCTCAGTTGGGGCAGCATGTGACTCTTGATCACAAGGTGTAGAGAATATTAAAAAAAATAAAAAATGATAGTATTTACTGAGCACATATTAAGGCGCTGTGCTAAGAGCTTTATGCGTATTATCTCATTTAATCTTCACAAAATTCTATGAGGCAGGAATGATTTTTAACCCAGTTTTAGAGAAGAAGAAACTGATGTTCAGTGAGGTTAAGGAAATTGCCCCAAGGCACCTAGCCAGTGAGTGTTGGAGCTAAGTAAGTGCTAGAATGGGGACTGAAATGCAGGCCTGCATATTCGATGCCTATGTCTAGCTCCCTAGGCATGCGCGTGCATCTCATAGTCATGCCGTGCAAGCCAGTTTGCTGCAGATGGAAAAGTCTTTCCTATAATCAAGTCAGTAGTGCTAGCATATTATATTAATTGAAACATCACAATGTAATTGGATTCTTTATGATCTAGCTCTGGCCTCTATCTGCAACCCTCAACTCTCCCCTTGGACTTTGTACGTAGTAGAACACTGCTTCTAGTGCCCCGAGAACCTCATGCTGTCCATGGCTTCCTGCCTTGAGACATACTATTCTCCTCGCCTCAAGTGTCCCGTCACCTCAATTACCTGGAAAATTCCTTTGAAATCTAGCTAATACCACTTCCAGTAAACCCTCCCTAATTTTCCTCTGACAATGTTAACCATTCTGTCCTGTGTACCAACCTCTATCTTTTATATAAAAATATATTGTGGGGTGCTCAGTCGGTCAAGCATCTGCCTTCAGCTCAGGTCATGATCCCAGGGTCCTGGGATCGAGTCCCACGTCAGGCTCTCCCTGCTCCAAGCAGGGGAAGCCTGCTTCTCCTTCTACCCTTCTCCCCTGCTTGTGATCTCCCTCTCTTCCTCTCTCAAATAATAAATAAGATATTTAAATATATATATTATTATATATAATAATATATATGTTGTATATAATAATATATATAATAATATTATTATATTTATATATTATTAAATATAAATATAAATATTATATAATAATATTATTATATTTATATATTATTAAATATAAATATAAATATATATATATTGCTCATTCATTCCTATAACATTAAATACTATTCTTTCCAGGCATTGGATTAAGTACTGGGAATCAGAGAGTCAAATGACACTTTTGGAGAAAGAGGACTTCATGCTAAAGCAAGGACATAAGCAAGCTAAGTGCCAGTTGTCCCCCACAGCTGACATAAAGTATAGGTTTCGACAGGTTGGGGCGGGAGAGAAGGCATGCTAGGAGAAAAGTGTGATAGGGCATTCTGATTCAGCCCAAATTTAGGACTCAGAATTTATCTGTTTGTGGAAAACAAGAGCTGGCAATGCAGCTGGGCATTTATTTGAATAAATGTCCGGGATGGGGAACAGGATGGCATCTGTTCAGCATCTTGGACTAATTTTGAGCCCTTGTGGGAGGAGGATTTAGGACCAACGCTGAGAGAGTTGTTTGAAAAGAAGACTTTGAGCTCCTCTGGAAGCAGGGAAAGGCCATTCTCCTTGCTTTCACACAGAGCCCAACCCTGCAGCCGGATTGTGAATGGTAGCTTTCAGCACGCTGGCGGGTAGCCCCCTGCACTGGGGAGACTGGCATTTTCACAGTGGGCCCTGTCAGCACTGGCAGCAGCAGGCAAGGGTGTAACGCCCTTCAATGGCTTCATGAGTAGAGGGCATTGAAGAAGGGGAACTCAAGCAAGAAAGGAAGAAAAGGCTGGATGCTGCATGCCCAACCATGGCTGACCCACTGGCTCCTGAACCTACGGAGACACACCTGCGGCCTTCCACTTTGCAGAGGGGCAAGAGTAATCTTGAATTCTTGAATCTTGAATCTTGAATTCTAACCACACACTATTGAGTCCTGAAGACATCTGAGTTAACATCTTTATTTGCTGTTAGGAAGCTGTGCCTCATCCATCTTTCTAGTTCAGGTCCTAACACAAAGCCTGACACACAGTAACTGCCAACAGAGTATTTATGGATTTATTTAATGAAGGAGCTAAAAGAGGGTCAGAAAAGGGAGGGTGGGGACTGTCATATACACAGGCACCTGATTAACATGGCATGATTTGTTCCTGATCCAATCAGATCCAGAATATGAAACAGACATGGAATCTGCCGGCCCGTGTGGGAGGTGCAGAGACAAATTCCGTGGCAGTTAGAAAGCAAGCTGGCTGCCAAGATGGAGAAGAGGCAACCTTTAGTCTTGACCTTCCATAATCCCAAGGCTCCCAAATTTCATGGGAACCGGAAATACCAAAGGGTGAGGAGGTACCTAATTGTAGGTCAGATGGGAGGAAGAGGACTTACTTAAAGGCGGGCCTAAACAGAGTGTCGTAAGATAGAGAAAAGATCACCCTGGGTAGGGAGAGACATCCACAGATCAAACCCACATGGGGATCCTTAAGGGAGAGATGAGTAGGAGGCCCTGGGGATCAAGGGTGATCTTTTTGGTAGGCAATATTTCCCTCATCCTTGTAGCCTACCCTCCCCGTCAGCAAACATCTGAATGTCACGATGCCACCCCAGAGGAGGCAGCACCATGTGGATCAGACACACATCTACATCCGAATGTTCTGTGGCAGCCTGTGTGGTTTTGGTCTCCTAATGTTGATCTGCACGACCCCACTGAGCTGGGTGCAATTCCTGGTGATCAAGAATGGCCTTGAGCTCTACGCAGGACTCTGGATCTCATGCAGCCATGAACTGTGCTGGAGCCGCACACCCAAACCTCCCTGTGAGTGCCACCGAACCAGGCCCCACAGTCCCCAGAGCTTTCAGCCACGTTGGCTCTTCATCTTTCTTCCTTCAAGATCTCTTTACCCTCACCTCTTTGAGTCCAAGACCGGTCTCAGGCAAATTGTGAATGTAGCCCTGCTTTTCCTAGGTGTTCTCAGTGTACCCTTTTCCCCTCTGACTCCTGGTTGCTTCCTCTCCCAGCTTAGTAGCTGATACTCTCTTTACTCTCTGGGAAGAACTCTCTGGGCCTTTATAAGCTGTCACTGCGAAGCAATGTGAGTATTCTAATGTGGTTGTAGAAATACAAGTAATTGATCAGAATTGGGAAAGAAAGTGAAGTGTCTCAGCCTCTATCAGATTTAACTTTTTAAAATTTTTTCTTTAAGATTTTATTTATTTGTTTGAGAGAGAGAGAGAGTGAGAGAGAGAGCACAAGTAGGGGGGGAAGGAGAAGCAGACTCACCACTGAGCATGGAGCCCCATGCGGGGCTCGATCCTAGAACCCTGAGATCAATGACCTGAGGCGAAGGCAGATTCTTCACCGACTGAGCCACCCAGGCGCCCCAGATTTAACTTCTAAGGTCAATTTGTTCTTCTGCTAACAGTAGAAGGGAATACAAATGCATGTCAGATATGCGGTATAACAAATGCCAGCTATTTAGAATAAATTATTAACATCAGATTTTATGTGAATTTAGGTAAATCTAAAAATGCAATACAAAACATTTAAAAGTAAGTTTATAGGACTAGAAGATGCTATATGCATGAGTTTTTATTTAATTTTATTTATTTATTTGGCAGAGAGAGAGCGAGAGGGAACACAGGCAGAGGGAGTGAGAGAGGGAGAAGCAGACTTCCCACTGAGCAGGGAGCCCGATGTGAGGCTCGATCCCAGGACCCTGGGATCATGACATGAGCTGAAGGCAGATGCTTAATGACTGAGCCACCTAGGCACCCCTATAAGTTTTTTAATCAGAACCAAAACTTAGAGGAAAGACGTAACTACACTAAACAGTTTCCTCCATCATCTTCAAAAAATATATTTACACAGAGAAACAGGTATTGTGAAAGAAAACATGCACGAAAGAAGCATTTATGTCTCTTTGTCAGATAAGCAGGGGCCCCAGATGCTGGAGCTGGGGTCGGGGGTTGCACCTAGGCTCCACCCTGAGCTAGAGCATCTACGCCATGTGGAGCTAAGGAGCAAGATCTTGAGATGAAACTAAAATCAAAGGCTGGCAGATAATTCAATTGCATTCTTCAGCTTCAAAGAAAAACTAGGGAAAATATTTGCAACAAATATGAAAGATAAAAGGCTAAATGGCATTGATATTTTTAAAAACGTATTATTAATAAAAAGGTGAATACCCCAATAAATAAATTCTTAATAAACAGGTCACAGAACAGAAACTAAAAATATCTAATAAACATAGGAAAAACCATCTAACCTTAATCGATCATTAGAGAAAGGCAAATCAAATGAACGATGAGATAGGATTTTTCAAATATGACATTAGCAGAGATTTTTTTTAAAATTTTTTTAAAGATTTTTTATGTATTTATTTGACAGAGAGAGATCACAAGTAGGCAGAGAGGCAGGCAGAGAGAGAGAGAGGGAAGCAGGCTCGCTGCTGAGCAGAGAGCCCGACGCGGGACTCAATCCCAGGACCCTGAGATCATGACCTGAGCCGAAGGCAGCGGCTTAAACCACTGAGCCACCCAGGCGCCCCTTTAGCAGAGATTTTTAAATGATGCACACTGTTAGACACTCTCATACACTGGGGACCGTAAGTGGGTATAACCAAAGCAATATGATTATGTATATCCAGAGATATACACTCACGAATTCCATTTCTAGAGAAATTCTGGGAATTCGTGAGTATAAGATACAGGCTAAAAGGAGTAGAAGATATAAGCATAAAAATTGAGCTGCAATCATATGTAGGTAATTGTGCCCAGGCTAAAATTCAGGACTTGAGATTATTATTTTAACGTTTAATGAGTCAGAATCTTGGAATTTTGGGGCACCTGGGTGGCTCAGCCAGTTAAGCCACTGCCCTTCGGCTCAGGTCATGATCCCAGGGTCCTGGGATGGAGTCCCGCATCGGGCTCTCTGCTCAGTGGGGAGCCTGCTTCTCCCCTACCTGCTACTCTACCTGCATGTGCTTGCTCTCTCTCTCTTTTTAAAAAAATCTTTAAAAGATTAAAAATCTTTTTTTTTTAAATCTTGGAATTTGCCACAGTAGCAAATAGTTTATTTCTTGCAGCCTAGAATTCACCTGAGGCCAACTGTTAATGATTTAGAGAAGGTCAACTGAGTCCTTTAGGTACACAATTATAAGTCAAGTATCTACCCTATTTCCAATGTTCACTAGTCCCAATTCTAAAATCAGTAAGTAGTCTGCAATACAGAGCTCATAAAGAATTCCCCAAATGTAATTAATATGTCCAGGTCTCATCAACCTGTGACAATATATTATCATTGCCCCAAACATTATTATCCAAATTGAAGAACTTTGAATTTTTACCTACTGACAGCGAGAATTTAGTCCCCTTTTCCATGGTAAACCTGTCATTTCTAAGAGTTTCACGGGGACTCTCTCAGGTGTTCTCAAGAATATGTGTGCTCATGGTCTTGTGTCCCGGACTCCCATTAGGCCACTGTGGCTCTGGCTCTGACTTGACCTGGTTCTAGGTGACTGATGGCTTCTCTGCTGTAGTTGTTGCTAATGGAATGGGGAAGGGGTGGGGAGTAGTAGACACCATTCTTCACTTATATTCCTAAGTCTCAAGTGTGGAACAGACCCTTCTCTTAACTCTCCTGTAGCACAGGTGAGATCAGACCATAGCGTAAAGGAATGCTTTGGCACAGAGGGTAACTTGAACCATCTGGAGGACTGTAGGGAAGCAGGGTAGGTCTTTTTAGTCAGAGTACTGGGGCCTCCAGAGCCAGGCCCTGGGAACCACTGCACGTGACACACAGCCAACCTGGGTGGGGATGCTCGATTCTGGCACTCCAATGGGGTTACCAGGGAACCTGAATCCTCAGCCAGTTTCACAGCCTCCTCTCCAAGGTGCTGGTCCCCATCCACGACTTTTTCCATTCCCAAACCACCTTCTTTTCCTTGGGTCTGGGGAGATTTTGTCTCGCCTTTGTGTGGTTGGAATGAAGGTGTGATGTCAACAGCGTGGAGGTTATATTTAGCTAGATAAGTGGGTCAGTCCCTCAGCAGCACCTTCGTTATCCATATCCACACCCCACCTCCACTCACTCAGTCTAGCTCCTTCATGTTAAAAAGAGCCTGATCCTTTCGGAGCACTACCTCCCTATCCTGGCTTTGATTTTTGCTGAAGGACTTAGGATGCAGTGCGAGGAATCCCATCCCCAAATCTCTTTGGTACAGCGGAGTACCAGGTGCTTAGCATTTCCTATGGCTGGCTCCTCTCCTATGCTTCTTCCTTCTCATGTCATCTTGGCTTCCTCCACTGATTCCTTCCAGAGTGTCAACACCTGTAAAGGAAAAGAGCATCTAGTGTTAACTTAGTTTATTTGTTAGAGCAAGAGCAAGGTGATGTATAGCCCTGCCCCTCTCACCTTCCAGAACCTCCAGGACAAAGTTTTACTTTCCTAACAGTAGGAGATCCTGCGCACAGTTACAAACCACCAAATGGTGAGTGTTCTCAGTTCGCTGAGCATCGTTACTGCTTTCTGGTAGGGTCGTATTCCTTCCAGTTGCTTTTATTTCCTACTTGATGGTGCTCTGAAGTACAGAATCACTGACTGGGATGACCCTGAGGACCCTACCGAGGATCTTAGCAAGCTTTTCAAACATTCAGATTTCTTCCTTTCCAAATTGAAATTGACATCCCCTCTCTTCCCAAGGCATTAGCTTCATTGCCTTCAGTAAACTGGGATGTTTGCCTTGCTTTTCCTGCAACCCAAGTCCACATCCAAGAATATGACTAAGGAAATCTTGAGAAATGTTTGGGTACAGATGACCTAGGTGGGTGTTTCTTATATCTAGGACACTTCCCTTTCACTGGACCAAATCTTCTTACCGAATAGTAGGGCCTTTTATAACTTAGGTCCTAAGATCTTTGAAACTTTGACAAGTAAGCTGTTGTAAAAACTAATGTTTAAAAGCTTATGGCTTTTGGTCTTAGAGGAGATGGAGGCTCAAATGCAGCTTTAGGATGTTTCTTTTATTTTGCTCAGTGAATAAGGAAAGAAAAGCCATGAAGTTAAACAAATGCAGCCATTTTATATTATGGAGCCAAGTGTTTAGTTTGGTCAGATAATTAGTTTTGTATGATTATAACTAGTTGACTTGCTTCCTTGGGAGGTGAGACTATTCTATGATGTAAATCTTCAGTTGTTGCTTCGGGGGTGTGAGTGATCTTATTTATGTAGTTTCAGGAGATGAGGATCTAAGAGAAGATTCTAAGAACATGAAGACAAGTCTTCCCCTCATTGGTGGAAGAAAGACTAGACTGTAACATATCTTAGACAGGACTTGGACTGGGTATCTTAGTACACTTTTATGTTGTATTTCACTTGAACTAGCATAACCTAAAGAGTGAACCTATTGGGGCGCCTGGGTGGCTCAGTGGGTTGGGCCTCTGCCTTCGGCTTGGGTCATGATCTCAGGGTCCTGGGATTGGGCCCCGCGTTGGGCTCTCTGCTCGGTGGGGAGCCTGCTTCCTCCTCTCTCTCTGCCTGCCTCTCTGCCTACTTGTGATCTCTCTGTCAAATAAATAAATAAAATCTTTTTTAAAAAAGTGAACCTATTTATGAAGATTCAGAAGAATCTCATAGATTCCCAAGGGCAGGAAGTTTGTTGTCCCTTAGGAGATTCCAGAAGAGACTGGGATCTCAGACGAAGAAAAATCAAGCCTACCACTCAGTCTCTTTAGAGATGCTTTAACGCTCATCTTTGTTTAATACTTTGCTTTATCACTACAGCTCAGTTTTTCCTTTCCAGTTTTACTAGTATGCAAATGCTCAAAAGTGATATCTCTGTATCACTGGTAATGTATCTATCTTCTTGGTTCAAGAAAGCAAAGTTCTATATATAAGGAAAGTAGCATCAATCAGTCTCAAATCCAAATTTCCAAGCATAAGAATCAAATTAGTCCAACATAGGTCAGAGTTCCTTCTTTTTTCCAATTAGCTATGGTCGGGGGACTACAGACAAAGGGCCAGGGCTATAGGCAAGGGCTGCTAGGTCCTGTGGGGGACTGTGGGCTAAATACCAGGAACGATGCCTATCACACTGGGCTTCATGCAGCTAAAAGCAGGCTGATGGTTCTGACTGGCTACGTATCTTGCTAATTCTGAGTGACCCAGGTTTCAGGAAATGCGTTGCTCTTGGGTTATCATTTTTTTAAAAGATTTTATTTATTTATCTGACAGAGATAGAGAACACAAGTAGGCAGAGCTGCAGGCAGAAGGTGAGAGAGAAGGAGGCTCTCCACAAAGCAGGGACCCTGATGCAGGGCTAGATCCCAGGACCCTGAGATCATGACCTGAGCTGAAGGCAGATGCTTAACCTACTGACCCACCCAGGCACCCTGAGTTATCTTGTTTTAATGTGGCTAACTTGTTTCGGCCACAGAACAACTCACCTCTGTGGGTAGGCATGTGGTTTCCCTTCATGGACTTTACTATTATCAATGATGTTAGTAAGTGGTGAGTTCTAGAGAAGAAAATGAGACTTAAGAGGCAGATCTTAAACTGGGATAAGCTTTAGTATATTTTCTTCTCTCTTGGTTAGTTGGAAGCGGAACCGGGATTCTCAGGCATAGAAGTGCTTAGAGACGAGCTGACCCCTGCTACCTTGAGACAGGAAAGAAGCTAGACAAGGAGGCACCCTCTAAAGGGTATTGAAGAGATTGCAGGATCTGTAGCATCTCAGAAGAGCTTTATTTACTTGCAATTGTGTGTTATCCTTTATTTCTTTTTATTTTATTTCTTTTTTTAAAGGCTTTTATTTAAATTACAGTTAGTTAACATACAGTGTTATTTTAGTTTCAGGTGTCCAATATGGTGATTCAACACTTCCCTACAGTACTCAGCGCTTATCACAACACATGCCCTCCTTAGTCCCCATCACCTATTTCACCATCCCCCACCCCAGCCACCTCCCCTCTGGTAACCATCAGTTTGTGTTCTAGAGTTAAGAGTCTGTTTCTTGGTTTGCCCCCCTCTCTTTTTTTTTTCTCTTTGCTCATTTGTTTTGTTTCTTCCATTCTATATATGAATGAAATCATGCAGTATTTGTCTTTTCTCTGACTTATTTCACTTAGCATTATACTTTCTAGATTCATCCATGTCATTGCAGATGGCAAGATTTCATTGTTTTTTATGGCTAATTGATAGTCCACTATAAATAGATGTAGAAACACAGATATAGATATGTACACACAATATAGATGGAGATAGATGTGTGTATATATCTATATCACATCTTCTTTATCCATTCATCAATCAGTGGACTTGGGCTGTTTCCATAATTTGGCTATTGGTAGATAATGCTGTAAACACTGGGGTGTATGTATCTTAAAAATTTGCTGTGGAAGTCAAGGGAAGGATCTGTTTCACATTAGGGAGGTTGTAGCAAAAAGTAACGTTTGGCATGCCCCTTCTTCTCTCTTACCAACATCCGGTCTGCAGAGAGCAGAGCTCTTGAGCCAGGAGGTGAGGGAAGAAGTGTTACAGTGCTTGGGTAAGGGCTTTGGAGCTGAAGACCTTTTTAGCAGACCTCTCCCTGAGCAACTGCGAGAGAGGGTCTTGAGGAACTCTCAGGAAAAAAAAAAAAGCAAATAGAAGATATTTTTAAGATGTTAAATTTCTGCAATCCAGTAAATTCAAGCTTGAAATCATTACAGTATGGGAGTTTAAGTAAATAGGACTTCATTTTGTAGTCATGGGCTGACAAGGCACATGCAAGTCAGATATATTTAAAAGAGAAAAAGCAAACAGAAACAAACTACAAGTCCAACAGTGGTTAAATCATTAAGTGAAACAAGTTAATATGATAAATTAAATAAAATTTAAAATGATGTTTAAAACAGGTGATTTGGGGGAAAAATCTTACCATAGAATCTTAAGGGAAAAAAATCACTTGATTTTTAGTATCATATCCACTATGTACAGAGGATAGAAAAATGCTGGAAAGAAATAATATAAAATGCTAATAGTAGCTGCCCTTGGTAGTGGGATTGTAGCTGTTTTTCTTCCTGCTTCTTGGTACTTTTCTAGCCTTTCCAATGCTTATATTGACATGTATTACTTTTAGAATTAGAATTAGGAATAAGAAAATGTTTTAATCTGTGTCGTGATGTTAGAGTCACACCTCTTAGAAACTAGTTTATAGGGGCACCTGGGTGGCTCAGTGGGTTAAGCCTCCACCTCCAGCTCAGGTCATGATCTAGGGGTCCTGGGATCGAGCCCCGCATCAGGCTTTCTGCTCAGCGAGGAGCCTGCTTCCCCCTCTCTCTCTGCCTGCCTCTCTGCCTACTTGTGATCTCTTTCTCTGTCAAACAAGCAAATAAAATGTTTAAAAAAATAAAAGCTAGTTTATTCTGTAAATAAACAAATAAAAAAAAGAATGACACATTGCCATTAGCAACAACATGGATGAAAGTAGAGGTGTTGTTAGGTGAAATAAGCCCATCAGGGAAAGTGAAATATCTTATTATTTCACTCATATGGTATTTCGAAACACTATCTAGAATTTAGAAACAGAACAGATGAACCTAGGGGAAGGAAAGGAAAAAATAATACAAAAGGAAGTCAGAGAGGAAGGCAAACCATAAGAGACTCTTAACATTAGGGAAGAAACGGAGGGCTGCTGGGGGGAGAGGTGATTGGGGAAAAGGTAACTGTGTGATGCGCATTAAGGAGGGAGCTTGATATAATGAGCACTGGGTGTTATTTGCAAATTTTGATTCACTGAATTCTACCTCTGAAAGTAATAATACGTTATATTTGAAATTAAATACATTAAATTTACAAAAAAAATAAAAAAAATAAAAGCTAGTTTACATCTAAGTTAGATGGGTTAATGCAACCAGAACTATTTGTATATCATCTTCAGTTTTACAATAAAGGCTTTACCTTCACAGTAAATAATTACAAGTATCAATGAAAACCTGGGAAATAAAATCCTTATTTGTGCCTTGGTTGCCACATGGCGAGCTCTGCTTCATCCTCCTTAGTCCTCACGCCCTTCTCTGAGCCTCTGTCTGGTTTTCTTAAGAGGGGTCCCCTGCTGGACTAATCAAGCCTTCCCTTTCTCCTCCTTCTTGGCAGATTACCTTCAAATTTCCAGGGCTTTCTTCCTCATCTCTCTCTTCTCCATAGTCGTTGCCCTTGCCTGGCTCATCAGCTCTTGCTTGCCCAGAAGAGGAGGTTTAATCACCAACTTGGATCTGAAGGTCTCCATGCTCAGCTTCATTGCAGGTACAGACCTAGACTGGCAAGGTAATACCAGGGTGGAACTGTCAAGCAAACCAAGTTTCCCGGTGGGGCTTTCCTCCTCTTTTTCTTGTCCTTTTCCTCTTCTTTAGTATCACATCCAGTTGCCAGTTCCCTGCCCTGTTTTACTGTACACCTCAAGCTGACTTAGCCCAGGGGAGAAGTAGAAGCCCCTTTCTCTTTCCCATCTTGGTCAATCCCTAAATTTAAATTCTGCCATACATATGGCATCTGGAAGCAGAAGGAGAGTTGGGGGTGATGGTCAAGGCAAACTAAAGACACTGATGCTTTGTGACATCTTTTCTTCTGGTCCTAGCCATCTCCCTGCTCCTCTGCCTCGCCCTATTTCTGGCACAGGTTCACTGGCATGCTAAGGATGCCTTGGAGCCCGATTTCCTATGGGCCTATCACATTAATTGGTGGAGTGACTTCTTATACACATTTTCTGGTGAGTCATTCCCCTGCCTAATGCAAGAAGGATAGAAGAGGAAGTCCCTTCTTGAAAGGGAGGTAGAGTCTAGGAGAAATAGAAGCACTGACTGTTCCTATTTAGAACATTCATGGAGAAGCAGCATGATATGGTGAGGAAAGCATGGATTTTGGAGTCTGGAAACCTAGATTTAGCAACCTGTTCTACCATTAACTGAGGCATGCACAGGTTGAGCAACTTGCCTGAGACTATACAGATAGTTGTGGAACTATCAACTATCATTGAAGGTTCAAGCTTGGTCTTTACCATGTAAGAAATACTGTATGGCAATGAGAGCACAGGAGGATAAAGAAACTGCTGAGGGAGAGGAGGGTTGGCTTTTAGAACTGAGGAAAGCATGAGTAAGAATTTTAAAAGTCAAAGACTATCTCTGTTTTGAAACTCACCTCAAATTCTTTTCCTCTAGGGATCATCTCCTTCCTCAACCACATAACTTTCAGATTTCCTTCCCTTGATCGAAATGTCAGTGCAGTTCCCAAAGAGCAGTCAAGGCTGGGGGTTGGTCCGGTGACTACAGTAGTACCTGATGAAGATGAAAGTTTAAGGTCTGATAAGGAATCTACAATTGAGGAAGAGGAAACAACCCCAGAATCAGAATCGTCATAGTGATAGAAAAACCCAACTACTACTTGTCTTAAAAACGGAGGAGAGGCTGAACTGGAAATGATGGTGCAGATTCTAGGAAACTCTCCTAATATCATGTCCATGTTACTGAAGGAGAAAGCATTAAACCTGCTGAAATGTGTTTTGTGTGCACTGGATCTAAAATATATATTATAGTCATAAAGAAAATAATAGACGTTTACTTAAGAAAAAATTTCTAAGAGAATACAGCAATGTTTAGGGTCATGAAGGAAAGAAACTAGCAACAGATACAGTGTGTAGATCAGATCTCTTTGGGCATCAGGGATCTTACAGACCAGAATGATTCATGGAGAAAGATGCCACCTAATTCTACTTGAAATTTTCTTTTTGTGTGTGGCCTTGAGCCACTCAGGGTAGAAGACATTTGGTTAATTTTGTTGAATCTGAATTGCAGACAATGGAATGAATACCAGTGGAGATAATACCTACCATCCAAAGAAGCCGAAGGGTGCTGGGGTAGGGGGTGGGTTCTGGGGAATCCGTGAGATCCCATTTCCTATGAGGATTGGTAATTTGAAACCCTTACAGTCTTATTACATGAACCCACTGCTTCTCCCTAGGTGGGGAAATATCTTAACCAGGCCCCCCACAAGCTCTCTGAAATTCTACACAGAATTTATGTATGCACTTTTCTGTGAAGAAAGCCACAGACTCCAACAGTTTCTTCATAGGTCTGTGACTCTTTCGATTCCTTGGGCATCAATTTTGTTTTAATGAGCCAGATGATGCTGAAGGACTCTCTTCAGCCTACGTATGTATGTGAACCAAGTTGAAAGATTTTTTTTTTCCATGTTTTATATACCCTGTAAAACTAAGTGCGGGGGGGTGATGATTTCAGGCCACCATGTAATTCTTTAGATGGTTAAAGATCCTTTTCAAACCCAAACCAGATTCCATGCAGAAAGTCTCTGACATTCGTTTTGTCCTTTATTCCTTTAGAAGCTACTATTACGACTCTACTGGTTCAGGTTCCATACTTCTCCTCCCCAAATCTGGCAATGGAATGGACTAAAATGCCCAGTTTCACCCCTTGCTGCTCTTAAAGATGAGCTTTTGGGTCCTTTTGGTTTAATTTAGAGATTTATTGGTAACCTTTGTAGAAAACAAACATAGACATGGAGCAATTATGTAGTTGTTTGTTTGTTTGTTTTAGATTTTATTTATTTATTTGACAGAGAGAGATCACAAGTAGACAGAGAGGCAGGCAGAGAGAGAGGGAAGCAGGCTCGCCGCCGAGCAGAGAGCCCGATGCGGTACTCGATCCCAGGACCCTGGGATCATGACCTAAGCCAAAGGCAGACACTTAACCGACTGAGCCACTCAGGCACCCTAGATTAATATTTTAGCTTTTATTCCTAAGGATAGGCATTTAGCAGCACATATATGTGTGCACCCCCCTTCGAGACACACATGCAAACACACATATATACTGGCACTGCACTTCGACCCTGTCTTAGAAAACTCTTTCTCCATGTTGGCTCCTCTTCCTAGCAGGTGACCTTAGTTATAGCAAAATGACTGGTGCCTCATTTAAGAGGCTCCTCAGGCAATTCCAGAGCCTTTGCAAGAATATATATCTATCGAAGTCCAGCTCCCCTTCCTCCCACACCCCTCATATACTAAGTATACCCCACACATTGACTGATGAAGAGTTCATTAAGGTCACAAGCTTTATTTATAATTCAGTTTGAATACTTTACTTGTAGGACTAAACTGACAAGAGAGCTAAGTGTTCACGACTCTTTAGGAGATGGGAGTCTTAAGTGGGATGAGAAGAAGGAAGTAGGTCTGAGAGTGGAAGATGCTAGATTATAAGAAAGTAAGCATAGGAGCACCTGGGTGGCTCATTGGTTAAGCGACTGCTTTCAGCTCTGGTCACCTGGGATTAAGCCTCGTGTCAGTCTCCTGCTCCTTGGGGAACCTGCTTCTCCCTCTCCCTCTGCCTGCTGCTCCCCTTGCTTGTGCTCTCTCTCTCCCTCTTTCAAATAAATAAATAAATATTCTTTAGAAAGAAAGAAATCAAGAAAGAAAGGAAAGAAGGAAGGAAGAAACCTCTCTTTAAAGGAGGAGGAGGAGAAGAAGGACCATAAAGGCTGTGACTTTTAGGAGAGAATGGGTAATTATTATAACTAAGCTTTCTACTTTGCAAGATCATTATCTTATAAGAAAGAGACAACCTTTCATTGCTCCTTTAGAAGCTGAATGCTCTATTTTCTTCTTTCTCTCTTTCTTTGCATGTAGAGAATTCCTTTAAAAGCTTAGGTGAGTTTCCAATAAGATAGCTCAGTAAATCACCCTTCTGATATCTTCCCTCTACTTGAAACACATTGCATGATAGATAAAGTGGAGGGAAGAGGCGGGGGGAGAGGGAGGCAGGAGGTGGGAGAAGAAAGAAGGGAGAGAGATGCAAGATTGAGAAGTATAGCCAGGTTAAAACAAGACAAGCATTTTCACAAACCAGAAAAATGACCCAAACACAAGGCTGTGATTTGACTTAAGCCATGGATTTAATGGGCTCTAAGTCCTAAAGCTAGTGGAAGTGAACAGGAAGATAGATCCTGTAGAGTGAAAAGAGTTAAAGTACATCTCAAGACATGGACTAGAGGTAAGTCTACTATTCTAGCTCAAACGTGGGACTTATGGAAAGCCACCAAGCCCTGACTGGGGCTGTAGCTTACTTGGAACCTTATCCTTGAAGAGGTAAAAGGACACAAATACAACCTTGCTTAACCAAGAAACCCATTGTTTCATAACCAGGTGTGTGATATTCCCTGACAACATAGCAGAACAGGAAATCTGAAATACCATATTATGAGAACTGATTCTGGACTAGGGCACTTGACTAAAGTAAGGAAACCCCAAAACCATTCAATCGAATGAGCATAAAGGGAAAGAAAAAAAAGAAAAAAGGCAACAAAAAAATTTGTGTGCTTGCAAATAGGAATTCCAAACATGTAAAGAAATGTTAAGAAAGAAATTCAAAGTCAACAATCAAAATATTAATTCATTTCAGATTAATTTGCAGTATAGTATGATAGAGGCTTTAAGTATTCTTAGGAAACGTAAAGAAATATATGACAGAAAAAAAAAAGAAATATATGACAGAATCATAAATTACCAAAAAAAGACCCCAAACTATGAAACAAAAATATATGGAAATAAAACAAGAACAGTTTTGGGGCGCCTGGGTGCTCAATGGGTTAAGCCTCTACCTTTGGCTCAGGTCATGATCCTGGGGTCCTGGGGTAAAGCCCTTCAGTGGGGAGCCTGCTTCCTCCCCCCTCTGCCTGCCTCTCTGCCTACTTGTGATCTCTGTGAAATAAATACATAATATCTTAAAAAAAAAGAACAGTTTCAAGTGAGAAAGAACCCAGTAGAAATCATAGGAATGAAAAATATAGTAGCTATTAAAATAAAAAAATCTAATAAATAAAACCCTAGATAGTACACACAACAAAGAGAGAAATATTTTATTTTCAGATATATCTAGAATATTTCACCAAATAATATGTCTGAAAGTTTCAACAATATTTTTAAGATAAGTTTCTTTTCCTTTTTCTTTTTTTTTTTTTTTTAAAGATTTTGTTTATTTGACAGAGAGAGAGAGCAAGTAGGCAGGGCAGCAGGCAGAGGGAAAGGGAGAAACAGGGTTCCTGCTGGGAGATCTATCCCAGGACCCTGGGATCATGACCTGAGCCTGAGCCAAAGGCAGGTCCTTACTTGACTGAGCCACCCCGGTACCCCGAGTTTCAACAGTTTTAAAAGACTATTAATCAGTCTGTGTTTCCTGACCACAATGACATTAAGTTAGAATTCAATAAAAATAATAATTTTTAAAAATATTCTTTGTGTTTTATCTAAAAATGCTCCCTAAAAAAATCATGAGTAAAGAGGAAATCACAATGGAAATGACAAAATATCTAAGAGAACAATAAAAGAATTGCTACCATAAAATCCCACAGGTGGATTTATTTAAAACAAAATAAACATTAAAAAAATAGTTTAAGGGGAGCCTGGGTGGCTCAGTGGATTCAGCCTCTGCTTTCGGCTCAGGTTATGGTTTCAGGGTCCTGGGATCAAGCCCCACTTTGGACTCTCTGCTCAGTGGGGAGCCTGCTCTCCCCTCTCTCTGTCTGTCTCTCTCCCTACTTGTGATCTCTCTCTCTGTGTCAAATAAATAAATAAAATCTTTTAAAAAATAGTTTAAAATAAATGATTATACAGTCAACTCAGGACTTGAAAAAGAATAACTAGACAAACCAGAAGGAGAAGAAAGAAAAAAAATTAAAGTAAACAGTAAAATATGAAAAGGTTTTTAGGCTCAAACAACCTAATACGTAATTCTTTGGAAAACAATAAAATAAAAGACAAACTACCAGCCAATTTAATTAAGAGAAAAAAGAAAAAGCATAAATAAATAATTTCAGGAATGATAATATATTATACATATATAAAAAACATATTTTTTAAGATTTTATTTATTTATCTGACAGACAGAGATCACAAGTAGGCAGAGAGGCAGGCAGAGGGGGGAGGAAGCAGGCTCCCCACTGAAGGGCTTTACCCCAGGACCCCAGGATCATGACCTGAGCCAAAGGTAGAGGCTTAACCCATTGAGCACCCAGGCGCCCCTAACATTAAATATATATTACTCAAACATATCTTATTGTTTAAAACTTCTGTTTCTTTTGTGTTGGTTGTTATTTCTCTTTTCTCACTTCCTGATTTTATTTGTTTGGGTCCCTTTTCTTTCTGATAAGTCTGACTAGAGGTTTATCAATATTACTAATTTTTTCAAAGAACTAGCTCCTGGTTTTATTGATCTGTTCTATTGTTCTTTTAGTTTCTATATAATTTATTTCTACTCTAATCTTTATTATGTCCTTCCTTCTGCTGGCTTTAGTCTTCATTTGTTGTTCTTTTTCTAGCTCCTTTAGTTGTGAGGTTAGTTTGTGTATTTGAGAGTTTTTCTTGCTTCTTGAGATAGGCCAGTACTGCTACGTATTTCCATCTCAGGACTGCTTTGGCTGGATCCCAAAGGTTTTGAGCTGTTGTGATTTCATTTTCATTTGTTTCCATGTGTTTTGTTTGTCTGTTTTTTGTTTTTTACTTTCTTCTTTGATTTCCTGGTTGATCCATTTATTGTTTTGTAGCATGCTGTTTAACCTCCATGTATCTGTGATCTTTCCAGATCTTTTCTTGTGGTTGACTTCTAATTTCACAGTGTTGTGGTCAGAAAAGGTGCATGATATGATCTCAATCATTCTGTATTTGTTGAGGCCTGTTTTATGACATAATAGGTGATCTGTTCTGGAGAATATTCCATGTGCCCTTGAAAAGAATGTGTATTATGCTGTTTTAGGATGAAATGCTCTGAATATATCTGTGAAGTCCATCTAGTCCAGTGTGTCATTAAAAGCCCTTGTTTCCTTGTTGATTTTCTGTTTAGATGATCTGTCCATTGATGTAAGTGTGGTTTTAAAGTGGGATTTATTCCTGGATTGCAAGGTGGTTCAGTATTCACAAATCAATCAACAGGATACACCACATTAATAAAAGAATGGATAAGAACCTTATGGTCATTTCAATAGATGCAGAAAACGCATTCAACAAAGTACAACATCCATTCATGTTGAAAAGCCCTCAACAAAGTAGATTTAGAGGAAACATATCTCAACACTATAAAGGCCATATGAGAAACCCACAGTTAATATCATCCTAAATAGGGAAAAACTGAGAGTTTTCCACTAAGATCAGGAACAAAACATGGACGTCCACTTCCACCACTGTACTTAATACAGTACCATAAGTCCTAGCCTCAGCAGTCAGACAACAAAAAGAAATAAAATGTATCCAAATCAGCAAAGAAGAAGTAAAACTTTCACTATTTGCAGATGATGTGATACTATATACAGAAAACCCAAAAGACACAACCAAAAAATTACTAGAACTGATACACGAATTCAGTAAAGTTGCAGGATGCAAAATGAACATACAGAAATCTGTTGCATTTCTATACATCAATAATGAAGCAGCAGAAGGAGAAATTAAGGAATCGATCCCGCTTATAACTGCACAAAAAAACAATAAGACACCTAGGAATAAACCTAACCAAAGAGGTGAAAGACCTGTACTGTAAAACACTGATGAAAGAAATTGAAGATGACATGAAGAAATGGAAAGATGATTCCATGCTCATGGATTAGAAGAACAAATATTGTTAAAATGTCTGTACTATACCAAAAAAATCTACATATTTAATGCAATCCTTATCAAAATACCAACAGCATTTTTCATGGAACTAGAACAAACAATCCTGAAACTTGTGTGGAACTACCAAAGACCCCAAATAGCAAAAGCAATTGTGAAAAAGCCAAACCCTTGCTTGGGACTTGGGGATGGCTCAGTCGGTTAGGTATCTGCCTTCAGCTCAAGTCATGATCTCATGGTCCTGGGATCAAGTCCCTCATCGGTCTCCCTGCTCAGTGGGAATCCTCCTCCTCCCTCTGCCTGCCTCTACCCTTGCTTGTGCGCTCTCTCTCTCTCTCTTTCTCTGACAAATAAATAAAATCTTTAAAAATAAAAAAAGAAAAGCTGGAGGCATCACAATTCCAGACTTCAAGTTATATTAAAAAGCTATAGTAATCAAAGCAGTATGATACTGGCACAAAAACAGACACATAGACCAATGGAACAGAATAGAAACTTGAAAAATGAATCCATAACTGCATGGTCTTTGACAAAGCAGGAAGAAATATTCAATGAGAAAAAGACAGTCTCTTCAACAAATGGTGTTGAGAAAATTGGACAGCAGCATGCAAAACAATGAAGCTGGACCACTTTCATACACCACATACAAAAATAAATTCAAAATGTATTAAAGAGGGCATGAATGACTCATTTAGATAAGCATCTGACTCTTGGTTTTGGCTCAGGTCATGATCTCAGGGTCGTGAAATCAAGCCCCATGTCAGGATCTGTGCTCAGCGGGGAGTCCGCTTGAGATTCTCTCCCTCCCTCTTCTCCTGCCCCTCTCCCACTCTCTCTAAAATAAAAGTAAATAAATCTTTAAAAAAAAAAAACTTCAGGGGTACCTGGGTGGCTCAGTGGGTTAAAGCCTCTGCCTTCGGCTCAGGTCATGATCCTAGGGTCCTGGGATCGAGCCCTACATCGGGCTCTCTGCTCTGCAGGGAGCCTGCTTCCTCCTCTCTCTCTGCCTACTTGTGATCTCTCTCTCTCTGTCAAATAGATAAATAAAATCTTAAAAAAAAAACACAACCAAACTTCAAAGTGGAGTAAAGACCTAAACGTGAGACAGAAAACCATAAAAATCCTAGAAGAGGACACAGGTAGTAACTTCTTTGACAATGGCCATAGCAACTTTTTCTAGATATGTTTCCTAAGCAAGGGAAACAAAAGCAAAAATAAACTACTGGGACTTCATCAAGATAAAAACCTTCTGCACAGTGCAGGAGACAATCGACAATACTAAAAGGCAACTTAGAGAGTACGAGAAGATATTTGCAAATGCCATATATGATAAATGGTTAGTATCCAAAATATGCAAGAAACTTGGAAAATTCAACACCCAAAAAATGAATAATCCAATTTAGAAATGGATCGAAGACATGAACAGACATTTTGCCAAAGAAGACGTACAGATGGCCAATAGACACATGAAAATGCTCAATATTACTGATCATCAGTTAAATGCAAATCAAAACTGCAATGAGATATCACCTCACACCTGTCAGAATGGCTAAACTCAACACAAGAAATCACAGGTGTTGGAGAGGATGATGTAGAGCAAAGGGAACACTCTTGCACTGTTGGTGGTAATGCAAATTGGTGTAGCCACTGTGGAAAACAGTATGGAGGTTCTTCAAAAAGTTAAAAATGGAACTACCCTATGATCCAGCAATTGTACTGTAGCTATTTACCCAAAGGATACAGAAATACTAATTCAAAGGGATACATGCACCCCAATGTTTATAGTAGCATTATCTATAATAGCCAAATTATGAAAACAGCCCAAGTGCCCATTGACTGATGAATGGATAAAAAAAGATGTGGTATATACATATATACAATACTATATATTATGTGGCCATAAAAAAAAAAAAAAGGAATGAAATCCTGCCATTTGCAATGACATGGATGGAGCTAGACAGTATAATGCTAAGTGAAATGAGTCAAAGAAAGACAAATACCATATGGTTTCACTCATATGTGGAATTTAAGAAACAAAACAAATGAGCAAAGGGGGAAAAAGAGAGAGAGGCAAACCAAGAAACAGACCCTTAACTACTGATGGTTAGAACAAACTGATGGTTAGAAGTGGGGGGCGGTGGATGGGTGAAATAGGCGATGCAGATTAAGGAATGCACTTGTGATGAGCACCAGACAATGTGTGGAAGTGTTTAGTCATTATATTGTACACCTGAAACTAGTGTTGTACTGTATGTTAATAGCTGGACTTTTAATAAAACCTTAAAAATATTTCTGTTTTGGGATGCCCGGGTGGCTCAGTTGGTTGTGTCTGCCTTTGGCTCAGGTCATAATCCCAGGGTCCTGAGATTGAGCCCCATATGGGCTCCTTGCTCGGTAGGGAGCCTGCTTCTCTTATCCTACCACTCCCCCTGTTTGTGCTCTCTCTCTCTCTGACAAATAAATAAAATATTTAAAAAGATACAAAAATGTTTCTGTTTCTTTACTACTCTTTATTTGTGTGTTTCTCTATGTTCAAATCTCCCTTGATGGCTTTAGACTTTTCCCATTTTTTTCTTTGTAATCCTATCAGTGTCTACGTAACATTTTGAACTATTAAGATACCAAATCTCTAAATTAATCTGTGGATTCAACACAATTCCAAACAAAGACTGACTGTTTTTGTTTTTTGTTTATTTATGTATTTATTTATTTATTTATGGAGAATGCCAAGCAAGTCCTAAAATATAGTCCCCCATCAGGCTCCCTGCTCAGCAGGGAGTCTACTTTTCCCTCCACCCTTCCCCACACTCATATTCTCTCTCTCACTCTCTCTCTCTTTTTCTCTCAAATAAATAAAAATTTTTATTTAAAAATTAGAGAAAATTCAGAATCAGTGAATTTCATCTGTTTTATGTCTGTTGTATGTCTGTAGTCTCCTTCAGCTAGAACAATCCCATCACCACCCTCTGTTCTTCACGACATTAAATCCTTGACTAGTTTGGGTCAGTTGTCTTGTAGAATGCCCTACATTCCTGTTTTGTGGGACTATCATTAAACTCAAGTCAAACATTTCTAGCAAAAACCCTTCACAGATGAAGGTACACACCTCCCACTGTTCTACATCACGAAGTATATGATGTTAAGCTAACCTACTATTGATGATGCCAAGCTTAACTACTTAGTTACAATTGTGATTGCCAAATCGTTCTATTGTACATTTTCCCCTTTGAAATTAATAAGTACTCAGTGAAGGGATAATTTGACATCCTGTTCCCCAATAACTTTTTTTAAAAGATTTTATTTATTTATTTGACAGAGAGAAAATCACAAGTAGGCAGAGAGGCAGGCAGAGAGAGGGGGGAAGCAGGCTCCCTGCTGAGCAGAGAGCCCAATGCGGGGCTCTATCCCCTCAGGCATTTTTAATATAAATAAAATTTATAACCCACAATGAAAAATCTTTATAAATTTTGCTAATTTAAAATTAAAACTTCTGTAACACAAAATATAACAACAGTCAAAGAAATATGCTCACCCATAGGAAGATATATATCTCTATATATCTGACAAAGAGTCAGTATCCAGAATATATAAAGGAATTCTATGTAAAGAAAAAAGTTAGAGTCAAATAACACAAAATAAAAATTGACAAAGGATCTGTTTAAGCAGTTTCCAAAAGGAAATCCAAATGGCAATAATATTTTTTCTTTTTTTCTTTTTTTTTTCAAATGGCAATAATATTTTTAAAAAGTTCAACTTCAGCAGCAATTAGGGAAATATAAAATAAAACAGCAATGATAAAATGTTATAATAATATATTATGACAGCCTTATTAATATATTAGAGTAAAATATGCAAATATCATAATAAGATTATTTTTATATTAAAAATTTTGACTTTACCAACTGCAAATGGAATCTTATGCGCTGCCAGTGGGAGTGTACACTGGTGAAAAAATGCTTTGGAAAGCAATTTTTATGCTTAGTAAACTCAAAAATATGTGTATACCCTGTGACTTAGTAATTGCATCTCTGGTATTAACCCTAAAGAAAGATTTTATCATATGCATAAAGAGGCATCATGTAAGGATAATCAGTCCAGCACTTTTTGTTACAGTGAAAAATTAGAAACAACTCAAATACCTATTGACAAAAGAATGGGTTTCATTTTATACTGCTTTCCCTCTTTCTCTTCCCTCTTCCCTCTTCCCTATACTCTAGTCATGCAGGAGTCCTTGAAATTCTTTGATCCCTTCAGGCAAGCTCCCACCTTGCGGCCTTTTCATTCACTCATCTCTCTTCCCACAGCATATCCCAGAAATCCACAAATCTTGTTCCTTCACTTCTTTCAGGACTCTGCTCAAATGTCACCTTTTCAGAAAAGCTTTCCCTGACCATCCTATCCAAAAGATTACTCCTTCTCTTCATTTTCTATGTCATTAACTTGCTTCATATATTTGGTATATATATTTATTTGTTTCCTGTCTCCCACCCTTCATCATGGTAGTTTGAATCATTTTTTTCTGCCCAAACTGTCACCATGTGACTCTTCAAAGCCTCCTACCTCAGTGAAATGTATATATATGTATATGTATAGCGTGTAGTGTGCTTTGGTTCATGGGGTGTAAGCAAAGGTAGCTGTGACAATCCTGAGTTGAGGACCTAAAAGATTTCTACTCACATCTCTTATATTTCTTTCATCCACCATGGGGAGAATGTACCTCAGGTAGGCAGATTGTCCCAGAATAGTGAAGACATGTGGTGGGAACCTGCACTTGACTTGAAACCTGGTCTTCAGCTTCACCCAGCCAAACACTGGCAAACCCAGTCAAGATCAGCCAAACCGCATCTGATCTGCAGACCTGTGAGTGAGAAGAATAAGTACCTGCTATTGTAAGCTACTTAGAACACCGGGAGGGTTTATTATGCAGTACTGTTGCAATGATAGCTGACTGATATACCCCTCTAGAATGTAAACTTCAGCTCAGCAGGGACTTTGTCAGGTTTTTCACCACTATATATGGTCAGTGACAAGAACAGTGCCTAGTATGCATAGACGCTTCATAAACATTTGTTGAATGGATTGATTCATGTATTTGTATTAAAGCTATAAAACTGTTTGGTGATCCCAAAGAGCAAGGCAAGAGTTCAAGAATGCAAAGAAATAACTATAATTTGTTCTGTTATAAATGTAGTCAGTCAGAAGTTGACACCAACATATGAATAACACCTCCAATCAAATAAACAAGGAGCATCTTTTTTTTCCAATTTTAAATACAGTTTTATTTAAGATATTGCATTTTCCACTTAACAATACAGTGCTTATAAAGTGCAATGTTTATTTCCTTTGTCTCTGCACATATTCCATATTCAAGTATCAAGAATGCCCAGTTTTTTTGCTATAGCAGCTCAACATTACAACTGCCATGGAATTTGCTACAAATTTGGGTCCTTTGAATATTGTGTGTGGAACAATGCTCAACCTATTTATTCTCAGGTTGGTTTAGTCAACCTCTTCAATGGTGGGCCCAGAGGAGGCACCACCAGAGGGAGGAGCTCCACCACCAGGGAAGCCTCCAGGCATTCCTCCTGGCATGCCTCCTGCACTCTGGTACAGCTTGGTGATGATGCAGTTGCAGACTTTCTCCAGCTCTTTCTGCTGGTGTTCAAATTCTTCCTTCTCTGCAGTCTGGTTCTTATCAAGCCAGTTGATGATTTCATTGCACTTGTCAAGAATCTTCTGTTTGTCTTCATCATTTATCTTGCCCTGAAGTTTTTCACCTTCAACAGTTGCTTTCATGTTGAATGCATAAGACTCAAGTGAATTCTTGGAAGACACTTTGTCCCGCTGTTCCTCATCTTCAGCTTTGTACTTCTCAGCTTCCTGGACCATGCGCTCAATATCTTCCTTGCTCAAGCGGCCCTTGTCATTAGTGATGGTAATCTTGTTCTCTTTTCCTGTGCTCTTATCCACAGCAGAGACATTGAGGATACCATTAGCATCAATGTCGAAAGTGACCTCAATCTGAGGGACACCACGAGGGGCGGGAGGTATGCCTGTGAGTTCAAACTTTCCAAGTAGGTTGTTGTCCTTAGTCATGGCACACTCACCTTCATACACCTGAATAAGCACACCAAACTGGTTGTCGGAGTACATAGTGAAGGTCTGTCTGTTTGGTAGGAGTGGTAGTATTACGCTTGATGAGAACAGTCATGACTCCTCCAGCAGTTTCAATGCCAAGAGAAAGTGGAGTGACATCCAACAGCAGCAAATCTTGAACATTTTCAGATTTGTCTCCAGAAAGGATGGCTGCCTGGACAGCTGCACCGTCAGCAACAGCCTCATCAGGATTGATGCTCTTATTCAGTTCTTCTCCATTGAAGAAATCTTGGAGAAGTTTCTGAATCTTGAGGATACAAGTAGAACCACCCACCAGGACAATATCGTGGATCTGAGACTTGTCTAACTTGACATCCCGAAGGGCTTTCTCTACAGGGTCCAGGGTGCCACGGAACAGGTCAGCATTAATTCTTCAAACCGGGCACGAGTGATAGAGGTGTAGAAGTCAATTCCTTCATACAGAGAATCAATCTCAATACTGGCCTGGGTGCTGGAAGAAAGTGTATGCTTAGCACATTCACAAGCAGTATGGAGACGACGAACTGCCCTCTTGTTTTCACTGATATCTTTCTTATGTTTGCGCTTTAGCTCTGCAATAAAATGGTTGACCATTCGGTTGTCAAAATCTTCTCCACCTAAGTGGGTGTCTCCAGCTGTGGACTTAACCTCAAAGATACCATCTTCAATAGTAAGGATTGACACATCAAAAGTGCCACCTCCTAAGTCAAAGATCAGCACATTCCTTTCAGCTCCAACTTTTTTGTCTAAGCCATAAGCAATAGCAGCAGCAGTTGGCTCATTGATGATTTGAAGTACATTGAGACCAGCAATAGTTCCAGCATCTTTGGTGGCCTGACGCTGAGAATCATTGAAGTACGCAGGTACTGTGACAACTGCATTGGTAACCATCTTCCCAAGATAAGCCTCTGTGATTTCCTTCATTTTCGTCAAAACCATGGAAGAACCTCCTCTGGATAAAAGCTTTTTGTCTCTCCCTTGTATTCTACTTGGACCTTGGGCCCGCCAGCATCATTCACCACCATGAAAGGCCAGTGCTTCATATCAGACTGGACAACAGCATTGTCAAATCTCCATCCAATCAGGCGTTTGGCATCAAAAACTGTGTTGGTGGGGTTCATCGCAACTTGGTTCTTCGCAGCATCACCAATCAATTGTTCGGTGTCCGTGAAGGCAACATAAATTGGGGTGGTCCAGTTTCCCTGATCATTGGCAATTATTTCCACTTTCCCGTGCTGGAAGACACCCACGCAGGAGTAGGTGGTGCCAAGATCAATGCCAACTGCAGGTCCCTTAGACATGGTTGCTTCTGTGTGGGCCTGGCTCAGGTGGAGAAGAACACAGCAATCCAAAGATCTAGCCCCGTGTTCAGTGAGAACAAGGAACATCTTAAACTGACAATAGATCCATATAAAACTGAAGGGTAATTGATGAAAGGATCAGAAGTAAAAGGTCCTGGCAAGACTTCAGTAACAAATATTTTAAAAAAGATTTTGTTTATTTGACACAAAAAGAGAAACAGAGCACAGGCAGGTGGAGCAGTAGGCTGAGGGAGAAGCAGGCGCCCCACTGAGCAGGGAGCATGATGTGGGGTTCCGTTCTAGGACCCTGGGATCATGACCTGAGCCAAAGGTAGACACTTAACCGACTGAACCACCCAAGTGCCCCAAATAACATAAATATTTAGTCAAATACTACCATCACCTCTGAATTGGAGACTGTTTTCAGGAACAGAAGAGCCCAATGTCCTACAGAAAAGATGAAATGAACTATCGTCATCTATGAGCTGGATGGTGGTAAAAAATAGAAGTTGAATAGGCCTTATGAAAAGGTCCTTGTGTATTTACATAGATAAAAGAACAAATATTAAAGTGAAAGGAGCAAAATATTAATACGTGAATTTAGATAAAGAGTATGGGATATTCCTTTACTGTCCTTGCAACTTTTCTCTAGATTTACAGTTTATTTCCAAATTTTTCTAAAAAGGAAGAAAGGGTTGTTCTAGTATATCCAGTAAGAAACAGAATATGACTAACCCCGAATAGGGCAACTTTTGTAGTCTTGAGTGACTTAGATAGCAATTGGCTAGTTTTTCTGTGATTCAATGTAAGATACTTGTTAGAATGGTCAGATGCATGTTGCCTCCCATTGCAGGGACTTTTTCGTAGGTCTGCTGTTCATAGGTTCCTCATACTTTCTCTTGCCACACCTGGGATTATCTTGAGGATCCATCATACTGTTTCTCTTGGAAGTTAGTCATCTCCCTCATTTGTGTTGAGATTAAGAACCTTTACACTTGTGAACAGGCATTAGATTCTGCCTCTTTAATTGGGTCAACCCAGTGTGTCACCTGTCTTTGAGTTCCTCCAAAAGATAATCTTAGACAGATGTTCAAGTATAAGTAAGTTATTTGAAAGGTGAAATCAAATGTTGGGTGGAGCTGATGCTCCAACTGGCATCAATACTTTTTCCCTTTCACACTTTGTTCTCTATCTCAGGATGTTAGGCTGTATATAAAGTGGAAAAGAGGAGAAATGAAAAAAGGGAGAGAAGGCAATCAATAAAGGATGTATTTTTAAGCTACCTACCACTATGGTCAACTGGAGCTTAATCCTGCAGAGATAATGGGAAACAATAAAAAACCCAAGCTTCAGAATTACACTTCCCACACACAGGGGTAGGGGACTAGTTGAGGGCTACTCACAACTAGGTGTTTATTCCCCAGAACAACTGGGTCAGTTAAGGAGAGAAGCTATTAGGAAAAGAGGTACAGATGTTGGCTACTGGAAGTCTTCCAGAAAACACTGGAGTGTTAAGGCCCAAGAGATATGGGAAGGGCACTAACAGCATCTGCTACTAGACCTAAAGATGTCTATAGAACACACACTCTTGAGCCAAGAAACTGACTAGCACTAGGTCCTGGAAAGGCAATCCAAATTAAAGGTCCTATATATCTCTCCTCTTGACAAGTAGATATCAAGATGATATGTAGTTTTCCCTTTGACAAATAGATATTATGTATCTTGGTTTAAATAGAGTACCACTACTTGGGGCATTTACATTCCATCTGCAACCACTCTACACATAAAGATTCACCATATTTTCTACCATATTATACAACATCAGGTCCCAAAACTCCTCTTTCCCATCTTGTGCTCAAACCTAAACATCCCAGGATGAAAAGATGTGAAATGAAAGTATTGATGCCATTTGGGGCATTACATTTAGAGTCCATCAATTATAATTAGAAGAGGATGAACCAGAAAAATAAGAACCTGCCTCCTACCTAAATAACCATTGAGAAAATTCTACCAGGCAAATCTAGGAAAATTTTGCTATTTCATACAAGGAGGAGGAAGCCTATCTCATTCTTGGGCCACTGAGACAGATCTACCCACCTAAATATGATGTCCACAACAGATTTGCCACTCAGAACTTGGTCCAAATTGTTTTAATATTATCTCATTTCTCATTCATTCATTAAATATTTATTGAGTATCTACAAAAGATATGGCAGCTAAACAAGATAAATGCATACCTTGTTCTCTGAAGCTTATAATTTAGTGGAGGAGATATATTATACAACAAATAATTCCTTAATTACAATTGTGTTAAATGCTAAAGAAGAAAAGCATGGAAGATTGTGAGTTTATAATTGAGAGATTACTCAATCCAGGCTGAAGAGGAATGTCAGGGTAGCCTCCACTGAGGAAGAAATATTTAATCTAAGACAAAGAATCAAGTTTGGCCAGGAGAATGAAGAACATTTGAAAAACAGCATTTGTAAGAAGTCTAGGACATTCCTGAGACTAAAAGATAGCCAGTACTGCTGGAGAGTGGTAGTTCAGGGGTATACTGCAGGATGAGGCCAGACAGATGAGAAGAGCCAGTTCATGTAGACAAAGAGAAGAAAATTTTGGAAGTCAAGGTGGAGGAAGATCAGGATCAAAATTTCCTGTTCTAGAAATTTATATAAATGGATATATTCACTCTCTCCCATCCCATCTTGTTTCATTTTTTCCTTCCCTACCTCCCAAACTTCCCACTTTGCCTCTCAAATTCCTCATATCAGGGAGAACATATGATAATTGTCTTTCTCCGATTGACTTATTATGCTCAGCACAATACCTTCTAATTCCATCCATGTCATTGCAAATGGCAAGATTTCATTTCTTTTGATGGTTGCATAGTATTCCATCATATATATATATATGTATCGCTATATATTTTCCTCTCAGGAATGCCTTTGCTGTGTCCCACAAATTTTGAATAGCTGTGTTTTCATTATCATTTGTTTCCATGAATTTTTTCAATTCTTCTTTAATTTCCTGGTTGGCTTTTTTTTTTTTTTTTTTTTTTTTTTTTGTCAGAGAGAGTGAGCACAGGCAGACAGAGTGGCAGGCAGAGGCAGAGGGAGAAGCAGGCTCCCTGCTGAGCAAGGAGCCCGATGTGGGACTTGATCCCAGGACGCTGGGATCATGACCTGGGCTGAAGGCAGCTGCTTAACCAACTGAGCCACCCAGGCATCCCCCATTCATTCTTTAGTAGAATGTTCTTTAGCCTCCATGTATTTGGGTTTTCTGTAACTTTCCTCTTGTGATTGAGTTCTAGCTTCAGAGCATTGTGGTCTGAAAATATGCAGGGAATTATCCCAATCTTTTGATACTATTTGAGACCTGATTTGTGACCCAGGATGTGATCTATTCTGGAGAATGTTCCATGTGCACTAGAGAAAAATGTGTATTCTGTTGCTTTGGGATGGAATGTTCTAAATATATCTGTGATGTCCATCTGGTCCAGTGTGTCATTTAAGGCCTTTATTTCCTTGTTGATCTTTTGCTTGAATGATCTGTCCATTTCAGTGAGGGGAATGGTAAAGTCCCCTACTATTATTGTATTATTGTCCATGTGTTTCTTGAATTTTGTTATTAATTTGTTTATATAGTTGGATGCTCCCATGTTGGGGCACAGATATTTAAAATTGTTAGATCTTCTTGTTGGACAGACCCTATCAGCATGATATAGTGTCCTTCCTCCTCTCTTATTATAGTCTTTGGCTTAAAATCTAATTAATCTGATATAAGGATTGCACCCAAGCTTTCTTTTGATGTCCATTAGCATGGTAAATTGTTTTCCACCCCCTTACTTTAAATCTGGAGGTGTCTTTGGTTCTAAAGTGAGTTTCTTGTAGACAGCATATTGATGGGTTTTGTTTTTTTATCCACTCTGATACCCTGTGTCTTTTGATTGGGGCATTTAGCCCATTTACATTCAGGGTAACTACTGAAAGAGATATGATACTTGAAAGATTTTGAAAGATACTGATTACTGTATACTGTATATTGTCTCTGTTCCTTTCTGGTCTACTACTTTTAGGCTCTCTCTTTGCTTAGAGGACACCTTTCAATATTTCCTGTAGGGCTGGTTTGGTGTGTACAAATTCTTTTAGTTTTTGTTTGTCCTGGAAGCTTTTTATCTCTCCTTCTACTTTCAATGATAGCCTAGCTGGATATAGTATCCTTGGCTGCATGTTTTTCTCATTTAGTGCTCTGAATATATCTTGCCAGTTCTTTCTGGCCTGCCAGGTCTCTGTGGATAAGTCTGATGCCAGTCTAATATTTTTACCATTGTATGTTACAGACTTCTTTTCCCTGGCTGCTTTCAGGATTTTCTCTTTGTCACTAAGACTTGTAAGTTTTACTATTAGACGATGGGGTGTGGACTTATTTTTATTGATTTTGAGGGGGGTTCTCTGTGTCTCTTGGATTTTGATGCTTGTTCCCTTTGCCATATCAGGGAAATTCCCTATAATAATTTGCTCCTGTATACCTTCTGCCCCCCTCTCTCTTTCTTCTTCTTCTGGAATTCCAATTATTCTAATATTGCTTTGTCTTATGGTATCACTTATCTTTTGAATTCTCCCCTCATGGTCCAGTAGCTGTTTATCTCTCTTTGGCTCAGCTTCTTTATTCTCCATCATTTGGTCTTCTCTATCACTAATTCTCTCTTCTGCTTCATTTATCCTAGCAGTAAGAGCCTTCATTTTTTATTGCAACTCATTAATAGCTTTTTTATTTCAGCTTGGTTAGATTTTAGTTCTTTTATTTCTCCAGAAAGGGCTTTTATTTCTCCAGGCAGGGTTTCTCTAACATCTTCCACGCCTTTTTCAAGCCCAGCTAGTGCCTTAAGAATCATCATTCTGAACTCTAGATCTAACATATTACCAATGTCTGTATTGATTAGGTCCCTAGCCTTCAGTTCTGCCTCTTGTTTGTGTGTGTGTGTGTGTGTGTGTGTGTGTGTGTGTGGTGAGTTTTTCTGCCTTGTCATTTTATCCAGATAAAAATATATAAATGAGAGAATAAAATACTAAAAGGGTGGCAAAGATCCCAGAAAAATGTACACTACCCAAATCAGAAGAGACCCCAAATCAGGGGAAGAAGAAAGGGGCATAAAAAGAATTTTTTTAAAAAAATTTTTAATTAAAAAAATATATATATATTAGACTGGTGAATAGAATAGAGCTACCCTCTTGATTTTGGGTGTATTTTGGTCTCTTAGAAGAAACTACATCCCAACATTTTAAAGAAAGAAAAACTTTTATATATACAAAAATAAGGGTAAATATGATGAAGGGATGGAATATGACTAAAGATGAGAATTTTTAAAAAAAAATCCTAAAAAAGGAATTGATATGATAAGTTGGTTGGAAAAAGAAAGAAAACGAAAGTGGAGAGAATTTACTCAGGCTGGAGACTAGAACAAAGCCCTGTGCTAGATTTAGGGTATATTTTGATCTGTTAGAAGAAATTGTATCCCAAAAATTTTTAGAAGAAAAAACCCTATATGTATACAAAAAATAAAGTTAGACACAGTGAAGAATAAAATACGACTATAATAATGAAGGTTTAAAAATTTTTTAAAAATTTTAATTTTTTAAAAATATTTTATTTATTCATTTGACAGAGAGAGAGAGAGATCACAAGTAGGCAGAGAGGCAAGAAGAGAGAGAGGGAGAAGCAGGCTCCCTGCCTGCTGAGCAGAGAGCCTGATGCGGGGCTTGATCCCGGGACCCCAAGACCATGACCAGAGCCGAAGGCAGAGGCTTAACTCACCAAGCCACCCAGGGGCCCCTAAAAAGATTTTTTAAAGAAAGGTATTGTTAAAATAAACTAGTTAAAAAGCTTTAAAATAGGAAAGAGGAAAAGTTTAAAAATTAGAATAAGAAAAAAATAAAATTTTAAAAATTTAATTAACTTAGTGAGACTAAAGAATCATGGGGAGAAAGCCATGAATTCCATGCTTTGCTTTCCCCTCCTCTGGAATTTCTCTCTTCCCTTGATCAATGAGCTTGGTCTTGGCTGGATGTTCTTGCTGATCTTCTGGGGGAGGGGCCTGTTGTAGTGATTCTCAAATGTCTTTGCCCAAGGTGTAATTGTAAGGCCCTTGCCAGGGGCTGGGCTAAGTAATCTGCTCGGGTTTGCTCTCAGGAGCTTTTTTTCCCTGAAGCTTTTGGTACTGCTTTGGAGGACGGGAATGAAAATGTCAACCTCCCAATCTCCAGCCTAGAGGAGCCAAGAGTTCAGGGCCCCACTCCTCAGTCCACCCTTGGAGAAAAGTGCTCAATTCCTCCTGTCTCCCTGGTCTCCTGCTGCGCTCTGAGCTCACCTGGCACACAGCCCTGTTTGGAGTCTCCAAACCCAGCAGATCCTGCATCCACAGGAGGAAGGTGAGTCTCCCTGGATTTGCCACTTGTGGGGTCCCTGTTCATAGAGCAGTGGTCTGAATGTGCCATGGATCACAGTTTAAGGTAACCCCAAGATGAGAGCTCACTCCTCATCTCTGTCTCTGTAGCTGGGTTCCCCACTCTGATACCTGTGAGCTCTGGTACACCCAGACACCCCTGATCCTCCTGTGACCCTATGGGACCTGATAACATACTGTCTGCATGAGGGCTCCACCCTCACTTAGCCTCTGGAGCAATGTCCCTCAGTGGAGCAGACTTTTAAAAGTTTGAATTTTGTGCTCCACCGCTTGATGGGAGTCGGCCCCTCCCCCCCGGTCTATCTTCCCATCTCTTTGGACTCACTTCTCCGCTCGTCCTACCTTTCAGAAAGTAGTAGATTTTCTGTTTCTAGAATTGCTGCTCTCCTTCTCTTCGATCATCTTTTGGAGTTGTAGGTGTTCAGAATGGCTTGATAACTATCTACATGAACTCCGGCGACCTGAAGTCATTTCAGTCTGCTATTCCTCCGCCATCTTGGCTCCTCCCCTGGTTCCCATTATTTCTGATGAGAAATCAGATTTATATCATTGTTCTCCTGTCACATGTACCTTTACTGTGGCTGCTAAGATTTTATCTTTGGATTCACCGATTTATGATGCATTTAGGTGTGGTTTTCTTTGTATTTATCCTTTTTGTGTCTTTAAGGCTTTTGGATCCATACATCAGTATAATTCATAAAATTTGGTAAGTTTGCAGCCACTATTTTTCTCCCCCATTCTCACTTATTCCAGGACTCCAATTTCACCTTTTTTTTTTTTTTTTGAAATTTGGAATTTTTTTTTGGAGAATTGGAATTTGACACTTTATTTTTCTTCATTTTTTTTCTCTGTTCCTCAGATTGTCAATTTCTATTAACTTATATTCAAGTTCAGTGACTCTTTTCCCCCCACTGCTTCCAATTTGCTATTAAGTCCAAACAGTGAATTTTTTATTTTATGTATTGTATTTTCAGTTCCAGAATTTCCATTTAGTTTTTTAAAGTGTTTTCTCTATCTTTGTTGAGATCCCATATCTGCTCATTGATTATGCATTTATCTGCTTTTCAGTCCTTATAAAAATTTATAATGGCTGTTTTAAAGTCCTTTTCTGATCATTACAACATCTGATATTTTGAGGTCAGTTTCTGTTGACTGCCTTTTTCTTTAATACAGAATATATTTTCCTATTTCTTCACATGTTCAGGTTTTTTTTGGTTGACTGTTGGACATTATGTTTGATACATTGTAGCAACTGTGGTCTCTGTTACATTCATCTGAAGAATGATTTTCAGGTCTGTCATCCATTTTTAAATCAGGTTGTTTGTTTTCTTATTTTTTAGTTGTAAGACTTTTTAAAAAAAAAGATTTATTTATTTTAGCGATCAAGAGAGAGAGTGCACAGGCAGGGAGAGGGGCAAAGAGAGAGGAAGAGAGAGAGAATCCTCAAGCAGACTCCCCAGAGTGAAGTGTTCCAAGCAGTGCTCAATCCCAGGATCCTGCGATCATGACCTGAGCAGAAACCAAGAACTGGCTGCTCAACCAGCTGAGACACCACACACTCCTTGTTGTAAGGCTTCTTTGTAAATTTTGGGTAACAGTCCTTTATCAGAAGTGTCATATGCAGATATTTCCTCCCCGTCTGTGGTTGTCTTCACTTTTTTTTTTAACGATGTCTTTGCAGAACAGAAGCTTTTCATTGTATTGAAGTATAGTTTATGAATTATTTCTTTCATGGATTGTGTTTTAGGTGTTGTATTGGAAAGTCATTGTCATACTTCAGTGGCACTTATTTTCTCCTGTTTTCTTCTATGAGTTTTATAGTTTTATGTTCTGCTCTTAGGTCTATATGACCTATTTTGAGTTAACTTTTGGGAATGGTGAAAGGTTTGTGTCTAGATTCACTTTTTTGGGGTGTGGATGTCCAGTTGTTCCAACATCATTTGTTGAAAAAACTATCTTTTTGCCATCGTGTTGCCTTTGTCCTATATCAAAGACCAGAAGACTCTATTTATGTGGGTCCATTTCTGGGCTCTCTGTTCTGTTCTGTTAATCTATTTCTCTCTGCTTTCACCAGTGCCAACTGTCTTGATTACTATATCTATATAGAAAGTCTTAAAGTTGGGTAGTGTCAGTCTTCTAACTTTGTTCTTCTCTTTCAATATTGTGCTGGCTATTCCAAAGTTTTTACCTCTTTATATAAACATTAAGATAAGTTTTTTGGTATCCACAAAATAACTTGCTGGGATTTTTTTAAAGATTTAATTAATTAATTTATTTGAAAGACAGAGAGAGAGCATGAATGTTGGGGGAGGGAGAGAGAGACAAGCAGACTCCCTGCTAGAATGGGGAGTCTGATGCAGAGCTTGATCCCAGACACTAAGATCATGACCTGAGCTTAAGTCAGATGCTTAACCAACTGAGCAGCCCAGGGACCCCAATTTGCTGGTATTTTAATTGGAATAGTGTTGAATCTATAGATCAGGCTGGGAAGAACTGACATTTTGACAATATTGAGACTTGCTACCACGAACATGTAATATCTTACCATTTATTTATTTATTTATTCATTTACTTATTTATCTATCTTATTTTATTTAAATTCAATTGGTTAACATAAGTGTATAATTAGTTTTAACATAGAGTTCAGTTATTCATCCAATTGGGTGTTATAACACCCAATGCTCATTAAATCACATGCCCTTCTTAATGCCCATAACCCAGTTACCTCATCCCCCTTCCACACCACTTGAAACCCTCAGTTTTTTTCCTATAGTTAAGAGTCTCTTATGGTTTGTCTCCTTTTCTAATTTTGTCTTATTTTCTTTTTCTCTCCCTTCCCTTACAGTCCTCCATTTTGTTTCTTAAATTCCACATATGAGTGAAACCATATGATAATTGTCCTCCTCTGATTGACTTATTTCTCTTAGCATAATACCCCCCAGTTCCACCCATGTCAATGTAAATGATAAGATTTCATCTTTTTTGATGGCTAAGTAATAGTCATATATATATATATATATATATGTGTATATATATATATATGACTATTACTATATATACTATATATATATATATATATAGTCCTATAGTAATAGGACTGAGTAATAGTCCTATAATATAGGATAGTATAGCATAGTATAGTATAGTCCTGAGTAATAGTTATATATGTGTGTGTGTGTGTGTGTGTGTGTGTGTGTGTGTGTATATATATATATATATATGCCACATCTTCTTTATCCATTCATCTATTGATGGACATCTGATCCGGGCTCTTTCTATAGTTTGGCTATTGTAGACATTATTGCTATAAACATTGGGGTGCAGGTGCCCCTTGGGATCACAACATTTGTGTCCTTTGGGTAAATACCTAGTCATGCAATTGCTGGGTCTTAGGGTAGCTCTATTTTTAACTTCTTGAGGAACCTCCATACTGTTTTCCAGAATGGCTACACCAACTGGCATTCCTACCAACAGTGTAGAAGTGTTCCCCTTTCTCTGTATCCTTGCCAACATTTGTTGTTTCCTGAATTGCTAATTTTAGCCATTCTTACCAGTGTGAGCAGGTATCTCATTGTGGTTTTGATTTGTATTTCCCTGATGCCAAGTGAAGTAGAGCATTTTTTCATGTCTCTTTTGGCCATTTGGATGTCTTCTTTGGAGAAATGTCTGTTCATATCTTCTTCCCATTTCTTGACTGGCTTTGAGGTGTTGAGTTTGGTAAGTTCTTTACAGATCTTGGATACTAGCCCTTTATCTGATAAGACATTTGCAGATGACTTCTCCCATTCTGTAGGTTGTCTTTTGTTTTTTTTTTTTTTTTTGACTTGTTTCCTTTGCTGCGCAGAAGCTTTTTATTTTGGTGAAGTCCCACTAGTTCATTTTTGCTTTTGTTTCCTTGTCTTTGGAGATGTGTCTAGCAAGAAGTTACTGTGGCTGAGGTCTAAGAGTTTGCTGCTTCTCTTCTCTAGGATCTTGAGGGACTCCTGTTTCACATTAAGGTATTTCATCCATTTTGAGTTTATCTTTGTGTATGGTAGTAGGAAAATGGTCCAGTTTCATTCTTCTGCATGTGGCTGTCCAATTTTCCCAATGCCATTTGTTGAAGAGACCTTTTTCCATTGGATATTATTGACTGCTTTGTCAAAGATTAGTTGACCATAGAGTTGAGGGTCCATTTCTGTGTTCTCTATTCTGTTCCATTGATCCATGGGTCTGTTTCTGTGCTGGTACCATACTGTCTTGATGATTATAGCTTTTTAATAGAGCTTGAAGTCCATAATTGTGATTCCTCCAGTTTTGGTTTTCTTTTTCAACATTCCTCTGGCTACTTAGGGTCTTTTCTGGTTCCATATAAATTTTAGAATTATTTATTACAGCTCTGTGGGAAAAATGTTTATGATATTTTGATAGGGATTGCATTGAAATTATAGATTGCTCTGGACAGCACAGACATTTTAACAATATTTGTTCTTCCAATACATGAGTATGGAACATTTTTCCATGTCTTTGTGGGTTCCTTAATTTCTTTCATAGGTGTTCTATGGTTTTCAGAGTACAGATCCTTTACCTCTTTGTTTAGGTTTATTCCTAGGTATCTTAGGGGTTTTGGTGCAATTGTAAATTATTTTTTCTGTCTCACTGTTAGTGTATAGAAATGCAACTCACTTCTACACATTGATTTTATATTCTGCCACTTGGCTGAATTCCTGAATGAGGTGTAGCAATTTTGGGGTGGAGTCTTTCAGGATTTCCACAAAAAGTATCACATCCTCTGCAAAGACTGAAAGTTTGACTTCTTTGCCAATTTGGCTGCCTTTTGTTTCTTTTTGTTGTCTGATTGCTGAGGCTAGGACTCCTAGCACTATGTTGAACAACAGTGGTAAGAATGGGCATCCCTGTCATGTTCCTGACCTTAGGAGAAAAGCTCTCAGTTTTTCTGCATTGAGAATGACATTCACTGTGGGCTTTTCATAGATGGCTTTTATGGTATTGAGGTATGTTCCCTCTATCCCTACACTGTGGAGGGTTTTAATCAAAAAAGGATGATGCATTTTGTCAAATGCTTTTTCTGCATCAGTTGAGAGAATCATGTGGTTCTTGTCCTTTATTTTATTAATGTAATGTATCAGATTGATTCATTTGCAGATGTTGAACCACCCTTGCAGCTCAGGAATAAATCTCACTTGGTCATGGAGAATAATCCTTTTAATGTGCTTTTGGATCCTATTGGCTAGTATTTTTCCATCCATGTTCATCAGAGTTATTGGTCTGTAATTCTCCTTTTTGGTGGGGTCTTTGGTTTTGGGCTCAAGGTAATGCTAGCCTCATAGAATGAGTTTGGATGTTTTCCTTCCATTTCTATTTTTTGAAACAGCTTCAGAAGAATAGGTATTAATTTTTCTTTAAATGGTTGGTAGACTTCCCCTGGGAAGCCATCTGGCCCTAGACTGTTGTTTGTTGGGAGTTTTTTGATTACTGCTTCAATTTCTTCACCAGCTATGGGACTGTTCAGGTTTTTTATTTCTTCCTGTTTCAGTTTTAGTGGTTTATAAATTTCTGGAAATGCATCCATTTCTTCCAGATTGCCTAATTTGTTGGCATAAAGTTGCTCATAATATGTTCTTATAGTTCATATTTCTTCCTATTGTTTGTGATCTTTCTTCTTTCATTTGTGATTTTATGTATTTGGGTCCTTTCTCTTTTCTTTTTGATACATCTGGCTTGGGGTTTATCAATTATCTAAGCAGAAGATCAGTAAAGAAACAAAGACTTTGAATGACACACTAGACTAGATGGACTTCACAGATATATTCAGAGTATGATATTGAAAATGAGTGGTGAGAGGGGACACCCTTTCCCTGTTCCTGATCTTTGTGGGAAAGCTTCTGTGAAATTCACAAGTGCTTCTCAATTCCCCTTCCTTAGGAGGGACAGGATGGCAGAGTGGGCTGGATTTGGCTATTTCTCTCCCCACAGGAAAGGTTGAACAGGCTGGAATTGAGTATTTTCTTTTCCCCAGATTGGTTAAGCTCCAATAAAACTCTAATAGTTTAGGTGTTGGTAAGATAGTTTCTCTTTAGGGAAGGCCTTGTTAAGAACAGAATTCTCTGGTGTGTTTCAAAATGGTTCCTTTTCTCCTCCTGCCAGAAGTGTAAGGGGACTTTTCTCTGATATTCACTGTGAAAACCTGGTCGACCTGCTGGAGGTAGAATTGACTAAAGTGTACGAACTTCCTAAGATTAGATACCCCCAGAGTTTGTAATCTCTTAGGCTTGTCCACACTGAACCTGCAACAATTCATCAATTACAACTCAGATTTACCTATGCTTATACTGGTTCCTGCAGGGATTTGTGCTCTAGTAGTTGTGATTCTTTGTATTTATCTTTCCATCTCTCCAGTTTTGGGAGCCACTGTTTGCCTTGTGATCTCATTTCTCTGATGAACCTAAAAAGAATTGTTGATTTTTCAGTTTGTTTAGCTTTCTACTTATTTTATAATGGAGTGACCACCTCTGAGCTCCTTACATGCCAGACTAGGATTAGAAGTCCACTCTTTCTTTAAGATTTTATTATTTACTTGACAGACAGAGATCACAAGCAGGCAAAGAGAGAGGAGGAAGCAGGCTCCCTGCTGAGCAGAGAGCCTGACATGGGGCTCAATCCCAGGACCCTGGGATCATGACCTGAGCAGAAGGCAGAGGCTTTAAGCCACTGAGCCACCAAGGTGCCCCACTCTTTCTTGTATTACCTGTCTTATTTTCAATCAATAAGCATTTCCTGAATCATTATTATATTCCAAGCACTGTGCTAGATATCGAGTATTACACAGCTGAATAAGATACGTCCTCACTCCTGAAGTTCACAGGCAAATTACAAAAGGAAATATAGACAGACAAATTATAATACTATGGATAAAGGTTATGAAAGAAGTAAGCACAAGGTGCTGCAGGAGCACAAAGTCTGGGACTGAGGGTTGAATTCAGAGAAGGCTTCCCCAAAAGTGTTAAATTAAAATGAATCTTGACTAATGTTAACTCAGATAAAGATAAATGGGAAGTGTGCTAGATACCATATGCAAGGTAGATACCATTTGCACCATGTGCAAAGGAAGGAATAAGGTAGGTTTAAGCAACTGCAAGAAAAATAAAGCTGTTTGGAATACAAGAGAACATGGAGGGAGAGAGTGAGCCTAAATGTCACTAGGCTTTCTACTTCATGAAAATAAGGACCATGTTCAGCAGGAAACAGATGGCTTGCTCAAACATGTTAATCTGGGGGAGTTAAGGGACTATTTATAAAGTCCTCTTTGAACTGAAAAGGATTTGGGGAAACTATCAGTGAAAAGTTACTACTACTCTTAAGCTTGATCATATAAGTGAAAGGAGCAGAATGGAAAAAGGTGGTTCTATGGAAAAGCCTGCCTGCAAGTAACTCTATTTTAGGTAAGAGAACACAGACAACCCTCAGTAATCTGGTAAGGACAGATCCAGTAAATAAACATACAGATCTCTGGACCTCTGATTTTCTGCCCATGATTGCCATTGGTTAAACCTAATCAGAAACTGGATGGCAAGGGAACCCATTGATATAGTCCATCATATCAGTCAGCCTCTGAACAAAGATGGGGAGTAGATCCAAAGGGACATATGAAAGATACCCAACACATCAATACACCCTCAGTACCTAAAATAACACCTGGCACAGAGGAGGTATTGAATGATTGAATGAAGCTGGATAGCAAACATAAACCTGACTTGCTGGGTTTAACTAATTCATGCTAACAAGTTAGGACCTTACCTCATAACAGTGGGGTCCAATCAAAGCATTTTAAGCACAGGAGAGACACACCAGAGTTGCATTTTAGAGACAACTTTGTCAAGAATAAACTGAAGTCTTGTAGCAGAGGTACCAGGTAAAAAGCTGTTATAGACAAGATGTTCTAAGGAAGAGGAAACAAATAAAAGATGGGCTTTAGAACATTAAAGGGTTGAAGTTGTCAGGAGATGCAGGACATATGGTGATTGAGTGACTGGTGGGAAATAAAGGGCACAAAAAGGGGGTGTAGGATGAAGAGTAAAGATATCTGCATTTCTCAATGACCTCTTGGGTGTGGTGTGTTTGTGAGAAACCTGGGTTTGGCACGCAGTTTGCTATAGGTGTCTGGAGCTCAAGAGACACCTGGATGGGAAAAATGGATTGAACCGGATCTGGCAAATGAGACAAAGACACTGTATACTTCCTGTTAGTTGTGTTTCCTGGGGTGGGGGAGGGGCAGGAAAATGTGTTAGGTCAGAGTGGGTTAGGTTCTATGGCAGTTGAGAAGAGCAGTGAGCCAGAGACTAGGATGGAAAGAAGGAAAGGACATACCATGGCCTTCCACAGTATTTACAGTTCCAGCATCCTGGGTTACCCAACATACAGGGTGAGGAAGCCTTTTGTAGTCTAGGTAGTGGTGGGGTCCTTTGGCATGAAGCAGTTTGTGTATGGCATAGGGGAAATGTTAGGGAGAAGAGGCAAAGGTCACTCCATCTTTTTTTTTTTTTAACTGGGAACAGGTTAAAAAGGAATATATTTTAAAGGTTGTGGGAGGCTCTGGGACGAGAGGAGAAAAAGACCCTGAAGTGTGGGGTGGGGAGGAGTTCCTGCTCAGTAGAGTACATATGGCTTGTCTTTTCTGTGAGTGGAGATGGAGATGCTTGAGATGACATTCCTTTCATGATGTCCTCCTCCCTTCCCCATCACAGCCAATTCTCCCCTACTGCATGCACCGCTTCTCTTCTCTGTCACCATACCAGCGACAGCTTCTGGAGAAGACCCAAAGCTACATTCGCATGTTCTGTGCTGGCCTCTTGGGCTTCATCTTTGTCCTGCTGCTGTCCTTGTCCTCTTTACATTGGGTGAAGTTCATGGTATTGAAAGACAAGAAGACACTCTATGCAGGGCTCTGGACGGTGTGTCACCATGATCTCTGCTGGAGCCATGTGCCAAAGGCACCCTGTGAGTGCCTTCCAAATCCTAGAGCCCCCTTCTTTGGTAGATTTGCTCAGATCCTCCATAGCTCCCCTTTCTGCCTTTCTCCTTCCCACAACCCTGCTCCTTCTTTTCTCTCCTCATTCACAAGCATGTGAGGACAACTCCTCCAAACAGGGCAAATTTACCCAGGTTTGTTTGGACTAGACTTCCCCAATGACTTAAAAACTACAACTCCTTAATTATTGGAAGCTAATGCCTAGCGACCTTGTGCTTTTTATTACCTTTGTACTCACAACTTCCTAGGAAAAAGAAAATTAGTTATTTGCACCTTAATATGAAAGTTACCTCATAATATGCCTCTCAAGGGTAGAGTTATAATTTCAACTTGTCACTCATTGTGGAATACATTTCTTTCCTTGTTAAAGGAATTCCACATGTCAATGAGGAGATGGAAAGAGGGTCCTTACTGGTGCCTGTGAAGCCACCCACTTGGGTGGCTCCTTGCTCTGACTACATTACATGTAAGACATACCCTAATTTTGTCCTCCTCTGTCCCTCAGTTCCTTTTCTAGAACCTATCTACCCTTATTTAAGGGCAGGTCACCTCTGCTCCAGCCAAACCTCTCCTTTTCCACTTTTTCTGGCAGACTACCTCCAATTCTCCAGGGCCTTCTTCCTCATCTCTGCCCTCATCATCCTCACTATTATTATATGGCTCAGCATCTCTCTCATCGAAGGGCCAGGAGACAAAACCTACATAGATCTGGGCATATCCATCTTCTCTTTCATCTCAGGTACACGGTGATGTTGGAAAAGTTTGTCCCCGGAGTCCTTGTATTTCTTCCCATTCTGTGCCATTTCCCCTTATTTTACAAAGTCTTTCCCTCCCTCAAATGAACACTGCTATCATAGGACAGTGTCTCTTCTCAAAGGGAAGAAAGCTTTCAATAAGCTTTTACTCCCCATGGGGCTATTACCTTTTAAGGAGGGGACCCTGAGGAGATTCTGTTTAACCCAATGGAAACATCTCTAGGAGTTGTTATCTGATGGACTAGTAGAGGGGATATCATAGGCTGGAGGCCTTTCTGGCACCCAGAAAATTACTAAGCAGCTAACTAGCTATCTGTTCTATTGGTCTTATCTACAGGCTCCACCTTGACAACCTTATTCTAGTCAAAGAAGAAGCCTTTGCTCTCCTATCTTGGTTAATTGCCAACTGGGTCTTCCCATAACCACTGCCATGGGTAATAGGCCTCCAACACATAACTGAGATGGTTTGGGTGACAAGGAAGTACAAAGAGAGGGAAGAGGGTGAAATGGGTGGGAGAGCAGAAGGAGAGTTATGATGGGTAGTGATAGCTTTCATTCTGATCCCAGGCACCTGCCTACTCCTCTGTCTCATTTTGTTCCTGATGCAAGTGAAATTGTACAGTAGGAATGTCTTGAAGCCCCATTTCCTATTAGTCTACCGCCTCAACTGGTGGAGCAGTATCTTCTACATGATAGCTGGTGAGTTAATGCTCCTGTAAACAGAGAAGACACCGAGAAGACATTTCTACATGGTTAGTCCCATCTCTCTCTCTTTTGCTTTCTTTTGGTTTGACACATTAGAATCTCATAATTTGGAAGGGCTCTAAAAGAGTTATTTCCATGTCAATGAATAATTCTTAAGAGCGAGTCCTTCCAATTTATCTAAAACATTTTTTTTTCTATAATGATGCCTGTCCCTACACAGATAGGAGCAAGATTCAGGAAGTAGAGAAAGAAGGCATAGACATTAACAGAGTTATTCATAGTTCTTCTGTCCTTCCAGAAGACGGTTCTAAAATCCTCCTCTCCTTTTATCATATCAAATAACCTCTCCACCTTTATGAATCTCCAAAATAAAGCTTCAACATATGACATATGTTCCTCTGTCATATTACCAATATAAAGCAGAGTGATAACATAGGAGTTTTGCCTTTATAACACTTCTCCTTTCATCCTTCTAAGCCATATACTTGTTTTTATTCATTCTTTAACAGTGGTCTCCAAACCATTGCATCACACACCCTATTAGTCAAACACTTCTCAGCAAGCATTCCAAAAGACATATGGTTATTTATAAAATATGTACATGTATTATATCATTAATATATCCATTACATTATAAAATACAATTTTAAATTCAAAAATAAAATTTAAAAATTTTTGAATTTAAATTATGTAAAAAATAAAATTTTTACAAAAATTTTAGAACTAAAAACAAAATTTGCTAAAAATACAAAAAGACACTACTATTTTCTTCCCATGCCCCAATGAACTGGCTTGTATACCCTTGGGAAATATTGTACTACAGAAAAGCTGGGATCAATGCTTTGAATCCCAGGTCCCTAAAGATAATGAAAAGGATATTCAGAAATGGATTGTAAGTCAAATTCTATTATAATTAAGCCATTGTATCAAGGATGTTTCATGACTTAAGATTTTATCTATTACTAATCCACAGTGCTGACCCTGACTTTTCTTTTTCTCTAGGGTTCCTCTCTGGACTCAATTATATAAGTTCCCGAGTTACCCCTCCAGATCAAAATCTCCTTGTTATCCCTATTTCAAGAACAAGGATAGGAAGTGTAGCCACAGAACAGCTGGGGCTGACTGAAACAAATGTAGGTGCTTCTACACAGATCAGTCAGGTACTAGAAAGACAGTCAGGTTCTGTGATACAATCAAAGGTCCATAGAACAGGGACTCAAACAGAGGTAGGGACCCAGACAGAGCCAGTGACAGAGACAAAGACAGTAGCCCAAAAAGTGCTAGGAACTCAGACCGAATCAGAGGTTCAGGCTGAGTCAAGGACCCAGACAGAGCCAGAGATAGGAAATGAATCAGTAATAAGAGATGCGTTGACAGAGTTCACTACTGAGATAGAATCAGTTGACGTAGTAGGGCCAAGGCCTAAGGTGGAGATATTTGGGAGTGTGACTGGTGATATGCTAAGCCATAGCCTTGAGGGTAATGAAAGCAGAATGACCCAAGTCAAGGATTGTGAGGACAGAGAGTCAGCTGAGAAAAATGAGGATAAGACAAAAAATTAATCTTCAATATAAGGTGGTGAGAGCAGAGATATTAAAAACAAAAAGTCTTCCCTTTAGGCTTAATGATATATTTGTTGGATCTGTAAGAAGTGTGGTAGGAGTATCAGAAGTAATTTTGGGTAAAAATAGAACCCTCTGTGAACCCCCCCCCCCCCCCCGGATTACACCTCCTTCACTGAGCAAGTTGATACTAGGGGTGGTTTAGGGAAAAGCCACCAATAATTTAAGGATCATAAGGACAGCAATGCAAAGCTTATTAAAGGAAGTTTCCATGTTAGTGTTGTTTGCTGTGACTGGGAGAGGCTGGCAAGAGATGACATGCCCAGGCCAACAAGCCTTTCCCGATTTCCATGACCCCACGATGGAACCTCTCAGCAGGTTTGAAAGCGCTTCCAACTTGGAAATTCAAACTCTTTTTTGGTCCTTATTTCCCTAACTCATTAGGCTGACTTTTGGCAAACATTTAACTTTCTTGGGCCCAACATTCTTCAGTAACCAGGTAGGCTCTGAGATTTCCTCTAGTGCTATCTATGGCCACGAATGATAAGCAGTGGAGAAGTTACTCCTGTTGGCTCAGACAACCCTGGATTATTTTATCAGGTAACTCTGTGTAGTCAGAGGAACTAAATTCAGTTATCTACCTCCAAGTCTACTTTTGGCAACTCACTTCTTATTTTTTTTTTTAGACATCTCATTTAAAAATACAGGTGAATCTCACTGTTTTCAATTGTTTAGAAGAAGTAGAAAGGAAGAGAAAAAATAAAGGCAAAAAAGCCCGACTCTCTGACAGGGAGTGTACCATATAGGCTGAAGGAATTTCATTGAGGCCTTAAACAGTTTCGCAGAAGGGACTGTGGCCTTTGAAACCGGAAGCTAGTTTTTGATTGGAAATATTAATAGTTCACCATGAGAACCCACTCTTAACTCCCTAAACAGTTCACTATTTTACTATTGCTGGCTGCCTGTGCCTCTAGCTTGTTAATCAAATTTTCTGACCCTTAACTTTGTCACCTTTAAAAGTGACTTCAATAAATGATATCATCTCCATTCCACATATTTGACTTTCTGGAACGTTAGATAAGGAACCAGAAGAGAGAAGATGATGGTCAGGGCAGGAAGCATTAAAAGATATTCCTCCCAGCAAATATGAATTAACAGATGTCTGCCTTAAAGTACAAATTCTTGAATGGGATAGTTAAGATTTTGGTCACACTTCAATTTGTATTACCTGCATCAGTCAGATAATTACATAACCAAATACAACTAAGCAGATGCTTTGATAAGTGAGAGAAGAGAAAGAAGAAACTTTGCAAAGTGAAGGTCTAACAGGAGGGAGAATTTTGAGATCTTTCAGTGAGGACAAAGGGGCTGACTACCTGGGAGGGCAGGTGTACTGAAAAAGTAAGAAGAAATGTGGGAGATTGATAAAGACAAACGTCACCTCCATTACAATTTTGTCTCAAACAATAAAAGTATCCGAAGTTTGGCTGCTCTGGAAAACCGTATCCTCCATTTTCTTGTATGTATACTTGTCTTCCTGTGCGTCATCCATCAAAAAATTGTGGAAGATTTATTGAACATTAACAGGGAGTTCCTTGCATAGAGGGGGATAGAGATAATAAGAGTAAAAGGTAAAAAAGAGATTTCAGGAATTCTAGTAGTCCACGAAAGAGACAGCCCAATTCAGTCTAGGGGCTTAATGGAAAGCTACTTGAATTGGTAAAACATGAATGAGCTCAGTCTTGAAAAAGAAAAATGATAATATAGGATTTCATCTAGGAGAAGAATCACTGAACCAATGCTTTAGTATGAGGCTGACTTTCTCAAAGATTCTGGAAACAGAATAACATTACAGCAACACAACAACTTTAAATTATATTTCAGTAAACTTGTTTTTTCAAATTTACATAAAAAGCAAAAACAACATTTAGCCATTTTTGCTCCTTGGACTGTAGCTTTTTGTCATAAATCCTTGGCTTTCCTTCCTCTCTTTCCTTTGTCCCCTTTCACTTTTTGCTGCCCTATTCTTTTTTGGAGCAATATCCATTTCTCCCCCCCCCCCATTTTCTTACACAGAAATTTCACCGCTCTTCAAACCTTATACCCAATATCACCTCTGGGTTTCATGATGGAGACCCAAGGGCTCAGCGAATTATTTGAAAGCACTGTGTTTAAAACTCTAGGTTTTAGAAAAGGCCCATCCCTTGTCCCCTCGTATTAGAGGAAGCGTTTATTTCATTCCCTCAGTTACAATTAAAAGAACTGCGTGTTTCAGATTGGACCACAAAACAAAATCTGACTGTTAAATACAAAATGCATCCCCCAAACAAAGGGATTCAGAGGATTTTAAAATAGGAGGATTGAACAATGAACATCTTGAAACCAAAATTCAGAAAATAATACCATTTATAGTTGCTCAAAGAAAAATGAAGTACTTTGGCATAAACCTAACAAAACAGATCTGTATGCTGAAAATTACAAGACACTGATAAAAAGAAATCAGTCAGAATCTAAACAAATGGGGAGACATACCACATTTGTAGATTAGGAAACAACATAGTAACTGTTCATTCTCCCCAGATTATTTGTAGATTTAAGGTAATTCCTATCAGAACCCAGGAGGGATTTTTGGTGACATAGATAAGCTTAGTCTAAAATTTATACAGAAAGTCACAGGGTTTAGAAAACCTAAAACCAGTAAAAAGAAAAAGTAGGAGGAATCACTGTATTAAGGTTTGTTTATAGACTGTGTAATAAAGACAATGTAGTATTCGTGGAGTAATAGATACAGAGATCAATGAAACAGAATAGAGATCACATAAATATACCCAACTGAAGCACAAAGACAATTCAATGGACAAAAGATAGCCTTTTCAAGAAATGGTGCTGGAGTAATTAGACATCCCATAGCTAAAAATATGAATGTCAACTTAAACCACAGACATTATCCAAAAATGAACTCAAAATAGATCAGGGACTTAAATGCAAACTGTAGAGTTCTTAGATATGATACCAAAAGCATCAGTAAAAGGGAAAAGTTGATAAATTGGATCCCAAGAAAGTTGAAAACTTTGGCTCTGTGAAAGACCCCATTAAGAAGAAAAACATGCAAGAAAAAAGAAAAACATGCTACAGAGGACTGGGAGAACATAGTTGCAAGCCATGTATCTGACAAAGGATCAGTATCTAGAATATAGAACTCTCAAAACTTGGGGTGCCTGGGTGGGTCAGTGGGTTAGGCCTCTGCCTTCTGCTCGGGTCATTATCTCAGGGTCCTGGAATCGAGCCCCGCATGGGGCTCTCTGCTCAGCAGGGAGCCTGCTTCCCCCATCTCTCTCTGCCTGCCTCTCTGCCTACTTGTGATTTCTCTCTGTCAAATAAACAAATAAAATCTTAAAAAAAAAAAACCAAACCTTTAAAACTCAACAACCAAAAAAGAAACCGCACAAATGAAACAATGCCATTAACAAATGGACAAGATATATGAACAGGCATTTTACCATACAGGATATGCAGGCAGCAAATAAACACATGAAAAGATTTTCAGCATTGGGGCACCTGGGTGGCTCAGACAGTTAAGCGTCCGCCTTCAGCTCAGGTCATGATCGCAGGGTCCTAGGATCCAGCCCTGCATCGGGCTCTCTGTTCAGTGGGGAGCCTGCTTCTCCCTCTCCCACTCCCCCTCCTTATGTTCCCTCTCCGAGTGTGTCTCTCTCTGTCAAATAAATAAGATCTTTAAAATAGAAAGATATTCAGCATCATTAGACATTAGAAAAAAGTTTAAAACCACAGTAATATATCACTGCACACCTGTGTAACATGGCTAAAATAAAACAGTAATATTCCCAAATGCTACTGAGAATGAAAGAAACCAGATCCCATATATATTGCTGGTGAGTAGGTAAAGTGGTACCACCATTCTGGAAAATAGTTTGGTAATTTCTTATAAAAATAAACATACAATTACCATATGATCTAGCAATTGTGATCTAAGACTCTTATCCTAAAGAAATGAAATCTTATATTCACACAAAAAACATGCACATGAGTGGTTGTAGCAGCTTTTGTTCATAATAGCCCCAAACTGGGAGAAATGCAAATGTAAACAGTTAAGCTGTAGTCTATAAATACCATGGACTATTACTCAGCAGTAAAAAGGAAAAAAAAACTATTGATTTGGATGGCTCTCAAGTGAATTATGAAAAAAAAAAAAAAACCTCGGAGGTAACATACTGCATGATTTCACTTACATAAAATTCTTGAAATGACAATGTTTTAGAGATGGGAAAAAAATTGGTGGTTGCCGCAGGTTAGGGATGAGTGGGGGGAGCAGGGTGAAAAGGTGTTGTGGTTGTTAGAAGACACAGAGGGGATCATTATGTTGATGGCACTGTTTTGTAAACTGACTGTGGTAATGAATACATGAACTAACCCCATGATAAAATTGAATAGAACTAAATACAATAAAGTTTCTGGAAGAAAACATAAAATAACATCCCTATGACATCAGAATAGGCAAAGATTTCTTAAACAGGAAACACACAAAAATATCACTAATCGTAAAAGAGAAGTGGATACACTGGATTTCTTTAAAATTAAGGACTCTGATTCATCAAAAAATATCCCTAAGAAGGTAAAAAGCCAAGGCAATTCAGGAATCATTTGGATTTCATTTTATGTGAGCCATCTGTAATTATATAGATTGTATTTTCACTTTCTTGGTGGTACTGTTTGCAGCACAAAAGTTGTTAATCTTGATTAATCCAACTTATTTTTCTCTTTTTAAAGATTATTTCTTTGAGAGAAAGAGAGTGCACACGTGAGTGGGGGGAGGGGCAGAGGGAGAGAGAGAGAATCCCAAGCAGACCCCACACCGAGTGTGGAGCCCAACGAGGGGCTCAATCCCATAACTCATGAGATCACGACCTGAGCCCAAACCAAGAGTCTCATGCCCAATTGCTTGAGCCACCCAGGCACCCCCAAGTTTATTTTCCCTCATATCACTTGTGGCTTTGGTGTCATATTAGAGAAACCATTACCTAACTCAAGATCTCAAAGAGTTACTCCTATGTTTTCTTATCAGTGGTTTATATGTTTATGTCTTACATTTAGGTCTATGATCCATTTTGAGTTAATTTTTTTGTATGGTATAAAGGTACAAGTTTATTTCTGATGAAACCCTGATAGTTTTTTTTAAGATTTTATTTATTTGACAGACAGAGATCACAAGCAGGCAGAGAGTCAGACTGGGGGCGGGGCGGGGGAAGCAGGCGCCCCGCTGAGCAGAAAGCCTGATGTGGGGCCTGGTCCCAGGACCCTGGGATCATGACCTGAGTCAAAGTCAGAGGCTTTAACCCACTGAGCCACCCAGGTACCCCGAAACCCTGATAGACTGACAGATATGTCTATCCTTCTGCCAATGTCACACTGTCTTGATTACTATAGCTTTGGAGTAAGATTTGAAATTCGAAACTGTGGGACTTTCATTTTGTTCTTCTTTTTCAAGGTGGTGTTGGCTGTTCTAGATACCCTATTTCTATATGAGTTTTAGAATTAATTTGTACATTTCTGCAAAAAAAGAAAACTGGCGTTTTTTTTGTCGTTGTTAAAGATTGCATTGAATCTGTAGATCAATTTGGCATAATTGCCATCTAAACCCATGAGTCTGGGATGTCCTTCCATTTACTTAGATTTTCTTAATTTCTTTCTTTTTATAGTTTTCAGCTTACAAGCATTGCACTTCTTTTGTTAAATTTAGACCTAAGTATTTTATTCTTTTTAATGCTATTTTAAATGGAATTATGTCCATTAATTTCATTTTGGAGCCCAAGATATATTGCTAAGAAGAACGAATAATTTGTTGCAGCGAATCTAGCACAAGTTTCTGGATGCATATTTAGTTATCTCTGGATCAGATTTTGTTTTTATAGATCAGTTTAAAAATACAAGTTAATATTCCATTACAGTGAAAAGGGCATTGCCCTTTAAGTTAGGCAATTGCAATTCTTGTGCCAACTCTGCTGTTGGTTACTTAGAGAAGAAGCAAGTCAATTTACTCTGTGGAGCTGCAGTTTCTCCTTTTATAAAATGAGGGACCGAGGGGCGCCTGGGTGGCTCAGTCGTTAGGTGTCTGCCTTCAGCTCAGTCATGATCCTAGGGTCCTAGGATTGAGCCCCCGCATCAGGCTCTCTGCTCAATGGGAAGCCTGCTTCTCCCTCTCCCACCCTCCCCCCGCTTGTGTTCCCTCTCTTGCTGTGTCTCTCTCTGTCAAAGAAATAAACAAAATCTTAAAAAAAAAATGAAATGAGGGACTGGGGTGCCTGGATGTCTTTGTTGGTTAAGTGTCTGCCTTCAGCTCAGGTCATGGTCCCAGGCTCCCTGCTCAGCGAGGAGTCTTTTTATCCCTCTCTCTCTGCCCCTCCCCCATTCGTGCTCACTCTTGCTCTCTCTCTGTCGCAGATAAATAAAATCTTTCTAAAAATTTTTACAATAACTAAAATGAGGGACTTCTTAAGTCCCTGGCAGTTCTAAACCTGGTCAGTTCTACTTGTTTGACCATTCCGGGGAGCCACGCACGTATTACAAAGATTCTAATTCCCAATTCTACCTCCTATTTAAGAGAGATTATGCATGTGACGCCTGTCATCTCAGAAGAAAAGTTCTAGAGAGGGTCCATAGAACTGGTGGGAGTGGTATCACTGTAATGGTAACTTTGACAAATTTCTCTGGAAAAAGTGGTGACAAAAGCCATAAACATATGGACAAAATCCCCTTTGTTTACCAAAGGTAAATGGGTGTGCCAACAGCTACCCCCAAAACTGCTTGGCTCTGACTCTACATTGGGTAGGATATTGCAAACCACATCACACTTAGGCCAGCTTTTTTTTCTTTTTCAAGATTTTATTTATTTGACAGACAGAGATCACAAGTAGGCAGAGAGGCAGGCAGGGGTTGGGGGGTGGGGGAAGCAGGCCCCCTGCTGAGCAGAGAGTTAGGCCAGCTTTTTAAGAGTATTAGGAATTACCTTTTTATAACTAATGGTTATGGACAATTCATCTTAGAGTGTTTCTTAGTTCTGTGGATTTACTGTCCAATATCTTGACCTCATTCCTTCCATGCAACGGCCAATCTCTCCTGTGCCTCAGTTTCCCAAAAGAAACCTAATACATCTTCCTAAACCCTTGCTATTTCTACTGACTTCCACTCAGCTATTTCCTTCAGTTATTCTGGGCAGACAAACATCTAACACTGGATTTTTCTCTCACTTGGCTCGGGCAACATGGTCTTGGAAGTTTACTCCTACCAATACCCAAAGGCTCACAATTCCACCACAGTCCAGATTTTCACAGAGATTTTGGTCCATTATTGGTTTAAAATTCCTGTACAATCCAGTTTTCTTCTGGTTATCTTTTTCTAATTAAGTCAGTCCTAGTGTATTTCCTAATCTGTAGTTTCTCTCTCCACCCCATACCTTTTTCTCTCCCGTCTCCACGCATACATAACAACTTCTTTGACCTCCTGTTCTACAATGTTTTAGTCACATTTCTGCCTATCATGTCACCATTTAAAAACTTTATTTACACTGAATAATAAACATCTACTGCTTATCAAGTGCTTACTATATGCCATTTTATAATAATAGATGTTATTAAGCATTTTGCGTATAATATCTCGATTTTAACACACCCTTCTGAAGAAAGTTCTATTAGTTCCTTCACTTTTTTTTAATTTAGATTCAATTAGCCAACATAGTATGACATTCGTTTTCTTTGTAGTGTTCAATGATTCATTTGTTGCGTGTAACAGCCAGTGCTCATTACATCACATGCTCTCCTCAATACCCATCGACCAGTTACCCCATCCCCCCACCCACCTCCCTTTCCACAACCCTGTTTGTTTCTGGAGTCCAGAGTCTCTCATGGTTTGTCTCCCTCTCTGATTTCTTCTCATTCAGTTTTCCCTCCCTTCCCCTATGATCCTCTGCTCTATTTCTTATATTGCCCATATGAGTGAAACCATATGACACTTGTCTTTCTCTGCTTGGCTTATTTCACTCAGTATAATCCCTTCCAGTTCCAGCAGTGTTGATGCAAATGCTGGGTATTCATCCTTTCTGATGGCTGAGTAATACTCCATTGTATATATGAACCACATCTTCTTTATCCATTCGTCTGTTGAAGAGCCTCTAGGCTCCTTCCACAGTTTGGCTATTGTGGACATCGCAGTCGATAGGTGAGAGTCAAAAAGATGAACCGGCTTACCAAAGATTACATAGCTAGTTAGGTGGTGATCCAGGATTTGAAACCACTTTTTAAAGAAATTTTAATTCCATATAATTAACATACAGTGTCATATTAGTTTCAGGTGTACAACATAGTGATTCAACACTCCATAGAGTACCCGGTGCTCATCATGACAAGTGCCCTCCTTAATCTGCATCACCTATGTCACCCATCCCTCCACCCACCTCCCCTCTGGGAACCATCAGTTTGTTCTCCAAACTGATTTGTTTGTTTGGTTTCTTTTTTCCTTTGTGAAACCAAGCGACTGATTCCAGAACCTTTACTATATTGCTTCCCATAAAAACAAAGCTTAAAATCAGAAGCAGTAGATTAAGAAGGGAGAGATGAGAGTTTTAAGTTTTTTTGATACTAAGCTAATAAGAACACTGCGGACAGATCATGATCTTTCTGATTTTCTCATTCGTAAAATAAAGAGATTGGAGTAGAGATAATTAGTATCTCATTTCATAAGAGTCTGTGATCCTGTTTTGTGAAAAAAGCATTTTTGGATTTTATTTTTTCCCTATGTTGCATTGAAAGGTTTTGGGATTTTACCCTGCTCTTTCGTATTTTCATATTTATTCCGGAAGTAATTTACATACTAACAGTGAAACACAGGTATGTGTTTTATTTCTGTAAAACAAAATGTCTTTGGGTAGGATAAAACTTCAGAAAATTTCAAATCTCATCCCTATTTATTTGGCATTTTAAGATCTGATCTCTCCATGGTGGCATTAGATGTTTAAAGGTAGAAAATTATTGTGGCTTTACCCATGAAATGAGTGTTTCTTTGGTATATATCATATAGTTTCCACAGCTATAAGAATTGGTTATTACATGTTGATTCTTGAAACATCAATCTATTCTGTTATCATTTTTTTCTGATTCCATATTCTTCCATGTTCCTATATATTTCTTGAATTCATTTTCCCTTATATTTATCAAGTTTAAGTCCAATTTACTTTTGAGAATTAAGATTGAATTAGGGGCTCCTGGGTGGCTCAGTCAGTAAAGCATGTGACTCTTGATATCCAGGTTGTGAGTTCAAGCCCCATGTAGGGCGTAGAGCTTACTTTAAAAAAAAAAGAAAGAAGGAAAAATCAGAAGAATTAAGATTGAATTAGAAATTTTAATGGCTCCAGACCAAAACGCCTTATTCCTTTAAGCTGAAATATGCTGAGAGGATCAGCAAGCTCAAGGAGAGAGGGCAGGTGGGGATAAAAGAGTAAAGCCCTTTTGCAAATAGGCACACTTACACAAACTGAAAGCAGGTCATCTTTCAATCTCCATGTGTCTTCAATCCCTCTATAAGAATTAAAGTGTATTTGCTCGCTTCCTTCTTCATTCTTTTGAAAATATTTTAACTACTATTATAATTATTTTGACATTTCGTATTTTGCCTCCTCTTTTTCCGGAGAAGTCAGTAGTAAAGTAGGAATTTAACTTTTAAAATGACCAGCTATATACACTAATTGCAGAAGTATTTTTAAAAAAAGGTAAATAAGAAAAATTCCTTTAACTGAAATGTGATGATTGCAAAACTCTGTAAACCTATTAAAAATAATTGAGCCAGGGTGCCTGGGTGGCTCAGTGGGTTAAAGCCTCTGCCTTCGGCTCAGGTCATGGTCCCAGGGTCCTAGGATCCAGCCCTGCATTGGGCTCTCTGCTCAGCGGGGAAGCCTGCTTCCTTCTCCCTCTCTGCCTGCCTCTCTGCCTACTTGTGATCTCTGTCTGTTAAATAAGTAAATAAAATTTTTTAAAAAAATTGAGTCATACACTTAAAATGGGTAAATTTTACGATATGTAAATGAAATTTTACAATATGTAAATTAAAAATCCTCTTAACTTGCTTTCTTTCTGCCCATCTATGCACCATGAGACCATCCTCTAATACTGTTTTTTTTTGAAGATTTTTAAATGGTTCATATTTATAATATAAATATATATATTGGTTTCTATTTATAATATAAATACAGTATTTGACAGAGAGACACAGCAAGAGGGAACACCAGCAAGGGGAGTGGGAGAGGGAGAAGCAGGCTTCCCACTGAGCAGGGAGCCAGAGGCCAAAGGCAAACGCTTAACAACTGAGCCACCCAGGCAACCCTCTTTAGCTTCCTTCCCCCCCCCCCCTTCATTTATCCAGATATCACCATCTTTACAGCTCAAATATTTTTCTATGGTATCATTTTAAATGGTTTTTTATTTTATATTATAATTTGTTTAACCAATTCATTCTCTGAACATTTTTGCAGCTAGATTTTTGTACAAATTGCCTTAGGTTAAGTTACCAGAAGAAAATGTTACTGGATCAAAAGATATGATCATTTTAAGGTTTTTCTTGTTAATAAACTGCCCTTTGGAAAAACTGTACTAATTTGTATTCTTACAAGTCATCATTCTGCTCCTATTTCTCTCCCATCAAAGCTCAGTATTAGAATTTTATAAAACTTTTACCATTTTGACAGATGAAAATTATGTATTGTTATTTCTATTTCATTTGCTAATAAAGTTGACCTTTTTTGGTTATTTATTGGACATTTTTATTTTAGTTTATGTCTCTGTCCATCCCCCCAAATGCACTAAGTAGGTATATATATATACCTTATTAATTCATGAGATTTTCATACTTTAAAGGTAAATAGCTCTCTGTCATACATGTGAAGATTTCCCCCATTTTGTCTGTCTTTTATTTATGATTTTTTTTTTACAGAAGCAAGCATCAAATTATGTAGTGGTATCTATTAATCTTTTGGTTTGTAGATTTGCCATTGGTACTATTGTTGATGAGTGATTTTCCTACTCCCCAGGTGATTAAATATTCACCAATGTTTCTTGTACTGATTTTATATTTCCTTTTCTTGTACTTTTCATATTTATCTGGATTTTATTTTGATATATGGCATAGGATTAGGATCTAACTTGGTAGAAGGAACAAATGGGAAAACAAGTTAGATCATTACCTTTTTTTTTTTTTAAGATTTTTAAAATTTATTTGACAGAGATCACAAGTAGGCAGAGAGGCAGGCAGAGAGAGAGGAGGAAGCAGGCTACCCACTGAGCAGAGAGACAGATGCAGGGCTCGATCCCAGGACCCTGGGATCATGAGCTGAGCCGAAGGCAGAGGCTTAACCAACCCACTGAGCCACCCAGGCACCCCAGATAATTACCTTCTTTATTATATGTCTTCTAAGTATGGAAAACTGTGTTGTGTATGTAGTCTCTAGTCATCAACATGGCAGGAATAGTCTCTGCCCTTACGTAACTAACCAATGTGGAGAAGACAGACATTATACAAGTTCGGTGAGTGCTACGAAGAAGCTAAATTCTATGGTTGTGTATAGTAGGTGGAATCTAATCAGTTATTCTCACACCTATTGAACAATTAAAAGGAGATCTTTTGGGGTTAAAGGAGAATTCAGTGAAAAAACACAGTCACAACAAATACTTATTATCTCAGAGTATCTGTAGGTCAGAATCTGGGTGTGGTTTAGCTGTCCTCTGTCTCAGGATCTCTCACGAGGATGAACCAAGGTGTTAGCCAGGCCTCCAGCTTCTCTGGAATGCTTGACTGCAGAAAGAATCACGTCCAAGCGTGCTTACGTGGTTGTTGGCAGAATTTAGCTCCTCGCCAGTACTTGTGAACCAAGGCTTTCAGTTCTTTGCTGAGGATTCAGGTCCTCACAGGCTGTTGGCTGAAGACCTCCCTCAGTTCCTTGACTTTTAAGGCCTGGAGAATTCAGTTTTGTCCTGGGGTAGGCACTTGAGCTTTGATGAACTGCTTTGTAAGGAGGTATCTACATAGGGTAAAAATTATTGGCATAGCATTTGTATTTCTAGTTCGGGACTGAGAGCTGAAATCACGGTGTGCACACTGGGAATTTTCTAGTTGGTATGCATTTGTGGTCTGTATATAAATTAATACGTGAGTGAATGAAGCATTCATCAAGAATGAATTACGTATTGAAGAGGACAAACACAGAATTCTGTACAGGATAGGAATATCAGGAAAAGTTTAAGATGATTAGAGCAGGGAGAAGTTGAAATGATTTATGAACTTGAGTTCCTCTTTCAACCACATCATGCTTAGAGCTTCAAATTATTTTTCATTCTCTCCCTCCATTCCCATCACACAGATCATATGGTGAATCTACTCCCCTAGAGTTGCAGGGTGGCAGCCCTGAACTCAGCCACACAGGCATGAATATATCCAATTATTTTTTTTATCTAATGCTGTGGGGTTTTTTTTTTAAAGATTTTATTTGTTTATTTGAGAGAGAGAAAGAGAGAACACGGAGGAAGAGGAAGAGAGAGAAGCAGACGCCCCTCTGAGCGTGGAGCCCGACGTGGAGCTCAATCCCAGGATCCCAAGATCATGACCTGAGCTGAAGACAGATGCTTAACCGACTGAGCCACCCAGGCGTCCCCGTGGGTTTTATTTTTAACTCGGGAAATTTAATTTTTAATTATATTTAATCTTAGTAGATATTTAAAGAATTTCTGAAACTGGAATTTGCCAGTCTTAGAGTTTGAAAGTGTTAGTGTTAGCCAAGTGCATACATCCTCAACACGGCCAATATTGACCCTAAGGGGGCAAAAATTGGTTCTGGGTGTGTTTGTGAAAAAAAAGTAATCTTTTTACGTATAAAGCACTGATATACATACAGTACACAGATATACAATCTATTTGTGGTAGTAAAATTTCATTGGGGGTAAGTTGAGAAATATTGCTCTTATGCTAAGTTTAAAAGACAGCTGGTAGATGAGCTGTTTTGCAATAGATTATTTCCTGTATCACTTCCTGTATTAGATTGTAAGTTTCTTAAGGATAGGAAGTGTAACCTGTTTTGTACTTTAAATAACACCTACAACAATGGTTTATGTTCAATTGCATTCAGCAAATGTATATTTAATTGAATTAATATGGAACCTATCTTATCCTCCTTGTACCTAATCTACTGCCCCACAGAACATAAAAACATAAATGTAATGATCAAAACTAGTTTAGTAAAAGCAAGCAACCTGACACAGTCTCCCTCACAAAAATCCCAGGAAAATAATGACAAACTTTATTAGAAGAGTGAAAAATCTTAGCATAGCAGGAGCAGCACAGACTATGGAAACAGAAACAGGATCAGGGCTTGATTTCTAGCTCTGCCATGAATGTTGTGAAATCTTTAGCCAAGATACCTGAGGAGGAAGGAGGAAGGAGGAAGGGGAAAGGAGGGAAAAGAAAGAGGATCAAAAAGCATGGGAGAAAGGAAAGAAATAGAGAAAGAATACAGAGAAGAGACAAGGATATTACTAAAAGTCTTCTATACACCCTAAATTTCAGGTACGTTGACCTACTAGCAGTTCCCCCAAACAGGTCATGACTCCAATATGTCATATTCTTTCACACTGATACATATTCCCTATTTACAGAACATTATTTTTCCACCAATATTCAGATCAAGCCACACCCTCCCTGAAGGGCCTCCATGACACCCTTATCTGCCTCCCACACTGAGATGCCTATCTTCTTGCTCGCCTAATATTCAGATCATACTTTATTATAGTGCTTATAATATTGTAATCTAAATAATGGTTTACATGTATGTTTCCCTCACTCGTCTGTGAGCATCTTGATAACTGAAATGGCTTTATCTTCTTATTCTCAACCTCTAGTGGAGCTTAACATACTTGGTGACTGAACAATGGGTTTGTTGAATCAACTAGTAAAAATACAGACATGCAAGAAGAGCACAGCCACATTTTTCAACAATTTGATAAATAAGGGCTTGTACTCTTCAAGGAACCATTGCTTTAAAATTGACTGAATAAATTCTACTTCTGAAACTAATATTGTATCCTTTGTTCACTAAAATTTAAATAAAAAAATAAAATTGGCTGAATAGTCATCTTTGTATACATCCTCAGGTCTAAAACAAAACATTGGGGGTGCCTGGGTGGCTCAGTGGGTTAAGCCTCTACCTTCGGCTCAGGTCATGATCTCAGAGTCCTGGGATCGAGCCCTGCATCAGGCTCTCTGCTCAGTGGGGAGCCTGCTTCCCCCTCTCTCTCTGCCTGCCTCTCGGCTTACATGTGATCTCTCTCCGTGTCAAATAATAAAATCTTTAAAAAAAAAAAACCCCAAACATTGTACATTTTCTCTGTCCAATAATGATAAGTGTAATGAGTCTTTCACACTGTCAGTTGTTACAATCCAGTGAAGAAAATCTATTGTTCTTCCTATTTTTTTTAGATGGGAAGACAGGCTCTTAAGTGGTTATGTAACTTGGCTAAGGTCATCTACTTAATAAGTGAGGCTTCTTGTTTTTGGACCCTATGGTGTGGTCACCCTATAGCGCCTCCCATGGTTAGCTAGGTGAGGCTATTAACTTGAATACAACATTCCTCTGTCTGACCCTCTCCACCTGCAGCCTCCTACACACACTCACCTAGAAGAAAACAAAGGTTCAAGATCATACTTGCAGTTCATTGTTGTTCAGCAAAAAAATGTGTCTGCATATACCCAGCTTTGCTTTATGTAAAAAAAATACCAATCAGTAACTATGAAATAACCCTTTGGGACTATTCCATTTTACTAACATTTAAGTAGAATGTAATGATTTTCATTATTTTATTGACCTTCCAAATTCTTTAAAATGGGAATTCTGCTCAGTGATTCAGCATTCTAGTGTGTTAAACCACACACGCAACATGTGAAATTACCTTTTCATGAAAGCAAAATGTGAAGCAGCTTATAAAGACTTCTGGATGAGCAGTCATGTACCACAGGCCCTCCATTACTACCTTACTGATGGTGTCTGTGAGGGTATAGTTGGAAAGACAGAATTGAAAAACCGGTTCCTGTCACATTGCAAAATAACCATAAGGAGTGGCGTCTGGTTCCTGGAGCTAGAAGAAGTGACTATGCCTTTTAAATCACAGTTATTGTCTCAAACAAAAGAGATGGAAAAAAAAAAAAAAAAACAACAAACCCCCTGGGCGCCTGGGTGGCTCAGTGGGTTAAAGCCTCTGCCTTCGGCTCAGGTCATGATCCCAGGGTCCTGGGATCGAGCCCCACATCGGGCTCTCTGCTCGGCGGGGAGCCTGCTTCCTCCTCTCTCTCTGCCTGCCTCTCTGCCTAGTTGTTATTTCTCTCTGTCAAATAAAAAAAAAAAAATTAAAAAAAAAAAAAAACCCAAACCAAGAGAGAAACCTCCCAAAAAGGAAATTTCTGAAAGCTTTGGGGCCAGGTGGGCCTGTCAGGTGCCGTTGTTCTGGGGTCCCCCCTCCAATCTTCAGGTCCTTGAGGCATTTCCCTTTGGCTACCTACTGTAGTCCTTTACCCATTCAGAACCTGGCTGCCTTGTATTAGTTACGTCCAGTCAAGCCTCTCTTGCTGTGAAGTGTGAGAAGCTGAGGTACCTCCGGGGGTGGTATTTGCCCTACAAAAAACCTAGATCGGGAGAGCTGTGGAGGACATGCACATCAGGCCCTCTCCTCCTCCTCCACACAATCTTCATGTTTTCATAGAGACCTAAGATTAACAGGTAAGAATACCAACAATGATATAATGTCGACAAGATTCAACACATTCGAGGTAAGAAGGCAATAAATGTCTATTGGCCTATAGCTTTTGGTTTATATTAATTTATTCCGACATTATAAAAAACTTGGAAGTTTGTTAGGAATGGGAGATACATAGACTACTCATGTTCTAGTCCTCAAGGTTCAGGTTTAGAATGGCTTGGAAAAACAGTAGTCTCTACGCCTGTGGGTTAGGTGCTCCTGGGAAGGAGGTCAGGAAGAGGGAACAGCAGATGCAAAGGCATAAAGGTATGAGAAATTCTGGCATACAATGCTTTCTTAGAACACCCCAGTCTAGTGACTTCTGCCTTCTTTAAACTCCTTTAGCATTCACCACCTGTAACATTATTCTGGGTTTGTGATCTCTCTCTGATGCACGGTTACCATTTTTATAGCTAACCTGTTCATTTAAGTCTCTCCCCCTTAAGTAATTTGATTTCTTAGGTGGCAGCCTTCTTTTTTTTTAATCTTTCCAGAATGCCATGGAAAGGTACTTTGCACTTGATAAATACTAATAAGTAACTATTGATTCATTGACCAAAAATATCATGACTTACATATTTTAAGTTTTCATTAAAAATGCTGATTGTATCTATAAGAATAAAGCAGAATTATGTAAATAGAGGATAACACATCTACTTATCTACTATTCTATTTTTATGACCTATTTCCAAGTAGGAACAAACATTGCATACAGTCAATGTTTACACTGCCAATCTGGACAACTGTAGGCTTGACAGCAATTACTCCATTACAACAAACACAAAAGCACGTTTTAGAACAGGAATAAGATCTTACTACAATTACTGAGAATTCCATGGTAAAAACAGTGGACATGAACTCTGAAAACGTGGATGTGAATCAAAGCCCTGTAACTGTTATGAATTTTATTTTTATTTTTTTCCATCTTTGAGTCTTTTTCCTTATCTATTAAATAAAGTTAAGAATTTCAACTTCACAAGATTGTAAGGACCAAATTAAAAACATACACACACCTGTGTGGCATAGAGACTCAATTATATATTTGTTCACTTCATGCCCATTATTTGTCCATTCATTCAAATATATCCATAAGGTGACACAACAAACTAGAAACACTGTATACCACAGAGAACATTCCTTTTGAAAACTTTTGTTATAAACCCACTTTTTGGGGGGCATCTGGGTGGCTCAGTTGGTTAAGCAACTGCCTTCGACTCAGATCCATGATTCCAGGATCCTGGGATTAAGTCTCGTAGGGCTCTGTACTCCATAGGGAGTCTGCTTCTCCCTTTTGCCCCTCCTCCCACTTTCTCTCAATCTCCCTCTCTCTCTCAAATAATATATAAATAAAATCTTTAAAATAAAAACCCACCTTTTCCTTCAAGTGGTTAAGTCATTAGGACAAACCTGTTTCCTTTTGGGGGGATGATCATTTGCTATTTTTTGCTGGAGTATAAGCACACATTAAGGCCAAATTAACGTGTCTTGAAATTACAGGGAACACAGATACTATGGTACATTTTGTACATTTGCCTAATTGCACGAGGGCATGTACTCTCCTTCTAGTTCCAGCATTATCTTACCACCTGTTGTAGATGACTACTTTCATAAAATCTTAAGTTCAATAATAGAGTCCTTAGACCCTATATTCCGGAAGAAAGATAAATTAGAATCATGACCTGAGCCTAAGGCAGGGCTTTAACCCACTGAGCCACCCAGGTGCCCCCAGACAGATGTTTTTAAAGAAATTTAAAGTACTCAATTAGTTTATCAGTATCTGTCTGCACTTTTGCTAAAATTTAATCTTAAATTTATATTAAAATTAAAATTTATTTTTTTACCTCCTGCCCAGTAAAGCACAAGAACTAAAACGTTTTTTAAGAAGGCAAAAAATGCTGCATTAAAACAAACTTTATAAACAACATGATAAAAAGTAATTTCTTGGGGCGCCTGGGTGGCTCAGTGGGTTAAAGCCTTGTCCTGTTGTTTACAGATTACTGTACTTCTAGCTGGTAAACACCACAGCTAGAAAGCAGTATACCGACAATACCTTTAAGATCAAGTCACTTAAAAAAACATTGTATGTGGGTCATCCCTTGGACAATTTGGGGCCACAGAGAAGTTGTTATACTGGTTTCCTTAAATAGCACTATAACATAACCTGATTCCAAGATAATTTCCAAAATATCAATGGAATGAGTGTTGCTGAAATTCTGGTTATGAAGGTTTATCCCTGAATAAGAGGCCCCAAGATTCAGAAGCCCTATGATGTTTCCCATGATACTGACCAAAGAAAAAGTTATGAGACTATGGAAAAGATTTCTGAGAAAAAAAGCAGATCAATATTCTTCCTCAGAAAATAAGGATGATTGAGGCCATGTGCATACTTGCATAATTCAAAAAAATATCAATTAAGAGATTATAAATCCAACTGGCTATAGTTTTTCCCAAAGGTGCAAGGTGACTTATGACACTTTTTAAGTTCTAATTTTGTGAGCACTTCTGCGTCGGGCACTATGTCAAGTGTTTTAAATATATTTTCATTTGATGCTCACAAATAATCTTATGAGAATAGGAATTATAATCCTCCAAAGTCAAGCTCAGAGAGGTTCAGTAATTTGGTCAAGGTTATAGATAGCAACTGGAGGAGCACAGGCAAATTCAGGTCTGTTTCCTCCAAAGCCTAAGCTCTTAACCTTTATCCTACGCTTCTCATCAACATTTTTTTTTACGATTTTATTTATTTGACAGAGAGAGATCACAAGTAGGCAGAGAGGCAGGCAGAGAGAGAGGAGGAAGCAGGCTCCGCACCGGACAGAGAGCCCAATGTGGGGCTTGATCCCAGGACTCTGGGATCATGACCTGAGCAGAAGGCAGAGGCTTTATCCCACTCAGGTACCCAGGTGCCCCTCATCAACATTTTTGAAATAAATTCAGAAACTTCTATCTTCAGCCCTACCTCCCCTGATCTTCTGTCTTGTACACTAGTAGATATAACTGTCTACTCAATATTCTACCTGGATGTCTAATAAGCACTTCAAATTTAACATGTTTCAGTAAATGGTACCTCCATTCACCCAGTTCCTCAAGCTCCAAATCTAATACCCATCCTTGATTCTTCCAGCAATCCCACAGTTAAGCCATCGGGAAAGCTACTGGCTTTACTTTCAAATTATACCTGAACAACTTCTCATCATCTCTACTATGACAACTCTGGCCCAAGCCATTATCATTATTCACCCAGACAGCTGAGAGCGCCTCATAATTGGTCTCTGCTTTCATAGCCCATTCTTCACAAAGCAGCCATAGTTCTTATTTATTTTTAGCCATAGTTTTTTTAAAAATGCATATTATATTATTTCATTCTTCTGCTTAAAACCTGTTAATGACTCCCTTTGCAATAATGTAAACTTCTTAAGATAGCCTATAAAGCTCTGCTGCCCCCCCTGCCTTGATAGGCCTTCTCTGACTTTATCCCTTAACACTCTCTTCTTTGCTCAGCAAGCTTGTCACATTGGACCTTATGATTTCAGATTTCTCTGTGATGTGAAGTTATCTACTCTGAGAGGATTTGGAAAGATGGCAGTGGGGGTTTGAGAAAACTGGTGAAGGTTTGTCTAGAGAGGGAGGACAATTCGAAAATTTTAACAGGATTGCTGGATGGTGTTGATGGTTCAGTTGTGCTTGATGACTGGAATTTAACAATAAAATGCATGCGATTATGCAAATTTCTCCAAATTGCTCTAGTACCAAAGGGGACAATAAGGATGGTAGGAATTATTCAAGGTAGGGGTAGGATGAAAAAAATGGGGCAAAGGAGTTATGGGTACTCCCAAGTGTAACTGAATTCCCCCCCACCCCCAAATGTATGTTACGATGGGGTAGAGAGAAAGGTTGCTAGTCTCCTCAGCTTACCTCAGCTGTGGCAACAACCTAGAATTGCTAAGTAGAAATAGAATCAAAGGACCAAGACCTACCAGCATTTCTGTTAAAAGCTTTAAATTACAAATCCAGATTATTTTGGGAAATTCTGATTATTTAAACATTTACAGAATTGACAAATGGGTAGAAGCTTGTTTACATTTTAAAGGCCTTTTTCAATTTTAAAAATCCATTTCCAAAGGGAATCTGTCATTTTAACAGTAAGATTTATCAGTAAATTAGGGATTCAGATTTTTAAAAATGTCTAATCTGGTCAATCCTTCAGGGTATCCGAAGAGGGTGCTTTCTTAGACCTCTTCCTCCTTCAGGACACTTCTCTGGTTCTCCTGTCTTACTTAGAAAGATTTAAGTCCATTCTTAGAATGGCATAAAATACTCTTACTGTCCTGACCCTTAACTTGCCCAATATTTTCCCATTTACCTTCTTTGCGCTATAAGCTGCTGAGACGTAAACTACTTTGCACCTACTGTGCTTTTGTTTCTGTTATTCTCAGGCTTGATCATCTTCCCTACCTTCTGTTACTCTCCCAGCCATCAATCAACACGTAGCACACAGTGAGCTCTAGGTAAGAGACAAGCACTGTCTTTCTGCTGTATTTGGTCCTTGTAGATATTCCTATAACTGCTTGTCTTGGGTTATATTACAATGCATTTTATATACTCTGTAGTACCTAATCCGTATTATGCATTATAAAGCATTTTTATGATTGATGTTTTAGGTGACCCAGCTGCTGAAACAGGGAGTGTTCTGTGTTCTTGATCAAGTCCCTTTCCCTTCGAGCCTCAGATACGCAATGGGTACTGTGGTTCCGTGAAGACGAGAGAACTTATGTAGAGCCCTTACACGGTGCCCCATTAATGAAAGCCGAGACCGTTTACATTGTTTAGGGCCCTGAATAGGTAGGTTCCTGCTGAGCTGAGTTCAGGAAACGCTTCTCTCTATGACGTCACTATAAGCGACTTAAAAACCACTGCACGTCTGTCCCGGAGTACAGAATCGGAACTAAAAACGAGGTTCACCTGTCCCTCAGTTCACAGGTTCCGCCTGAAAAGATTTCCATTTAGTAATTCGGGCAGTAGGAATGTGAGCTCAACAGCCAAGGACTTCCCCAAATTACTCCAGGGTGGGCAGGAAGTGTCTCCACCACCCGGTGGGAAGGCCACCTTCGCTGGATTCGGGGGGTAGGGGGTGCATCCCTATGGCCTGCGGCAAAAACCAGCGCCGGGTCCAGGAGCGCTTCTCTCGGTAACAAGGAGGCTGCACCCTCCTCACGAGCAGGATTCACTGGGGTCGGTCCACAGACGAACAGCAGCCGGAACCCAGAAGGCGATTCCCGCGGTGCCGCGCTCCCAGGGCCAGGCCAGGCCGTGGGGTCTCCCCGCTCTCCACGCAGGGGCGGCGGGGCGGGGCGCAGTGACGCCAAGAGGAGTGACGCGACGACGCAGCGCGACGCGGTGACGCACGCCCCTTTGTTGGCTCAGTAGCGGTAGCAGCGGCCGTGGAGGTGGCGCTGGGGACTGGTTTCTCTCGGAGGCCGGAGCGGAGCCGCGTCTGACTGAGGCGGGCGGCAAGCGGCCCCCTCGCTCCCTCCCTCCCTCCTCCGCGCCCTCCCCGCCGCCGCCGCCAGCCGCCAACCGCCAACCGCCGCGCCCGGGGAGGAGCCGCGGCCCGCGGGGCCGGAGCCAGGCCTGCGTCCGGACATCAGCCGGAGCCGGAGCGAGAGCCGGGGCCTCGGCGTCCCCGCCCTCTCCCCGCCTCAGGGCCAGCGTCCGCCGGGCCCTCGCGTGTCGCGCCATGGACTCGGACGAGGGCTACAACTACGAGTTCGACGAGGACGAAGAGTGCAGCGAGGAGGACAGCGGCGCCGAGGAGGAGGAAGACGAGGACGACGATGAGCCGGACGATGATAACCTCGATCTGGGCGAGGTGGAGCTGGTGGAGCCCGGGCTGGGCGTCGGCGGGGAGCGGGACGGACTGCTGTGCGGGGAGACGGGCGGCGGCGGCGGCAGCGCTCTGGGGCCCGGCGGTGGCGGTGGCGGTGGCGGCGGCGGCGGCGGGCCAGGGCACGAGCAGGAGGAGGATTACCGCTACGAGGTGCTCACGGCGGAGCAGATTCTGCAACACATGGTGGAATGTATCCGGGAGGTCAACGAGGTCATCCAGGTGAGGGTGGCCGCCGCGCTTGCTTGACCTGGCCGGACTGGGGAGCAGATTCGGCGGCCCGAGGGGCGGGCCTAGGCCTGGTACGCAACCCAGCCCGGTACCTCCCGGCCCTGTCTCTCCTCCGCTGCCTCTGCTGGGGATAGAGGGTGTCGAAAGCAGACATTCGCCGGTTAGCCGGGTGTGGGGAGGTGCGCTGGGGGCGGTGCTTTCCAGGTCCTGCTATGGCGGAGGCCTCCGGCCGCCGAACACTTCTCTTGCGGGCAATTCCTGCCTGTCCCTGGGCCCGGTGTCCTTCCTCTGGCCGGAGGAGCGCCTACAGGGGCGGGGCGGGGGGGGGGGGTGGAGAAGAGCAGGACGAACGCGGACCCTGAGTGGGTTACTCCGGCGTTCTTTCTCGCTTGAGCACTTTTGGAAGGGGTTGGAGTAGGCCTAAGAGCAGCTTGGTGTACGGTTGCCCCAAGTGGGCACCGGTTAATAAAGAAATGGATCTGCTTGGCAGTCTTAAGTGCCTTACTTAAAGGTGGGGGAAGGGAACTGTTTCTCGGAAGAGGTGCTGATGTGCCTTCTTTTCCGATGGTGAAGCTTCTGCTCTCATCTTTTTATGTCGTTGCTGGCTGTTTGGGACCTAATGCTACTTTTCATTGGTAGCCAATGACTGACTTCAAGCTGTAGGAATGGCTACTGCATATTGCATACCCAGCCTTGCAGCTAAAACAACAAAACGCAGTGTTACTGTCTAATATTAGACAAGACTCTATTTTGAGTTAGAAAGTAGGGGCTTTCTGTTTCTGGACCCTTTTCTCTGGTAATTTTTATTTCTTGGTGAGTTAGGCTTGGTTTAAATTGATAACTCTTTTGATCTTGTGGGTCAGATTTTGCATTTTTGAGCTTTAGGAAGTCCAAAGTTTACATTTGTTTGGAAAAAAAATTATGATGAGGGTCAGGGATACGATTGAAGAAGAAAAATGAAGTTTTGATTTAGTGTAACTTTTAGAAAACACTAGTTACGTATGAGGAGACTATATACAGGAGCAAATTACTATTGCTGCCTTCTACGTCAGTCATTACTCGCCCCCCCACCAAAATTAATTGGTTAACATTCACTGGGAAATTGGCAGTAGTACGTCATTGCTACTTGTTCAGTTTGCGTGAATAGCAGATTTTTACAATATTGTCTAGTAAGGAATACTTTCAATTGAACTGTCTATTTTGGCTCATTTGGAGACCCTGTTTTGAGTAATAGTAAAAAAAATCTGATATATAGTGGGACTACTAAACAGTGGACATCTCAAACTTCATAGGGATACTGCAGTCTGAGGAGGAAATTGAAGGTATATAGAAGGAAGATAAGTACTATTGCTCTTTTTCTGCTTCTAAAAATATGACAGTTCTTAGGCCACTAAGTTGAGACTTTTTTCTTTTTTTGAAAAAACTTTATTAAAAGAAGTTAGAGTGAAACCTTGAATTCAGTTTTCATTTATTTACCACTACAGTACATAAAATCCAATGTTTTCAAACTTACCTGTTTATTGACATGTTAGGCCTTTAAAAACTCATGAATAATGGATATTTATTATTTAACTTCTTTGTTTTCATGTAGTAAATCTCATCCAGCTTTTCTTAGCTCTTAGGTGTGTCTTAAGCACTGAGGCCAAACCTTAGAACTTCTTCATGTCACTTCTGGAACAGGGATGTAGCTAATGCATATGACATCATTCTTTCTTTGTTAGTTTAGGGGAGAGAGAATAAACAGATGAACTGAGCTAATAAGGACCACAAAATACTAGGTTTTTTTTGTTTGTTTTTAAGAGGTGTCCATGCCTGATTTTTGAAAACTGTCTTTTTCCTAGTTGACTTCATGGTAAGGTTGCTCTTAAATGGATGGCATTCCTGAATATATAAATATCAATTCCTTGTTAAGTTTATATTTCGAACTACCAGTAAAGGAAAGAATAGGGTTTATCCCAGGCCATCTTTTCTCCAAATGGTGTGCTTCCTAGATCTAAACTAGGCTTTGGTTGTCGTAATTGTTCTTTTATGTTAGATTTAAACTTAAAAAGTTACACTGGTCATACATGCACACTTTAAGAAAAAACTGGCTAGGCAAGGAAAAAAAAGACGAGATCTACACCAAGAGAGATACATAAAATTTGAGGTTAGTTATCTTTTCAGACCTCTGAGTGAGCTATACATATATTTAATAATGTCAGAGTCATATTATATATTCTCATTTTCAGTAGAAAAGAGCAGGTTATGGAAACAGAAGGAATCTCAACAGTTTTCTTAGTAACTGTTTACATTTTCAGTGTTTATATGATTATAAATCTAGACTAGTTTATTTAATCAGTCCATTATTATTGGCCTTCCTTTTTATTTTCTAGTCTGGCTCTTATTAACTTCATTGGGAATATCCTCATAGATAAATCTTTGAATGTTTTATTTTCTAGGATAGATTGAATTGCTGAGTCAAGTGATGTGATTATTTTCAAGGCATTTGATACATACTACCTACCACATTGCTTTAAGAAAGGTTATGTTAGGGCGCCTGGGTGGCTCAGTGGGTTAAGCCGCTGCCTTCGGCTCAGGTCATGATCTCAGGGTCCTGGGATCGAGTCCTGCATCGGGCTCTCTGCTCAGTGGCGAGCCTGCTTCCCTCTCTCTCTCTCTGCCTGCCTCTCTGTCTACTTGTGATCTCTCTCTGTCAAATAAATAAATAAAATCTTTAAAAAAAGAAAAAAAAAAAAAAAGGTTATGTTAGTTTCCCCCCACCAGTCCCTGCTTGATTAGGTTAAAATAGTCATCATTTTAAAAATTTGCTTTAAAAAAAAAAGGCGGAGAGAACTTTTAATATGTATCTTAGGACATTGGTATTTCTTTTGTAAATTGCCCTTTGCTTTTGCTCATTTTGAGCCTGTTTTGGGATTTTTATCTTTTATTGTTTTATAAAACCTCTTTATATTCATTGAGGTTTTTAAAGATCATTTGTCTAGGTTTTTCAGTTGAAAAAATTGTCTAATGTGGCAATAAGTTTTAAGTTTATCAAATTAAAACCCCTTGTTTTACTTCACATTAGAGAGCTTACTGTTAATTCTAAAAAATTTTAAATCCCCTGCTCCCCAGTGCTACTCTTCAGTATGAAATCAGGTATGTTATCAGTGAATTTGAAAATAAATTTGCAGGAGATAAAGATTGAAATGTGAAAAGATTGCCAGATTAATTTTTCCTTGGGAATCTTATTACTACTTTGGGGAGAATAGTTCTGGGCAACAATAGATAATAGTGTAATTTGTAGATATCTGCGGGTTACTTTTAGCTTTCATATGAGTTAACACTTTTTGTTTTAGAAGACTCTTGGTTTTCTAGCTTTCGTAACCCTCTTGTTATAATTCGTTTAGTTTGGCTTTGTTATATTTAAATCTTTGTGGCTACCTAGATTACCTTGTGAACTTTCAAGACTAGATCAGGGGTTTTGTTTAACCTATACCAATATTAAAGAAGTACTAAAGCCCCTTAATTTACCCAGCTATATTTACTTAACTAGTATTATTGAACAGTGGATTTCTAATGTAATTGCTTTAGCAGCTTGGTAATTTATTAAACACCACACAGTTCTGCGATTGAGAGGCCTTTAAACTTGCTATTTTGTGTTTCCACAACATTATTCAGCAAATGTTGGTTGTGCTTGTGTGTGTATACCAGTCACTGTGTTAACTAGATTAGAGGGCATGGTTCTTGCCTAAGGAGCGTATAAAGGTGGGGAACATAGAGGTCCTTGGGCTTCATTCCCAGAGATTGTTATTCATCAGTTAAGTCTGAGTTGGAGCCTAAGCATTTATATATTTTTAGCCACTCCAATGATAGTTCTTAACCACTGGGATAGTCATAGTTCATCTACTGTTATGATTTTGACTCAGGAAGAATGAGTAGAGTGAGAAGGTGGTAACCCTTAGGCATACCCCTTTTTAAAATTAATTAATTAATTTTTAAAAGATTTTATTCATTTATTTGAAAGAGAAGCGAGCACAGCAGGGAGAGCTGTGTAGGGAGAGGGAGAAGCAGGCTTCTCACTGAGTAGGAAGCCCCATGCGGGGCTCAATCCCAGGACCCAGAGATCATGACGCGAGCTTGAAGGCAGATGCTTAATTTACTGAGCTCCGGGAATACTACTTTTAAAGGATGTGCTGCAGAGGAGGAGCATGGACTGATGGCTATGAGTGGTCACAGAGGAGGCATAAAAAAATGGGTGAGTGTCTTGCTATTATAAGATTTATTATGCTAAATAGCCTATTTTAAAGACAACAGATATCTTTACAGGGGAAATTTTCTGGTGGCTGTTGAAGTTTTTAATTTTATTTCAGTTATTTATTTAATTAAAAGACTTAAAGAACTTCTAAGGTGAGGTTTCAAGCATAAATTGAGAGGCAGTGTATACCAGCATTATTGACTCAGAGTCAGTTCTAGCCCTGGCTTTTTCCTCCAAATGGCAAGTTTTGTTTACATCTCAGAACCTTCAGTTTTTGTTTTTGTTTTAATATGGGAAGTAGTTAAGAGAGTAGAACTACTAGATTGGCCTTTTTTTTCTTTTTACATTGATGTTTTGTTTATCTAACATCCTTTTATAACCTTGGTTAATTGGAGATGCTCATTGTTTCAAAGAAGTGAATTCAAGTGTGCAAATCAGGATGAACTTAAATTGGCTAACTTATTTGGGTGGGGAGTGGAAGAGGGAGAGGAAGGGGAAGAGAGTGTGTATCTTGAAGCTGTTAATTAAAAGTGTTCGGTATAGTTTATTCCTCTTGAATTTCTATCTTTTCCCACCTGACCTTGAACTTATTTGAGCCATAAGTTTTAAATTCTATTAATTCTTATTAAATCGCTTATGGCAGTAGTCCTGTGAATCAAACTCTGGGGGTCGTGTCCAGCCGTCTGTTTGTGAGCGTTCCAGGTGATGCTGATGCAAGCTCAAGTTTGAGAACCACTGATGCAGTTGAAATTTAACAGCGTTTCTCAGTGTGATAAATTATAACAGAGGTGAGTTAATGGTGGAAGACAAGTTGTTTAAGAAACTAATAAAAGGAAAATTTCAAAAGCTTGGACAGCGCTTGCTGGGCTAATAGAGTTGGAGGGGATTTGTCATTATTACTGTTATACTTCAGATAAAGTGGTCTTTAATTCAGTTATTTCAAACATGCAAACCAAACTAGTGGCACCTTACATTCTAGGTTGGAGCACTTGGTTTTCTTTCCACTTCTTTTTTTTTTTTTTTTTAAACACAAAAATATTTGAGTTTCTTTATTTAATATGTTGGAAAAAAATAAAAGGTTTTGGATACCGTAACTGCTCCAGCTCAGTACTGTAGTAAATAGTGAAGAGACTATGAGAAGACATTCTCAAGGAGTTGATGATCTCTTTGAATTTAGACACTCAGAGCTGTTGGATCAGAAAGTCTTTTCATCAGGTGCTAAGTGGATAGTAATAGGTATTCATGGAAGAGAAATCTGTGGGTTTTTTTTTTTTTAAAGATTTTATTTATTTATTTGGCAGACAGAGATCACAAGTAGGCAGAGAGACAGGCAGAGAGAGAGGAGGAAGCAGGCTCCCTGCTGAGCAGAGAGCCGGATGTGGGGCTGGATCCCAGGACCCTGAGATCATGACCTGAGACAAAGGCAGAGAGACAGGCAGAGAGAGAGGAGGAAGCAGGCTCCCTGCTGAGCAGAGAGCTGGATGTGGGGCTGGATCCCAGGACCCTGAGATCATGACCTGAGCCAAAGGCAGAGGCTTTAACCCCCTGAGCCACCCAGGTGCCCCAGAAATCTGTGGGTGTTAATCTGGCTAGGATTGGATGGCTAGGGTTTGGATAGATAGGAAAAATGGATAGAAAGCCATTTTAAGAAATTGAATGAAGTGAGAACAAGGAAAGTGTCTGAATAATGGTGAGGTTCACTAAGAACAGAGTTTGTAAATTGTGGGTGATAAGGTTGCAGAAACTGGAAGGTTTGATACTCTGAAGAAAGGCAGAAGCCATCAGATTAGATTCCTTTATTTTGGGTTTGACATGTGGTAGCTGTATGTATTATCTTCAACCCTACATTTCCTCAAAACTCAGTGGCTTAAAAACACTATCTTACAGTTTCTATGGGTCATGATTCTGGGTGCAGCTGAGTTAGGTTAGGTGCCTCTGGCTCAAGGTCTCATGTTAACTCCGTTAAGGTTGCAAGCAAGGTATCAGCTAAATTGCAGTTCTCAAGGCTTGAGGAGGGGAGATTCCCTTTCCATTGTCAGGCGTCAGATTTTCACTGGCTGGTTGTTGGCCAGAGACGCAAGTACCTTGCCATGTGGGCTTCTCCAGAAAGTGGCTTTCCCTCAGAAACAGTTTCTTTCCCTCAGAATGAAGAGTCTGAGAGCCCCCAAGATAGAAGACAGTCTTTTTATAATTTCATTTCAATTGACATCCCATCACTTTGTCTTGTTCTACTTGTTATAAGTGATTAACTGTATCCACACACTCAAGGGAAGGAGGTTACACAAGTGTGAAGAAGAGGTGGGGATCCTTGGGGCCATCTCAGAGGCTCTTCCATCATCTACATACCGTTTGGCTTTGTCAGGAGGTGAAGGACAACCATTGTATAATGCTTGTATCCATTTAATTTATATACAAATGAGAGGCATAGTAGTTTGGATTTTTTTACTTAGGATTAACTATAAATTATTTGTATCTGGCTTTAAATGATAAGCATTCTTAATTACTTTCCAATGGCTAAGATTAAAAGAATAGCTTGCAGTCTCTTAGTTAGAATTGGAAGACATTTGAGATTCTTCAGTCCACTAATTTTTTTCTTTTTTAACTGTAGCTACGTAGTGGAATCACCTGGGGATTTTTTTCACACTTTTAATTGCAGTTGTAAGAAACAGCAATAGCATAGCGATCCCACATACCCTTTGCTGATTTTTCTACGGTGATACCACCTTGCAGAAATATAGTATAATGTCACAACCAGTGAGTGTTTTGACATTAATGTGGTCTTGCTCAGATTTTTTTCCCTGAGATTTTTCTTTTAAAGGCAGGCAGTCAGACCCCACAGCAGACTAGGCAGTGGGTCTCTGGGAGTTTGGACCACGCATTGTCATTAAACAGAAATTTTCCCTGGATTATTTTAATACACACCCAGGGCTGAGAGCCCTTGTTACTGTTTGTTGTCTCTAAGAATCCTCTCAGTAACATTCCAATCTCTGCTTAACTACAGATAAATGACAGTGAACTATTTTGTGATGTAGCTCATTTCAAATTTAACTCTTGATTTTTTTAAATGTAATTAAAATCTGCTATTGTAACTTTCACCTATTGTTCCTAGGGTCACCCTTTTGATAAAGTTGTTTTTTAACATAATTGTTGTGTTGGAAGCTTTTCTTTCTGAAGTTGAGACCCTCTTCTTTCTTCATACAACAATGAACCTGTATTTTTGATAAAATGAATATTGACTGCTTTTCTATTTTCTACTAGACACTTTTCTCTTAATAGGCATAATATCACAGGCCATAACTTGGATAAGACTTCAACAATATACAGGTCATCTTTTGTATGTTATCATACTATTACTATGTAGCTTTGTTAAATAGCTTAATTATTCCTATTAAATGATGGGATAAATGTAAGAATGAGGATTTATTTGGCTGACATTTGATGATCACTTGTGAAAGAATGAACTATAATCAGAGGCTTCTGACCTGGGATGGTTATATCCTTTGGGGCCTATGGAGATAGTAGTGGCAGTTTTTACCCTTTTTCCCCCCAGCGTTAAAAAAAAACACTATTTAAAACAGAGCAAAACAGGGGCACCTGGGTGGCTCATTGGGTTAAAGCCTCTGCCTTTGGCTCGGGTCGTGATCTCAGGGTCCTGGCATCCAGCCCCGCGTTGGGTTCTCTGCTTGGCGGGGAGCCTGCTTTCCCCTCTCTATTTGCCTGCCTCTCTGCCGCCTTGTGATCTCTCTCTCGTCTCTCTCTCTCAAATAAATAAATAAAATCTTAAAAAAAAAAAAACAGAGCAAAACAAAACTGCCCAAGTGAGTTAAAATGTGGGCCATTGTTGGGTCTTCAGTTCTAAAAGAATAGCACGTTTTATAGAGTCATTAGATTTCCATAATCATGTAAGAATCCAAATTTTTGCTTTTTTCCTAAATTTTCATTTTAACAGTGATTGGAAGTCATCTGGGATTATCTTGAATAATGTCTCATTTCTTGATGTATCTTGGTGAATAGTTGATGTCCAGTTGGTATTTGGGTTAAACTGATGGGTAGTTAGTATCTCGGAAGGCAGTTTAAGAAGTTCTTACTGAAATAGCAGTGTTCTGGCAGATTAACTTTTTAGAGCTCTACTTTTTTCATTTTTAAAAATGAGAATGCTAGTATTAGGGTCGAAAGGGTGTGAGGATTTGAGTGAGAAATGCCAAATACTATACTGGAAGTTTTTCCATGTAATTTTTTTCTTAATGTAAATAACATTTTCAATAGCATTTTTCATTTTTGCTATGTTCCATTTAAAGGAAGTGTCAGAAGTGACCTGACACTTAATACATTTTGGCAAAAAGTACAGCAGATAATGAAGTATTAGGTAACATTTCCTTATTACTAAGACATTTGTTTGGACAAAGCTAAGAATAGCTATAATCCCAGACACTTCTCCCCAGGCTTACTTTGCAGTCTCCTTTGAAACTGTCATACTTCTAATTCAAATATTAACAGACTGCCGTTGCTTGGTAATATATCCTTTCTCTTAATCACAGTTGTACATTTTTAAGGGATTAAGTAGAAGCTAGAGACTAAGAAGTATTTTCTGATTCTTAGCAAGTATTTACAGGTAAAAACCTGTAAAGTGTGACATTTTGGACAGGTATTTCTCTGAAACCCACTTGAAACCCAGATTTACTGCACTGTCTCCTCAAGGCTCTTTTTTCTTTAAATTACCAGTTAACTGTTCATGGAATTTGAGAGTCACCCTTAATTTTTCCCCCCTGCATTTCCCATATCCAATTAGCCCTGATCAAGTTACCTCTGAAATTCGTTATTCCTGTTCTTTTTACAAACTAATCCTAATCTAAGGCCTCTTTTTATTTTACCTCATTGTCTCCAGGCTTCCAGTCTATGTCATACTACCAAATACAAATGTAGTAGTCATTTTCCTGCTAAAAAAAACTTCATTGTCCGCCCCTTCCCCCGCCCCTTACTATTATAAGTCTTGTCCAGATTCCTTTATATGGCATTCATGGCTTCCTCATCTTAGTGTCAGCGCATTTTTTTCAGTGTCAGCTGCTGCTGTTCCTGATTCTCCCATCTCCCCCAACTGCACCACTTATAATTTCTTTCCTTCTTTTTATTGCTCTATGTTGGGGTTATAATTTTCTAATATATAAAACACATTTGTGTTTTTTTAAATTTGCTCAAGCTCCTCCCTCTTGTGTTACTCTTTCTCCGCTCAACTGCCTGATGTACTTCTATTCAGACCCTGCTCAGATACTACCGTATCTCTTGCCAGGTCCCTCTTACCTTTTTCGTGCTTCCTTATCTTTGTTTGCATGGTGCTTCATGTAGATACTGGTATAGCCTGCATGAAGTTGAAATACAGCCATCCCAGTACCTAAGTCTCCACAGCCAGATGTGAGGGACTTGAGTATGAGAGCTGAATCTTCCTCATCCATAGCATATGGCACACTAACAGTCTTTGCCACAGTAGAAACTCAGTAAATACTTGAAGTTTGTCCTTGCCTAGTAAATGCTTACTTCCTCAGTTTCCTTATCATATACCAAGGGGAGCTAGGTAAGATTTTCTTCTGGTGATAATAAGTTATTTTATGATTTGTAGGTAATGCCACAGTCATAGTGTAAGAAACAAGAAAAAAAAAGTGTTTAAATTCCAAGAGGACAGTTTTTTTTTTTTTTTAATATTTTATTTATTTATTTCACAGACAGAGATTTCAAGTAGGTAAAGAGGCAGGCAGAGAGAGGAGGAAGCAGGCTCCCCGCCAAGCAGACAGGACCCTGGGATCATGACCTGAGCTGAAGGCAGAGGCCCTAACCCACTGAGCCACCCAGGCGCCCCGAGGACAAGCTTTTCAAGTGCTCGGAATATATAGTGACACTTTTTTTTTTTTTTTTTTAAAGATTTTATTTATTTGACAGCGAGAGAGAGAGAGATCACAAGTAGGCAGAGAGGCAGGCAGAGAGAAAGAGTAAGGGAAGCAGGCTCCTGCCAAGTAGAGAGCAGAGAGCCTGATGTGGGACTCGATCCCAGGACCCTGAGATCATGACCTGAGCCGAAGGCAGCGGCTTAACCCACTGAGCCACCCAGGCGCCCAATATAGTGACACTTTTAAAGCTTATCGTTTGCATGTAGTTCCCTGGCACTTATATGAATTGACAGTGATGTAAAAACAATTGAGTCACTAATGCTGTAGTTCTCAAAGTATGGTCTATGAAAGCACAACTATTGTATGATAATACTAAGACTTTTGCCTTTTTTAATGTGCTGATCTTTGTTCTAATGGTGCAGAATGCAGTGGGTAGGTAAAACAACAGGAATCCTAGCATGAATCACATCAGTGGCACCCAACTATACAAGTAGTCATCGTATTCTTCACCTCTACAGTACAGACAGTAACAAAATAACATTTTTCACTTGGTCTGGTTGAAGTAAAAGTTAACTAGTTTTATTATATCTTATCCCTTAAGTACACACCTAAAGTAGGTTTAGGTGGAGCTGTGTATGAAGCACTTGGGCATGCTAAAGTTACAGAGGTTGTCTTGAAGACAAACATCTGTGCAGTTTGATTTGTGAGCGGAACAAGCCACTTGTTTGATGGAATACCCATTTTTTCTTGAATGACTGACTGGCTGATTTTTTTTTTTTTAGACAAATGGCAAACATATGGTGAATGTTTCTCCAAATAAATGAAATACACCTGTTATTTCAAGGAAAAGTGCTAACACTATGTTGTTAATGATAATGTTTTTTAAGTTTTTGAGTGAAAATTAGAATTTTGGAAAACTTATGTTTGCTGCTGTGAGACTGCTTCCTAATATTTAAAAACTTCTGATGAAATATTGTGTAATAAAATATATCAATATTTGGAAGACCAGTTTAACTTAATGAACCCATATTTTCCAGATGACCAATTTTCCATTGACCAGTTTTGATACTTCACAGTCATGCATTGGTAAATGAACCATTCAGAGTACAAGATAGACCACCAAGAATATGAAAAGTTCTTTGACATGGTTTCAAATTCTACTTTGCAAACAGCCTTTAAGAAACAACCACTTTTTGCATTTTGGTGTAATTTCAAGAAGAATATTCATAATTAAGTGAAAAGCCTATGAAAGTGTTCCTCTTTGGGACGCCTGGGTGGCTCAGTTGGTTAAGCATCTGCCTTTGGCACAGGTCATGCTCCCAGGGTCCTGGGATGGAGTCCCACATATGGCTCCTTGTCAGCAGGGTGCCTGCTTCTCCCTCTGCCAGCTCTGCCTCTTCTGCCTGCAGCTCTCCATGCTTCTGCTCTCTCTGACAAATAAATAAATAAAATTTTTTTAAAAAGTGCTCATCTTCAAAAAAATATATATATTTAGATATATAATTTATACTAAATTAAGTTTATTAAATTTATATTAAATTAAAAATATATGTGTGTGTGTGTGTGTGTGTTTTAATGTAATCTCTATACCCAATGTGGGGCTTGAACTTAAAACCCTAAAATCAGGAGTTGCAGATTCTGTCCACTAAACCAGCCAGGAGCCCCAAGTGCTCCTCTTTTTTTCAAACTACTTATTTTTATGAAGCCACATGTCCTTTATTCTTCAGATAAAACAACATATCCAAGAGGGCGCCTGGGTGGTGCAGTGAGTTGACTCTTGGTTTCAGCTCAGGTCGTGAACTCCGGGTCTGCCTTGGGCTCAGCTCTTAGGACAGAGTTGGCTTGGGATTCTCCCTCCCTCCCTCTGCTCCTCCCGGTCATGCTCTCCAAAATAAAAAAAATAAAATAAAATAAATAAATTTAAAAAACCCCACAACACATCCAAGAGACTGAATCCAGAAGCAGCTATGAGAATCTAGCTATTCTCTACTTAGCCAGGTATTAAAGAGACTCTTCTTACCAGCTTTTTTGTTAGGATATAGTTTTTTTCATTAAAGTGTTTTTTTGTATTAATCTATAATGGGATCTATTACTGTTATCTTAATGAGGTAATATTTTAAAATTCTATTTTAGCAGCTAACATGATAAATATTGATAGTTATAACTCATGTAAACAAAGCTCTTTGGTGTCCTTAAATTTTAAGGTGGAAAGGAGGTCTGAGACCAAAAAGGTTGAATTGCTGCTCTGATATTCTGAAATATTTCTGAATCATTAAGAAAATGTCATGTAGGCTGGCAAAAAGAAGATAGGACTAACCACACTATTTGGATTTATTATAAATTAGCAATAGTTTACAAATTAAGTATTACTGATTAATCAGAAACTTCTTATTTATAAGCTATGTTAGATGCTCTGGGGGTTATTAACAGAAATACTAACCTCTATTGTTTAATAAAATCTAGGAAATGTGAATAATAAGGTATGACTAGTAGGGAAAAGATGTTGGGAATGGGATGGGAGGCTTAATTTTTTTTAAGGAGGAACTAGTAGAGATACCACTCAACATACTCTATTTGTTAATTTGTCTGTATTTTGATTTCTTACATTAGAATGAAGGCTGTGTGAGAGCAGGGCTTTATTTTATTCATTGCTGCAGTCCCAGTTCCCAGAACAGTACCTGGTACATACTGGATATTTAGTAAATCAATCTTTCTTTCTTTCTTTCTTTTTTTTTTTTTTTTTTAAGATTTTGTTTATTTATTTGACAGAGAGACAGAGAAAGAAGGAACACAAGCAGGGGGAGTGGGAGAGGAAGAAGCAGGCTTTCCACTGAGCAGGGATCCTGATGAGGGCCTCCATCCAGCACCCTCTGATCATGACCTGAGCCGAAGGCAGATGATTAACAAGTGAACCACCCAGGAGTTCTTAGTAAATATTTCTTATGTACTTTTATTTCAGTTCCATTTTTGAAGAATATGTTGCTGTGTTTATAATTTTAGGTTGTAGTTACTTTCTTTCAGTAACTTAAAGATTCTGCTGTTTTCTGGCTTCTGTTTGTGGTGAGAGGAAGCTTAATGAAGTCTTTAATCTGGATGTTTGTGAGATTTTTTTTACTGTGTGGTTTTTTTGTTTTTTTTTTTAATCTTTCAGTTTTCGGATCCTTTTGAGGCTGTGAGGGTGATGTCTTTTTATCAATTCTGGAAATTCTCAGGTCTGCCTTCATCCTCTTTTCCTTCTGAGACTCCAGTTACATACATAGTAGAGCTTTTTGTTATGTGCCAGATGTGTTCAGTGCTCTGTTTGTCTTACATTCTCTTCTGCTGCTTCAAATTGGATGATTTCTTTTGATTTATCTTCTGGGTCTCTAAATCTGTCTTTTTCCTTTGATCTGCTATTAAACACCTAATTAGTTCTTAATTTCCAATATTGTATTTTTTAATTCTAGAGTTTCCATTTGATGCTTTTTTGTAGATACTGGTTTTCAGGTGACTTCTTTTTCATCTGTTTTCTCCAGTGCAATAATCATTTATTCTTACAAGGTTTGTCACCTAATTCCAGTAATAACTGTTAGTCTCTTCATATATTTTTTCCCTTCCGGTTTTCAGTCATGTGTTCCTGTCATTTGACATACTTTTGATTGCATGCCGTATGTTGGTTATAAAGTATTTTAGAGATTCTGGATGATGATATATTTCTGTAGAGAGGATTTTCATTCTTCCTTCTGTTTGGTGGTTAGAGTGGTGAATGATGATCTTAATCCAGTCAGGCTGAGTTCTAGCTCTGTTTAAAGATTTTATTTATTTTACAGACAGATCACAAGTAGGCAGAGAGGCAGGCAGAGAGAGAGAGGGAGGAAGCAGTCTCCCGGCTGAGCAGAGAGCCTGATGCGGGGCTCGATCCCAGGACCCTGGGATCATGACCTGAGCCAAAGGGAGAGGCTTTAACCCATTGAGCCACCCAGGCACCCCTCTAGCTCTGTTTAGCTTCAGTCTCTGATCTGCCTCTGGACCTTTAGAATCTTCAACTTAGGGGGCGCCTGGGTGGCTCAGTGGGTTAAAGCTTCTGCCTTCAGCTCAAGTCATGATCTCAGGGTCCTGGGATCGAGCCCCGCATCGGGCTCTCTGCTCAACAGGAAGCCTGCTTCCCTTTCTCTCTCTGCCTACTTGTGATCTCCCTCTGTCAAATAAATAAAATCTTAAAAAAAAAAAAATCTTCAACTAAGAACCTGCTGTATTCTTAGCAGTTCCTTCCCTAGGGATCTCAAACTTTAATCATTGACTCCCAAGACTGCTGGAAGCACTACTTCTTATTTCAGAGACTTTTACCTTTAGATTTTTAGTTTTGCCCTGTTTTTAGCCCAGGGATTAAGCAGATATTCTGAGGAAAAGACCAACCATTCCCCCATTCTTGAGACACCCCTCAAATCTCAGTGTTAGTTTCCCTTTGGGGCTGTAATAACTTCCCACAAACTTAGTGACTTAACACATAAATTCATTATTTTATAGTTCTGAAAGTCAGAAATCCAAATTGATGGATCCAAATGAATCTTAGTGGGCTCTCACCCACTTTTTCACTTCTGCAGAGACTACCTGCATTCATCAGCTTGTGGCTCCTTTTGGCATCTTCAGAGCCAGCAGCATAGCATCTTTAAATCTCTCTCTGACTCTTCTGCTTTTGTCCCCTTCTTCCACTTTTAAAAATCTCACATGTGCTTCTTTCACTTTATCTTTTTATTTTATTTTTAAATTTTTATTTATTTTTAAGTAAGCTCTACTCCCAACATGGGGCTTGAACTCAGGACCGTAAGATCAAGAGTTGCATGCTCTACCAACTGAGCCAGTCAGGCACCCTGTACTTCTTTCTCTTTGAATGTGATTCTCTGATTTTACTGGGTTGACCTGGATAACCTAGGATAATCTCTTTAAGGTCAGCTGATCACCAGTTTTAGTTCCCATCTGCAGCATTAGTTAATTTCCCCTCACCATGCAATTTTAACATTCATAGGTTGCACGTATTAGGATGTGAACATCTTAGGGGGAAACACTACTCTTAGGGGGAAACACTACTCTCCTTGCTTCGAGAATTTATAAGCACTCTCAGGTAAAATCCCACCAAATTTGTAAAATCACTAGTTTTTTTTAGCTGTCTACTGCCTTCAGACAAATAGTCTCTCAACATTGTCTGGCTTTTCCAGTCCTGGATAGGAATGCTGGTTTACCTCCTAGCTACTCTATCCTACCTGGAAAGGAACAATAAATATACAAAAACTCAATGAATATATTCTTAGTCAATGAGATTTGTCTCGGGGATTTTTGAAGCCTGCATTCCATGGGAGCAAGCAACTACTTTGTGGACTGTGGAATGCACTTTTGAACTTGGATTCCAGCCAGAAAGTATGACATTTTAAAGATTAGAGTAAGGCCTCTGCCTAAAATGTGGGGAAATAATGGTATGGAGGGAAAAAAAGAACTGACTCATTAATTTTTATGTAAGGGGAGACTCACATGACAAAAGTGTTAATAGCTGACATTTGTGAATGTGTCAGGTATTTTCACATGTATTAATTTGTTATAAATTCCAGGGAAATAGCATTATTTCCATTATACAGATGAGTAATTGGAAGTTAGAGAAGCTGAGAAATGGCATTTCTCTCTCAGAGACTGGTGGAGGTCCTTGAAACTGGGTCTTCTTGACTTTTAAACTCTTTCTTTCTTAAGAACTTTTTGAAAGATTTTATTTATTTATTTGAGAGAGAGAGGGCAAGCATGTGTAAGTGGGAGGGCAGAGGGAGAGAGTGAGAGAATCCCAAGCTGACTCTGTGCTGAGCACAGAGCCCAGTGAAGGGCTCAACCTGGAGTTCTGAGGTCATGACGTGAGAGGAAACCAAGAGTCAGTCGCTCGCCCGATGGCACCATGCAGGCGCCCCACCTTTTAAGCTTTTCCTGCTATAGTAAACTTTTCAGATTTTAGTTGGACTATTTGAGCCAAATTCTTGTACTGTTTTCTTTGTATTTGTGTACAGGAACTTTTCAATACTAAAACGATTTTTCATTGTAGGTAATTTACTCTGATTTTAGATGAGTCACTTATATTAGTTACCTCTTGCTACACATCAAATTGCCCCAATGCTTAGTGGCTTAAAACAACAAACATTTATTGTTTGTTGTTTTGGTGATTGGTGGTGATTGTGATTGTGGTGATTGTGGCTCAGGGTCTCTAATGAGGTTGTAATTATCTTGTCAGCTGAGGTTGCAGACTTGGTTTGTGCTGAAGAAGTGCTTTCAGGATGGCTCACTCACTATCTGTTGGTACATGGGCCTCTCTGTAAGGATATTTTAATGTCCTCCCTCCTCCAGAACAAGTAATCAAAGAAAGCAAGACAGATGCTGTAATGTCTTCTGTGACCTAGCATTGGAACCCACTGTGGGAGGAGGGGTCTAAAACAAATACCAGGAGGGAAGGATCATACGGGGCATCTTGGAGGCTAGTTACACAGATACCATGTGGAAGGGAAGGGTAAAATACAGGGATATGGCTGTAAGGCTAGAGTTTAGTTCTGGGGATTATGAGATTTAAAAAGTAGATGCTATTCTTTTTTTTTTTTTAAGCTACATTTAATGAGTAACAAAAAGGGAACTTGAAAGCCCTCCAAACCTGGGTATAGAGCAGCCGGCCTCCTTGTGTATGATACATATTTTCCAAAATCAGTATCTAAAAACTTCTTCCGCATGTGAGACAAGTATTTCTAAAACTCTTAAGTACATAATAATCATTTTTAAAATTTATTTACTACAAATTTTAAAAAAGATTTTATTTACTTATTTCAGAGAGAGAGAGTGAGAGAGAGAGCGAGCGAGCATGAGAGGGTAGAAGGTCAGAGGGAGAAGCAGATTCTCCCCATGGAGCCGGGAGCCCAATGTGGGACTCGGTCCCAGGACCCCAGGATCATGACCCAAGCCGAAGGCAGTCGCTCAACCAGCTGAGCTACCCAAGGCGCCCCATTTTATCTATTTAATTCACCTTTTGTAAAACTCTTGAACCTTACAGTCTAGGACTAGAGTTTAGTCCTTCTATCTATATTACTGTGTGACCTTAGACTAAATCAGGTTCTGGTCTGAATCTGCCCTTACAATAGAAAAGATTTGGATTTGATGATTTCTGAAGTTCTTACCCGGTTATGAAATTCAAAAAGATAATTAGTGTGGATGCTTTCAAGGTAGGAAGCTAAAAAAAACCAAACCTCCTTTCTATCTGCTCTAATGCCACTATCTATCTTGAACTTGTTCCTTTTAGATTTTACTATTCCTGAGAGTACTATACATTTCCCAGTCAACATGTTCTGCCAAATTAGTACTTAACTTTTACATCTATATGCCTCTCCACAGTACCTATGCTTGGCTGTAGGTGGATAAAGATGAGCAGAGAACATTCCTTTCCAGGGCTCCTGATCTAGGAAGGGCAGACACGTAAATAAGTACTTGGTTATAGAGGCAATAACTCAGAACCCTTCATTCTCATTTTTATCCATCCGTATTCTGATCTCAATTATTTTCTGTTTCTGGACTTGCACTGGCCTGGTTTTCAAAGTTGAGGTTCTTAGTGTATTGCCATTACCCAGAAGTCCCACAACTTACCAGTTTGTCTTTTGAAGTATTATTTTTATACCTATGAACCCTGCTGTGTTTCACTGTGTTGTGAGTTGACCCACCTTTGCTGCTTGGTTAAGGAAAGCCCTGCCTTCCAAAGAGATATGTTGGTTTTTGGGAAAGAAGCAAAGTATTGACTTTTGTGTGGACAAGTAGAGTCTTCTTACAACTGTTAGAGGTTATTAGAAGCCTCTCTCAATGGCAAAATTAGAAAAAGCCAAAGAACATGAAAAGGGTGGGTTTTTTTCCTTTTCACTAAATGTGATGCTTTTATTTATTACTATTTTTTATTTTTATTTTTTTAAAGATTTTTATTTTATTTATTTGACAGAGATCACAGGTAGGCAGAGAGGCATGCAGAGAGAGAGGAGGAAGCAGGCTCTCTGCTGAGCAGAGAGCCCGATGCAGGGCTTGATCCCAGGACCCTGGGATCATGACCTGAGCCACCCAGCCGCCCCTATTTTTTATTATTTTTAATTAACGTATGTATTATTTGTTTCAGGGATGCAGGTCTGTGATTCATCAGTCTTAAACAATTCATAGCATTCGCCATAGCACATACTCTCCCCAATATCCATAACCCAATCACCCTCCCTCTCACCCCCCTCCCCTCCAGCCCCCCTCCCCTCCAGCAACCCTCAGTTTGTTTTCTGAGATTAAGAGTCTGTTATGGTTTGTCTCCCTCTCTGGTTTCATCTTTTTCATTTTTCCCTCCCTTCCCCTATGATCCTCTGTTGAAAAGGGGGATACTGATAGAAAGTGGGGCCTTGTGACAATATTAGGGTCACCACAGATTTGTCAGGAAATGCTGCATGTCCCCCCCCCCCCCCTTTTTTTTTACAGGTTGGTCATCCTTTTCAGTTTATGACAGTGTCAAAAAATTCATACTTGGCCTTAGTTTATAATCTGAGAAAATATACCAAATCTTTTCCGTTTATGATAAGCAGTGGGGTGGAAATGGGATAGGAAATCATGCTTAAGAGAAACCTTCTTAAGCTGAGGGGTTGCAATGACTAGGTTGCAAGAGGACACATAATACAGTGAGAGATTCCTTACCATGACAGATCCGGCTTTTCGTAGTTCCACCCCTGTGTGCCTTATCTGACATTTGTTCATACTTACGCTGGCATAACAAAGTAATGATGTGAAGCTTTTCCTTTTCGCCTTTGTAAGTCTTTTCCTTTGCTTTTGATGCTTCCCCCTGATAGATAAACTCTTTCATACTTTAAGACTCACCTTAAACATCATTTCTTCTTTGAATCCTTACCTGAGAGTGAGTCTCAAAATTTTGTACACACTTTTATTTAAAAATCTCTTATCTCTATTATTTATTCTTCTGCAAAATAGATTCTGCAGTCCTTAAGGGTAGGATCAGTGGATTAATTTTGGCATTCCCATTGACTGGCACAATTCCTGGAATGTAGATGTTAAACAAACATTGATTGAGTAGTCAAAATTAAATATGAATGAATTTCTTACTGATTTTATTATTGATAAAACTTAAAAAATTAGTCTTGATACTTCTCCTTTTTTTTTTTTTGGTCAGTTCACTTTCCTCTTGACTTCACCAAATTAACTCTTCACTCATTCTCTGATACGCTTTCCATTCTTTGTTCTTAACTGATTATTTAAGAGATTGTTAGTCATCACAACTGTTCTCTAAAGTAGATGATATTTTTACTATTTTATGGGTAAGGAAATTGAGACTTTAGAGGAATTGAGTAACTTAGCAAGGTTTTCATAGCTGGGGTTGGAACTTAGTATTTTATATGGTTAAATATAAAACATGTAAATGTAAAACATGTGAATGTTATTGTCTTGTGTGCTGGGTATTTTCTGTTTGTCTCTCTAGATCCACTGTGCTTTTCTCCATCCAGCTCTATGCTCCAGGAGACTGACTTGCATAGATTGAGTCCAATAGGCTCTGACTTGTGACATCATTGCTATGGCCTGTGAATCCAAATAAATAATAAACAAGAATGGAATAGAGTCAGAAGTCTACCACATGCCCTATTTAACTTTACAACCTGCATGGGTACCTCAGAATTTCAAGCCAAAATTGCTGTTACAACATTTACTATTTTATAGTTCAGTATAAGCATTTAAAAACACAGTTTTAACATTAAATAATTCAGCAACTTGACCTGTGTTACAGAATGCGTTTATACTATGCAAAATGTATCCATGATTTCATACGAAATTATAGACTAAGACCAGTGGTCTGCAAAGCCCAATAACATTCTTCTTGTGATAGAAGCACCAACAGATTTTGAAAGAATAACATTGTGAAATTGACACAGATGCACAAGGTAACAAGTGCTTGATATGTTTAAAGGGAGATTAGCTGACTTGACTCAAATTTTGCTCACTAATAAGATAGTTCCTTTTTGAAGTTCTCAGAGGCGCTTATTACTGATACTGTTTAAACTCATGTAGGGAAATGTCTGTCTTTTAATATGCTGTTCATCACTTCAGTTCTTACCTAGTGAAAACTTGAGTGGGCATCAGATTGTTACTTAATGTAGAAAGGAAGGTATGTATATAATTCTATTCACCAGTTTAACTGACTTTTTAAAAAAGTTTAGTTATTTTAGTGATCTCTACACCCATTGTGGGGCTCAATCCCACCACCCCGAGATTCAGTCATACGCTTCTCCCAGCTGAGCCAGCAGGTGCCCCTTAACTGATTTTTTAAAATGTAATAATTTCATTTCACTAGACCTAAATGTTTTACCTGTTTTTTGTTGTAGTCATCTCAAAGTATATTACATTACTGTAGTTAATAGCTGGGTCCTTGGAATATTTGGCAGTATCTCAAGATTGATTTATAATGTTACATTCCACCCTACTATAAAGCCTTAAGGGAGAAAGTAGGACTTTAAAATTCATGGAGATTTTCCAGTCATCCTTAGGAATGAAAGTATAACGAATAAACAATAGCTAAAGAATTCAGGGGGTCTCTGGGTGGCTCAGATGGTTAAGCATCCCAACTCATTTTTTTTTTTTAATTTTTTTAAAGACCCTATTTATGTATTTGACAGAGAGAGGCATAGTGAGAGAGGGAACACAGGCAGGGAGAGCAGGAGAGGGAGAAGCAGGCTCCCCGCTCAGCAGGGAGCCCGATGCTGGGCTCCATCCCAGGACCCTGGGACCGTGACCTGAGCCGAAGGCAGATGCTTAACGACTGAGCCACCCAGGCACCCAAAGCATCCCAACTCTTATTCTCATCTCAGGTCTTGATCTCAGGGTCGTGAGTTCAAGCCCTGCATTGGGGTCCATGTGTGGAGCTTATTTGAAACAAATAAAAAGAATTAAGGATGGCAGTAAACTTATCTCATCTTTGTCTTACAGAGTCAGCCCTGTTTTTGATTCACACAGAGTCAGATTAACAAGGATGAAAAGGGATCTTAAAGGTTGTTCTGACCATCCACTTACTAAGCACTAGCTTCCTGTTAAGTGGTCCCTCAGCCTATTCTTAGAGTGACTTAAACCCTCACAGCCACTTCTAGAAGTGAGTGCATTTCATATTTGAACACCTGTGATTTCAGTTTTCTCCATATGTTAATTGTCTCTCTGTTGCCTTTTTTTAAAAAATTAATTAATTTATTTTTTTCAGCGTAACAGTATTCATTATTTTTGCACAACACCCAGTGCTCCATGCAATACGTGCCCTCCCTATTACCCACCACCTGGTTCCCCCAACCTCCCACCCCGCCCCTTCAAAACCCTCAGGTTGTTTTTCAGAGTCCATAGTCTCTTATGGTTCACCTCCCCTTCCAATTTCCCTCAACTTCCTTCTCCTCTCCATCTCCCAGTGTCCTCCATGTCATTTGTTATACTCCACAAATAAGTGAAACCATATTGTTGCCTTTTTTTTTTTTTTTAAACTTGAACCTACCTGTTTCTAACCCTTCCTCCTGATAGCTTTTCTGTTATTTTAAAGGTTTATTTGACGTATCGGAGACTACCCGTGCATTAAAATATATCCAGACTAATATTTTTTTTTTTAAGATTTTATTTATTTATTTGACAGAGAGAAAGAGAGACCACATGTAGGCAGAGAAGCAGGCAGAGGGGGAGGGGGCCAGCGGAGCAGAGAGCCTGATGTGGGACTCAGTCCCAGGACTCTGGGATCATGAACTACTGAGCCACTCAGGTGCCCTCCTCACATGTACTTAAAAAAATTTTTTTTTGGTTAAGTTTCTTTTAATTTCAGTAGAGTTAACATACAGTGTTATATAACTTTTAGGTATACAGTATAGTGATTCAGCAGTTCTATACAGTAGTCAGTGCTCATCATGATAAGTGTACTCTTTAACCCCCTCACCTTTTTTTTTTTTTTTTTAAGATTTTATTTATTTATTTGACAAAGGGAGAGAGATCACAAGTAGGCAGACAGGCAGGCAGAGAGAGAGGGGGAAGCAGGCTCCCCACTGAGCAGAATGCCTGATGTGGGGCTCAATCCCAGGACCCTGAGATCATGACCTGAGCTGAAGGCAGAGGCTTAACCCACTGAGCCACTCAGGTGCCCCAGCCCCCTCACCTATTTTACCCAGTCCTCAACCCACCTGTTTTCTGGAACCATCAGTTTGCTCTCTGTAGTTCAGAGTCTCTTTCTTTCCTCTTTTTTTTCCTTTGCTTTTCCTTTTTTGTTTTGTTTCTTAAATTCCATACATGAGTGAAATCGTATGGTATTTGTCTTTCTCTGACTGGCTGTTTCACTTAACATAATACTCTTTAGCTCCATCCATGTTGCAGATGGCAAGAGTTCCTGCTTTGTTATGGCTGAATAACGTTCGTGTGCATGCATATGTGTGTGTGACATCTTCCTTATCCTTTCCGTGGACACTTGGCCTGTTTCCATAACTTGGCTATTGTAAATAATGCTGCAATAAACATAGGGGTGCATGTATCCCTTTGAGTGAGTGTTTTTGTATTTTGGGGGTATATATCCAGCAGTGTGACTACTGGATCGCAAGGTAGTTCTATTTTTAACTTTTTGAGGAAATTCCGTAGTGTTTTCCAGAGTGGCTGCACTAGTTTGCACTCCGCCAGTAGTGCCTCAGGGTTTCTGTTTCTCCACATCCTGTCCGGCACCTGTTGTTTCTTGTGTTTTTGATTTTAGCCACTCTGATAGGTGTGAGGTGATACGTTATTGTATTTTGATTTGTATTTCCCTGATCATGAGTGATGTTGAGCATCTTTTGTGTGTTTGTTGGCCATCTGTATTTCTTCCTTGGAGAAATGTCTGTTCATGTCTTCTGCCCATTTTTAATAGGATTTAATAGGGTAGTTTTGGGGTGTTGACTTATACAAGTTCTGTATATATTTTGGATATTAATCCTTCATAGGGTATGTCGTTTGCTGCTATCTTCTCCCATCTTTTAGTTTTGTTGTTTCCTTTGCTGTACAGCAGCTTTCTGTTTTGATGTAGTCCCAGTAGTTCAATTTTACTTTTGTTTCTCTTGCCTCAGGAGACATATCTAGAAAAAAGTTGCCAAGTGCAGTTTCAGAGAAATTACTGGCTGTGTTTCTTTTCTAGGATTTTTATGGTTTCAGGTCTCACATTTAGGGCTTTAATCCATTTTAAATTTATCTTTGTTGTGTATGGTGTAAGCCAGTGGTCATTATTTTGCATGTAGCCATCCAGTCTCCTAACCCCATTTGTTGAAGAGACTGTCTTTTTCTCATTGCATATTCTCTGAGGCTAATGGGATCTTAAACATAATACTTCACTTTAATTGGAAATATTAAATAAGTTGAGTACTTAATTTTTTGCCAACTAATATTTCTTTAGCTGCTACGCTATGCTGGGGGAATACAAATACTGGATAACTGTTTAAAAAGGCATGCATAAATAAGTTACAGTACAGTGATACGTACAACATATTGCTGACATACAAGGTCAGAGAAGGAATGTTTAATGGTTTTCTGGGAAGGACTGACAATTCCTGTGGAAATGGATCTCAAGCTAGGTTTTGAAAAATGAATAATCATAGCTCACTAGGCAGGTGGGATAGTAGAAGCCATCTAGCCAGAGGAAGAGAAGGAATAGAATGTACAAAGGCAGAAGCTGTTAATGGTCTGGTATGGGAAGTAGTGAGGTAGGAGTTGAGGCTAGACAGGCAGTTTATGAATGGTTTTAGGCAGTTTATGAATGGTTTTAATGTGGTACTAAATGAGATGCATTTATCCCCTAGGACATAGTGAAACAAATTATTGTGGAATTAGTGTTCAGAAAGACCACTCTGATAGCTATATGGGGAATAAATGAGAATAGGATGAAATTAGGAAGCAAAGAGAGTAGCGAGAAGTCTCCTACAATAATTTGAGCAAGAAATATTTGATGAGGTTAACAAGACTGGAATAGAGAGAAGGGAGAGGCATTCAGGCAATTAGGAGGTAGAATCAGTGAGAATTGGTGAATTTTATTGAGACAAAATAGCTTAGTGGTTAAGTCTTTGGCATCATAATATAGAACTAAATTCAGGTCCAGCTTTGCTTTTTATCAATTTTATGACTTTGGTCAGTTATTTAATTCTCTTATTAATAAATTCTCTCCTCATCTGTAAAATGAGTTGAAAAATAGTTGAAACTTTTTAGCAGCCCTCATTTAACTGACTTCCAGATTAATTGTTCCTCTCCATTCCCTCAGTAAAACAGATTTATTTGATGTCTGTCGCAAGCCCTCAGCTTGTTGACCTTCCTAGATAAGCAAAGTGGACAACAAAAGTAACCAGTCTCAGTAGGCCCCATACTTTATGATGCCCCCCTTTTTTCTTTTAAAGATTTTATTCATTTATTTGACAGAGAGAGATCACAAGTAGGCAGAGAGGCAGGCAGAGAGAGTGAGAGGGAAGCAGACTCCCCGCTGAGCAGAGAGCCCGATGCGGGACTCGATCCCAAGACCCTGAGACCACAACCCGAGCTGAAGGCAGCGGCCCAAACCACTGAGCCACCCAGGAGAGAGCGCTTGAGTAAGTAGGGGGAGAGGCAGAGAGAGAGAGAATCTCCAGCAGACTGCCCTAAGGGCAGAGCCCAACATGGGGCTCAACTACACGACCCTGAGATAATGACCTGAGCCCAAATCAAGAGTTGGTTGCTGGGGCGCCTGGGTGGATCAGTGGGTTAAAGCCTCTGCCTTCAGCTCAGGTCGTGATTTCGGGATCCTGGGATCAAGCTCCACATTGGGCTCTCTGCTCAGCAGGGAGCCTGCTTCCCTCCTCTCTTTGCCTGCCTCTCTGCCTACCTGTGCTCTCTGTCTGTCAAATAAATAAATAAATAATAAAAAATAAAAATCTTAAAAAAAAATAAAAATAAAAAAGAGTTGGTTGCTTAACTGACTGAGCCACCCAGCATCCCTGGGTTACTTTTATGAAATGTCCCAAATAGGTAAATCCACAGAGACAAAAAGAGTTTGTCAGAAACTGACTGGGGAAAGGGCTAATGGGTATAAGGTTCCTTTTGGGGCTGATGAAATGTTCTAAAATTAATGGTTGACAAAACTGTGTGTCAGAACTCTTAATATAATCAAAACTACTGAATTACATACTTTGAAAGTGAATTTTATGGTATGTGAATTATATTTGACTAAGTTATCATAGAAAATACTAACATATACATTCTATACTCACATTTTTGCAGTTGTCCGATAATGTCATTTTCTTCTTCCAGTTTAGGATTCCATCCAGGATCATCCATTCATTACATTTGATTATCATGTCTAATTACCTGCTCATGTTTTTGAGAAGTTATAAGAAATGAATAAATGGTTAGATCCCTTGGAGAAAAAGAGGAAATGTTTTTCCTCAGTCTTTTTTTTTTTTTTTTAAGATTTTTAAACTTTATTCATTTGACAGAGAGAAAGTGAGAGAGGGAACACAACACAAGCAGGGGAGTGAGAGAGGGAGAAGCAGGCCTCCCACTGAGCGGTAGCCCTATTCAGGGCTCCATCCTAGGACCCTGGGATCATAGCCTGAGCCTAAAACAGACACTTAACTGAGCCACCCAGGCGCCCCTTTCCTCAGTCTTTCTTAAACGTGGAGAAGGAATCTACATTATCTTAGATGCATGCAAAATAAAATGTTTGATTAAATTAAGATGACTTTTACACAGACCTAAGCTTTTAATCAAGCGTAAGCAAGCTAGCATTTTGAGATCTTAGGGTGTGTGTGTTTAAGATTTATTTATTTATTTATTTATTTGACAGAGAGATCACAAGTAGGCAGAGAGGTAGACGGAGAGAGAGCGGGAAGCAGGCTCCCTGCTGAGCAGAGAGCCTGATGTGGGGCTCAATTCCAGGACCCTGAGACCATGACCTGAGCTGAGGCTTAACTCACTGAGCCACCCAGGCATCCCGATATTAAGGTGTTTTAAAAATAACTCAGAAATTTCTTGAAATGTGAATACTTGTTTGAATGGATTTGAAGTAACAGGAGGGACTCTAAGTAGATTTTAAAGATACTGTTGGTAATTTTGTATATGTTTTACTGTATCTTGGTAATTGGCCTAAATGACATTAATACATTCTTTTAAGCCCCCAAAGTTATCTAGATGTGGTGCTAGCAACCATTTTTACATAGGGAAATGTAGAAAGGTAAAATGCTGAAATACTGCTTTTACTTTGTGATTCCAAATATACTTGAATCACATAGATGCTAGTATTATAGAAGTTTTCTGCGTGTAATAATTGCCTTATTAATTTTGTCACAGAAAGTCTTCGGATGTGGAAAAAATAATTTTGTATTAAAGAGTAACTACCTCTGAAGAAACTGTGTGGCATGGTTACAGAAATGTCTGTTCTGTAACTGTTGATGGTATTAAAAATACTGATTAGTTTGCCTATTGCAGTGGTACTGTTTCTACTTGAAAGAAGGGAATGATACGGAAATCAAAAATAGTTTACTTGGGTATGTGTATAGGAGGATTGTAGGCCTGAAGTTCAGATATTTTGCTTATAGAATATAGGTAGATATGTTCTCTTCTGGTTTCCCTTCCCTTTATATACCTTGATTTTAATTTTTATCAAGTCTGTCTGTCTGGCCTTTGCCGCTGTGGCCCATTGATCTGTCCATCTGTCTGTTACAGTGCATATTGGGTACTTCCAGAAGTATGAATTCAGTGATGCAAAGGACAGGCGGGCTGCAGCAGCAAAGGTAGGACAGAATCATTCCAAAGACAAGTCATTAAAGGACCATTAAACATACATATGTGAAAGCACATTTTGGCAGCAAGTACCTCATTATTTAAGGGCATACCGTTTATCCTGTAAATCTTGATGACAAGCCTGTTTTGACATGACAAACTTGATATATCTCCTTATAAAGGGCACAGTTTATTATTATTTTTTAAACCAGAAACTTTGGCACTTAGGCAACAAAGTAAATTGGTGTTTGCCACTATCTTAAAAAAAAAAAAAAGTGGTAAATAATAGAAGAAATGGTTAAATGGAGGGTGTTAATGTTATTTGCTTGATTCATGGACCTGGTTGGTTTGCAGAAACTATGATGACAGAGGACCCATTTGTAAAACTGGGGGAGAAAAAGGAGGAAAGCTAGATTGATATGGCCATGTATGTATATTTTCTATGTCTGAATCCAGAATATTTTGATGAAAATAATCTAAATTTCCCAGGTTGTTTAACTTCTATGAGGAAGTTAAGGATTTCCATTTAAGTATTTGTACCATTTGCTTAGATAGTTGCTTAGATTTTGTAATTGCAAAATGATAGCAATTATAATACCAATACCTGGCTTCTTTCCTTTTTAAAATGCTGTGTGAGAATGAGAGAGCAACAGCAGTTTTTATACTGAATTATAAGACTAAATCAGAGGCAAGCTTTAAGAGCTCAGGCAATACAATGCAAATGTTTGAAGAAAAAGAAATGGAAAGCTTACATGTAAGGTGAAGTATGAGGTTGCTTTTTTTTTTTAAGATTTTATTTATTTATTTGACAAATCACAAGTAGGCAGAGAGAGAGGGGGAAGCAGGCTCCCCGCTGAGCAGAGAGCCCGATGTGGGCTTGATCCCAGGATCCTGGGATCATGACCTGAGCCGAAGGCAGAGGCTTTAACCCATTGGGCCACCCAGGCGCTCTGAGGTTGCTTATTTTTATTATTCTAATATTGTCTGACAAAGTGAGATTCTAGGGATAGCTGAATGATATAGATATTTGCGTCATTTCTTGATGTGCTTCTGAAAGGAAGGGGCTGTGTTTTTCTAAAGAGGTTAATACGGTGCTTTTCAAGGCTTTCCAAATGAAAAGGCAGATATGGGTTTGTATTTGGTTTTCAGTGAAGATTGCTAGATTTTCAAAATGACTGTAAAACCCAAGATCTCAAGTAGCCACTGCTTAAATTCTGGCCCAGAAGGCTGAGGTTAGTAGTTAATACTGTAATAAACTGTGTACTACATTGAGGAGAACTAGTGTGTGTTCTTTTAATTTGGAAATATATTTTGGAGTTTCATTATACACCATAATAGAGTTTTTTTGAAACAATTGCGTTGAAACAAGCTTTGATGTTTGAGAGAGCCCTTTTTTGGGGGTCTTGGAAACCTTCTTGGTTAACTTTTTTACTTTCTATTTTCATATTTAGCCCCTTCTTCCAAATGTATTTTATGTATTTCATGGTCTAAATAAATTGTAAATCATTGTTTACCTTGTATAGTATGGCAGTATTAAAATGAGTATTTGTCACAAGTCTATAATTTCTATAAAATTGTTCAATCTAGATCAACATACAGCAAACAAATTCTGAATTTTAGAGACCTAAATTCCTCTAATCCTGACTCTGCCACTATTGACGTTTCAGAAACAACTTCTGCTTTTCAGTTTTTTTCCCTTTTAAAGTGGATGTTGGTTGATATCTTTACAAAATTTGGTTGATGTCTTTTTGAAAAGGGTTTCTTACTAAGGGTGTGAAGATGGGAACTGTTAACTGGATCTATCATTGCTCAAATTTGATTTTTTAAAAAAATAATGTTTAAGAACATCAATAAATGTCAGTCTACAATTGAAATATTTTAGAAGAAAAATAAATGGGTTATATTGGTGCTCTTTTCCGCTTCCTGCTCCAGTTCCAGTTTATTCTGCAAATCGCTATTTTTTTCCTTCAGTATTACTGTGGACTTAAAAATTGTTTGTACAGTATTTTCTGATATGAACATATCAGTTTGGCATTTTTTCCTCTCTGTATTTTGTGTCTCCTTCCTATTGTTCCCTTCCTTTTCCTTTCTTGACCTAATAACCTTGGAAGTGGGCTTGCTGGACTTTGGGTATAGACATTTACAGTGTTTTTTGTTTGTTTTTTTAAAGATTTTATTGATTTGACAGGCAGAGATCACAAGTAGGCAGACAGGCAGGCGGGGGGGTAGGGGGGTGGGATTGGGTGGGGGGGAAGCAGGCTCCCTGCTGAGCAGAGATCCCAACGCGGGGCTCCATCCCAAGACTCTGGGATCATGACCCGAGCCAAAGGCAGAGGCTTTAACCCACCGAGCCACCCAGATGCCCCAACATTTACAGTCTTTGTAAATAAGATGCAATGTTTTCAAGGGTTATTGAGTTTATGAACTGTCATTTTCTATGCACCTTTGCTGACACTATTAAGACTCTTAAAATTTTCATTAGCTCGATAAAATATTGCTTGGTTTAATCGAACATTTCTCTAAACCATCTTTTCATATCCTTACACCTTTTCTTAATGAGTTCTTAATGTATGATTATTACTGTACCTCTTTTCTCCAATTTAATTTGTTTTAAACATATATGTGGTAACAAATGAAAAAGTTAGTATCATTTCTAAATGATTACACTTATAACTTTAATATATCTCTTTCTTTTCCATTACCTTTTGACATTTTCCTCTTCCTTTCTTCTCTTACCTTTATAGGTGGCACAGAGTGGGTTATCATTTTAATGTTATCAAAGTCCTTTTGGTTTGTGATCATAGCCAAGTATTAATTTGCTCATAGCTTGATTTTTTTTTTTTTTTGAAGTGACGCTATTGAACAATTGTTTGTTGTTACATGATAGTTCAAGGCATATATTAGGATTATTACTTTCTTTTTTTTTTTTAAACAGGCTTAATGCCAAATGCTCTGGACCTTCCTGAGAACAGTGATTCTGGTATAAAGGTCATTTGGATTGTATTTACACTGTCCTGGAGCCCTCCATCCTGCTCTTCTTTTTTTTTTTTTTTTTTCCATCCTGCTCTTCTAATTAGGATGCCCTTCCCACTAAGCCTTTTACTGTACTCTTGAGTTGGAGCCTCTGTTTCTTAGATCTGTTTTTTCTTCTTGATTTAATCTCATTTGGTGGACTGCATCCTTAATTTAACTCCTATGTAACTTTTCTTAACGATATTCGCTGTGGCCCTGATGGTGTCTTTAATTTATCTTGAAATTTGGTTGCTGGATGGGCTAGCTGAGAAAGTCTAGATTGGAATGTTTATGAAAACTAATAAATCTAGTCCCAGTCTGGTTCTCGTTTCTTGTTGACTTTTTAAAGTTTCAGCCTTTTCTCTTTATCCTTTGTTGTCTGAAGAGATGTGTTAAATGTGAATCTTCTCATTGTGACACTTTAAGCTGGAAGACTTGTATCCTTCTAAAGCTTTGGGAAATGTATTTATAATACAGCTTTGGTAGTTTTCTTCTCTCTCCTGTCTGGAATTCCTGTTATGATTGTTAAAAACAATGGATAGTGGCTTAAATAATACCAGAAGAGAGTGGAAAAAGAATATAAAATGCTTGCCTCAGAGGATTGGAAATCATTAGTGACTGAGATGTGGCAGAGAGGATTGTTAAACCTTGAGGTTATAATTAACTTCTAAAACTGTGCACATACACTAAATTAAAAAATATTTAGACAGGGTGCCTGGGTGGCTCATTGGTTAAGTGTCTGCCTTCATCTTAGGTCGTGATCTTAGGATCCTGGGATCGAGTCCCAGTGTCTGGCTTCCTGCTCATTGCAGGGTCTGCTTATTCCTTCCCCTCTGACCCTCCTTCTGCTTATGCACACATGCACACACACTCAAATAAATAAAGTCTTTTTAAAAATATTTAAATGTTTAAACTGTCATCTTTCATCAGTCAGGAAAATTCTACCTTAGTTGATGTTCTCTGAACTCTCCGATACAGAAATATGGAACACTTCTGAATTCGCATGTCATCCTTGCACAGTGCTCGGTGTTGTTTCAGTTTTGTACCTGTGCTGCTGAAGTGAGCACATAGGATTTTTAAAAAAATCCTCTTAGCAAATATATGTAGAAGTGTTCTCAGTCCAGGTATTCATTATAAACCTCATGAAGGGAGGAAGTTTCTAGTTGTATCTGCCACGTGTTTCTTTTTTATGATTCTTAGTCACTGAGCCTGTGTATTTTGAGAATAATTGGCAGGAGAATGTATTGGAGACATATAGCTAGGTTATAAAACTTTATTTAAATGATACAACAGTATATTTGTGTCTATTTCAAGATCATTTGTCTTTATGGCTACTTCCTGAGCTTGAAAGAAATTTACAGTGGCTTTTTAATAGGGTCTTTCTGAGATACAAATTAAAACTTCTGTACTCCTTTAAATAAGCACAATGATTTTCAGAGTCTCACTATGTTTCTATATTACATATTTTAATATATAGAGTGTAAGTAAGAAATAGTGAATTGCTAATCAGAATCCTACCACTGATCAATGGATATTTTGATTTGCTGTGATGAGAAAGGAGGAAGTACTAGTTCAAATACTGTACTGTTAAAATTTGTTATTAAGAAATAGTTGGGGGGGCGCCTGGGTGGCTCAGTGGGTTAAGCCGCTGCCTTCGGCTCAGGTCATGATCTCGGGGTCCTGGGATCGAGTCCCGCATCGGGCTCTCTGCTTAGTGGGGAGCCTGCTTCCCTCTCTCTCTCTGCCTGCCTCTCTGCCTACTTGTGATCTGTGTCTGTCAAATAAATAAATAAAATCTTTAAAAAAAAAAAAAAAAAAAAAGAAATAGTTGGGAATTTGTATGCATCTGTTTTTTTAAAGTGCTTCCAGAAGAGGAGATAACTATTATACAACTCTTAATACTCATTTCACTTTGCAGAAATAATACAGTTTGGTATGCCATCTTTAGGTCGTTTGGCGATGGCTATGGTTGTGTTAAATGAAGTGCGGTACCTTGAGGTCATTCAAGTGTTTTGGTTGTGTTTGGGGCCTCATGTAATGGTAAATGTTTAAAACTAGGGTTATTTTTGTTGGAGGTGACTTGGCTCTTGATCAGTTAGATGCCGAACCATACATTGCTCTGTAAAGATGTCAGTTTGTTTTCTGATGTAAAATAGAAGTTTTACCTATCCTTCATATAAATGGATCCCTTTTATCACATGCCTTTGTTTGGTTTGCAGCTGAATTTTTACAGAATAAATCAAATAATTACACATAGTGATAGTATCCTTTCTTCTTTTTACAGAAACATTTTAATTATTAAATTCTGATTAAACTCTTGACATTCTTCTAGAGGTGAAATTTTGACTCTCCAAATTTGAGATGACATAGAAGGAAGGAATTGCCTTCATGAAATGCATGTACAAGGGCAAGTCAACAAAGCCAAATTTGAGATGTTATTGATGGTAGTTCACTAAATGGATTCAGTAACAAGTTTTGGTACGTCAGGATTACATTTGTAGTTCAAATGCATACCTTAGCACAATTTCATATATCATGGATCTACAGAATTCTCTTTGGTCAAAGCTTATCAGTGTTAAATTTTCATTTTAATTAATCTCCAAGGGTGGTGAATTAAACTGTGAAATTTTTGTTGAAGTAATCTTCCAAGAAGCATCTCCAGTGGGAAAGGCAAGTGGGAAAGCTGCTTAACTGACTGAGCCACACAGGCACCCCTATATTTATTTCAGTTTTTAGTGACTCTAAGTATAAAGTTCTCAACATACTTACATACCTTCAAGAGAAGAAAAATTCTATCTGAATTAGACATGATAATTTCTTAAAGAAATCATGTATTTAATTAAATCTAAGGAGAATTTGGAAATGAAACATTTTATGGTTAGTAAAGCTACTTTCTGTAGCTTGTGTCTGCTTGTCAATTTCACTGTGCATATACATCACCTCAGGAACTTTTGAGAGTCTGGTTGAAATGATACAGTAGATGTGGACCAGGACTTAGGATTCAGAATTTCTAACAGACTCAGGTGATTGTGATTTTGTGAACTACAGTTTTAAGAAGCAAGCAACCTTGAACTGTTTCCAGTTGATTGTTACAGAAGTAGTACTCTAAATTTCTATTCATATCATCATAAAGTGGGAAAAAAACCACATTTTTTCACCCCATTCCCTGACCAGTCCCCAGGGATGTTAACTCCAGAACAGCTTTAATATAAATACTTCTAAACATTTTATTACATGTTGAGTATATCATAGAACTTTACCACAGGTGCCAGGGTGGTTCAGTCTGTTAAGCATCTGCCTTCTACTCAGGTCATGATCTCAGGGTCCTGGGATGGAGACCCACATCGAGCTCCCTGCTCAGTGGGGAGTCTGCTTCTCCCTCTCCCTTTGCTCCTCCCTTCTCATATTTCTCTCTCAAATAACTAAAATCTTTTTTTTTTTTCTTTAAAGATTTTTAAAATTTATTTGACAGAGAGCAACACAGTGAGAGAGGGAACACAAGCAGGGGGTGTGGGAGAGGGAGAGGCAGACTTCCCCTGAGCAGGGAGCCCAACACAGGACTCAGTCCCAAGACCCTGGGACCACAACCCGAGCTGAAGGCAGACGCCCAATAACTGAGCCACCCAGGTGCCCCTCAAGTAAAAATTTTCAACAACAACAACAAAATGAACTTTGTTTTTGTAACTAGAAAATGGAATATTGTACGTTGCTTAGTAACCTTTTTTCACTCAGTGATGTCTCATGAATATCCTTCCATGTCAGTGCAAACAGATTTCTTTTTTATTGCATAATATTGTAAGTATGGATATGGCATAATTTATAGGCAATTTGCCTTTGGAAAAATGTAGGTTATCTTTGCTGTATTGCTTTTCCAAATAATGTGCATGTGAAATTTCTTACTCTTCCCCTTCTATACTTAACCTGTCTTTAAAAAGTATTTTATTTATTTGACAGAAAGCACAAGCAGGGGGAGTAGCAGTGGGAGAGGCAGGGAGAGATGGAGCCTGATGCCAGGTAGGACCCTGTGATTGTGACCTGAGCCGAAGGTAGATGGCCTACCTGACTGAGCCACCCAGGTGGCCCCCTTCTATTCATACATATTTCTGCAGAGTAGGTTTCTGGAAGTGAAATCTTTAGATCCTTCTTAGGTCATGTGCATTTTTAACTTTGATCCGTTCTGCCAAACCACTCTCAAAAGTTGCATTTCACTAACATGAAGTATTTCCCTTCCTTTGTCCCTGGATGTTATAAACTTTTAAGATCTTAGTCATTGTAGCAGATTTAAAAACACTTGTTGTAATTAAGGAGATTGAATATTTTCTTGTTTTTCAGCCAATTGTATTCTTAGAATTCATAAACCATTCATTTGTGTTGGATTGTTTTTTACAGACTTGTATGTTTGCTTATTTACTGTTTATTGTAGGTGTTGCAAATACTTCTTTCTATACAGAAGTTTTTATATTTTATGGCTTTTGGGTTTCTGATATTAAGGCATTACCAAGTAAGTGTCTATAAAATTTGGTGGATTATCAGCAGCTCTGAAGGAGCTTGTAGATTAAACTAGATGGAAAACCTACTATAAAAATGAGGTCATTCCTATCAAAAGAAATGAAATGTTGCCATTTGTGACGACGTGGATGGACCTGGAGGGTATTATGCTTAGCAAAATAAGTCATTCGGAGAGAGACAACTATCATATGATCTCCCTGATATGAGGAAGGGGAGATGCAAGGTGGGGAGTTTGGGGGTAGGAAATGAATAAATGAAACAAGATGGGATCAGGAGAAAGACAAACCATAAGAGACTCTTTTTTTTTTTTTTCAAAGATTTTATTTATTTGACAGAGAGAAATCACAGAGAGGCAGGCAGAGAAAGAGGAAGGGAAGCAGGCTCTCCGCTGAGCAGAGAGCCCAATGTGGGACTCGATCCCAGGACCCTGAGATCATGACCTGAGCCGAAGGCAGCGGCTTAACCCACTGAGCCACCCAGGTGCCCCCATAAGAGACTCTTAATCTCAACAGACAAACTGAGGGTTGCCAGGGGGAGGAGGGTAGGGAGAGGGTGGTGGGTTATGGACATTGGGGAAGGTATGTGCTGTAGTGAGTGCTGTGAAGTGTGTAAACCTGGCGATTCACAGACCTGCCCCTGGGGCTAATAATACATTATATGTTAATAAAAAAAAATTTAAAAAATTTTTTTAAAATGAGGCCATTCTTTTTTTTTAAGTTTTTATTTAATTTTTTAATTTTTATTTAATTTTTTAAAAGTTTTTATTTAATTAAAAAATTTAACTTATTTAATTAGTAGAGTTAACGTACAGTGTTACATTAGTTTCAGGTGTACAGTGTACTATTCAGTACTTAACATACATGACCTGGTGCTCATCACAATGAGTGCCCTCCTTAATCCCCATCACCTATGTCACCCATCCTCCCACCCCCTCCCCACGGAAAACCATCAGCTTGTTCTCCATAGTTAAGAGTCTTTTTCTTGGTTTGCCTCTCTCCCTGTTTATTTCTTTTGCTTGTTTGTTTTGTTTCTTAAATTCCACATATGAGTGAAGTCATACAGTATTTGTCTTTTTCTGACTGACGTTGCTTAGCATAGTACTATCTAGCTTCAGTCATGTCATTGCAAATGGCAGGATTTCATTCTTTTTTTTATGAGCCCATTTTTTTGTAGGAAATTTGTCAAACTGAGTGTTGAGATGGAATGTATAACCTGTTTAATTCCATTGCAGATCAAATTCTGAGATAAATGAAAAGCTAGGCTCTGAGGCCTTTCTGTGTATGTTCATTGGGTTAAAAAGTGGTTTTTTGCTGTTTCATCTTAGACTACGTTTTTATGAAACCTATTCATTTAATATTGAGCTTTCTCCTAAAATAAGAAAGTTGTGTATTGAGAACATTCAAAAATAGTTGCTTCCCCACAATACTAATCATAGGAGTGTCATTCAATAACTTGATTTATTTTACCAGGAGATCCTGTCACGTTCTTTTTATTTATTTACTTATTTTTGTCACACTCTTTTAAATGCGGACATCTGTATACATGTGTATATATGTGTATACATGTGAATACGTACATCTAGATATGTAGTTCTTCACTTTGGCTATGTAATGGAATTGCCAGGGAGCTTTCAAAATACTGGTAATGCCCAGGTTCTTTCCTCACTTGTCCTCTGATGTATTTAGTGTAGGGTGTGGCCTCCACATTGGGTTTTTTAAAGTTCCTTATATGATTCTAATGTGCTACCAAAGTTGAGAACTGCTTGATCAAAGAATGGAGGATGACAGTGCATTAATATTAAGGCATCAGCTGGGAGAGTTGGCATATTCACACCCCCTTTCTTTTTTCTTTTTTCTTTTTTTTTTTTAAGATTTTATTTATTTATTTGACGGAGAGAGAGAGAGAGAGATCACAAGTAAGCAAAGAGGCAGGTAGAGAGAGAGAGGGGGGAAGCAGGTTCTCCACTGAGCAGAGAACCTGATGTGTGGAGCTTGATCCCAGGACTGGGATCACGACCCGAGCTGAAGGCAGAGGCTTAACCCACTGAGCCACCCAGGCGCCCCTTCACACCCACTTTTTACAACAGAACTTTGTAGATACTTTCAAAGCATATACTGCTGCTATAACCTTAGAATGTAGTTTTCTTCAAATTACTACACTATTACACTGCTAGGTCATGACGAGTCTGCTTGAGATTCTCTTTCTCCCTCTGCCTCTACTCTTCCCTCCCAACCCCTGCACGTGTGTACTCTCTCCAAAATAAATACATCTTTTAAAAAAAACAGGGGCCCCTGTGTGGCTCAGTGGATCAAGCCTCTGCCTTCTGCTCAGGTCATGATCTCAGGGCCCTGGGATTAGGCCCTGCATTGGGCTCTCTGCTCAGCAAGGAGCCTGCTTCCCCCCACTTCTCTCTGCCTGCCTCTCTGCCTACTTGTGATCTCTCTCTCTCTCTCTCTCTCTCTGTCAAATAAATAAATAAATACATAATCTTTAAAAAAAAAAAAGTTGGCTTTCTAAAAAAACAAAAAAAAAAACAAAAAACAAAACCTTTCAATCAGAATTGCTATGGTGAAGTCCAAGTATTGGTATTTTTCAAGTTCCTCAGGAGATTTTAATATGTAGCCCAAATGAGGGACCGTAGTTTTAGAGTTTACCACTGGAGAATATGTGAGATTTTAGATTGTTTTATTGCCCTAAAAGTTAAATGCTGCTGCTAGTACTAATTTTCTAATTATATTGATTTTGCTTGTTAACTTTTTATATCTTTTTGTTTGTATCTTTAATAAATGAGAACCGCCAATAAAAGTAGGATGAAAAGTTATTTCAACCAAGAGCTTGAATTGACTTTCTACTCAACTAATCAAGAATTTTGGTAGCATGCATAGGTGATACCTCTCCCTTGATTGGGCCCCAGCCTAAAGCAGTTAAATCAGAATCTTTAAAGGTGGTGTTACAATATAAATTTTTAGGAAATTTTCCCACTATTCAGATTCTATTAATCTTATTTCATCATGGGTCAAATGACTTAATCTTTCTAACTTCATCTGTAAAATGTAAATAATGCCTACCTTGTATAAAGTGTTGCTGTGAAGATTAAATAAATGTGTTTAGAGTGCCTGCCACGGATAATTTCATGTCTGTGTTCTTTCTATTCAGCATCGTTCTTTTGACACTTACAGTTCTTTAAATAGAACTGCATTATAGATGCTCCAGTGTAGGTTAAATTGCTTTTATAACTTAGTATTTTAAATTTATATATTAATTTCTATGAAATTTATACTTTTGGGTGTACAGTTTCATTAATTTTGACCAGGGCCTGGTGTTCTGTATTTGCTACCACAGTCAACATACAGAACAGTTCCATAATGGCTGCCTTAAAAATTCCTGCTACTCCATTTGTTTAAACCCTCCCCTGGCAACCGGGAATTTATACACCATTCCTGTGGTTTTGTTTGGAATTGTACAATATGTAGCCTATTGAATCTGGCTTCTTTCACTAAGAATTTGCATTTGAGATTCATTCATATTTTATGTATCAATAGTTCTTTCTTTTGCTGAGTAGTATTCCATTGTGGATGTACCACAGTTTTTTTTTAATTCCTTTTTTAAAAATTAAAAAAAAATTTTTTTTAATTAACTTATAATGTATTATTAGCCCCAGGGGTACAGGTCTATGAATCGCCAGTTTTACACTTCACAGCACTCACCATAGCACATACCTTCCCCAATGTCCGTAACCCAACCACCCTCTCCCTACCCCTCTCCCCCTGGCAGCCCTCAGTTTGTTTTGTGAGATTGAGTCTTTTGTGGTTTGTCTCCCTCCCGATCCCATTTATTCCTTTCCGATCCCCAAAACCCCCATGTTGCCTCTCAACTTCCTCATATCAGGGAGATCATATGATAATTGTCTTTCTCCGATTGACTTATTTCGCTCAGCATAATACCCTCTAGTTCCATCCACATCATTGCAAATGGCAAGATTTCCTTTTCTTTTGATGGCTGCATAGTATTCCACTGTGTGTGTGTGTGTGTGTGTGTGTGTGTATATATATATGCATATATATATATACACACCACATCTTCTTTATCCATTCATCTGTTGATGGACATCTAGGTTCTTTCCATAGTTTGGCTCTTGTGGACATTGCTGCTATAAACATTTGGGTGCACGTGCCCCTTCGGATCACTACATTTGTATCTTTAGGGTAAATACCCGGTAGTGCGATTGCTGGGTCGTAGGGTAGCTCTGTTTTCAACTTTTTGAGGAACCTCCATGCTGTCTTCCAGAGTGGTTGCACCAGCTTGCATTCCCACCAACAGTGTAGGAGGGTTCCCCTTTCTCCACATCCTTTCCAGCATCTGTCATTCCCTGACTTGTCAATTTTAGCCATTCTGACTGGTGTGAGGTGGTATCTCATTGTGTACCACAGTTCCTTTAACCATTCCCCAGTTATGGAGTATTTGGGCTGTTTCCAGTTTTTGCCAGGTAGGAATAAAGCTGTTATAAACTTTGTTATATAGACTTTTTTGAATGAAGTTAAATTTTAGGGTAAATTTCTAATAATTAGATTTGGGGCCTGTAGTAAGTATATCTTTAACCTTTTAAGAAATCACTAAATTTTTTCCTGTTGGCTGTATTATTATACATTCCCACCAGCAGTGTATGAAAGTACCAGTTACACCACATATTCTGCTGCACATGGGTTTGTCTGATAGGTTTCCTCTTCCCCCACACACATTCTAGTAGGCTTTGTAGTGGTGACATTGTGACTTCAATTCCTGTGTTCAAATAACTAAGAATATTGAGCATCGTTTCTTGTTCTTTTTCATGCCTCTCTATAGATTTTCTTTGGTGAAGTGTCTGTTCAAAGCTTTTGTCTATTTTTAAAATTGGGTTTTTGTTTTTTTTTATTAGGTTTCAAGAGATTTTAAAAATATGTGTATTCTAAATACAAGTCCTTTGTAAGATATGACTTGAATATATTTTCTCCCAGTCTCTGGCTTTTCTTTCCATTTTCTTCAAGTGTCCCTTTCATTTTGTTGAATTCCAATGTATCAGTTTTTCTTATGGATGTGCTTTTGTCTTCCAAGAACTCTTTGCCCAAATAGAGGCCCCAAAGATTTTTCCTCTAGATATTTTATAGTCTTGTGTTTTACATTTAGGTCTGACCCATTATTAATTTTATATGATGTGTAAGGTTTAGCTTAAAGTTGGTATTTATTTATTTATTTAGATTTTATTTTTAATGAGAGCACGTGAGATAGCAGAGGGAGAGGAGGAAGCAGACTCCCCACTGACCAGGGAGCTGGATGTGGGCTCGATTTCAGGACCCTGAGATCATGACCTAAGCTGAAGACAGATACTTAACTGACTGAGCCACCCAGGCGCCCATTTTTTTTTTTTTTTAATACATAGATGTCTTGATAAATTACTTGACCACTGTTTTTAGAAAAAGCTGTTTTCCTCCCTTTGAATTGTAGCACCTTTGTAAAAAAAGTCATTTTGCTATGTTTGTGTTGATCTGTTTCTGGCTTCTGTTCCTTTGATTGGTATATCTATCCTTTTGCCAATACTGTAGCTTTATAATGTATTTTGATATCAGGTATTCTTTTCTTAATAATAACATTTTAATTTATTTATTTGTTTTCCAACTATTTAAATTCCAGTTAATTAAAATAGAGTGTAACGTTAGTTTCTGGTGTAGAATCTGGTGATTCATCACTTCCATACAACACCCAGTGCTCATCACAAGTGTACTCCTTAATACCCATCACCCATTTAACCCATGCCCCTACCTATCTCCCCTCCAGCAAACATCAGTTTGTTCTCTGTAGTTAAAAGTCTGTTTTTGGGTGCCTGGGTGGCTCAGTGGGTTAAGCTACTGCCTTCGGCTCAGGTCATGATCTCAGGGTCCTGGGATTGAGTCCCGCATCGGGCTCTCTGCTCAGCAGGGAGCCTCCCTCTCTCCCTCTCTCTCTCTCTCTCTCTCTGCCTGCCTCTCCATCTACTTGTGATCTCTCTCTGTCAAATAAATAAATAAAATCTTTAAAAAAAAAAAAGTCTGTTTTTGCTTTGCCTCTCTTTCTCCCCACCATGTCCATCTGTTTTTTCAGATTTGACATGCAAGGGAGATCATATGATACTAGTCTTTCTCTGGCGGACTTACTTCCTTTTAGCATAATACTTTTTTTATCTCCATTTAGGTGGTTACAAATGGTAAGATTTTATTCCTTTTTGAGGCTGAGTAATATTCCAGAGTGTGTGCCTGTGTGCACACACATACACATTTTCTTCATCCATTCATCATTTGGTAGATATTTGGACTCTTTCCGTAATTTGGCTATTATTAATAATATTGTATAAATATCAGGGTGCATGTGCCCTTTGAATCATTATTTTTGTATCCTTAAGGTAAATACCTAGAAGTACAGTTGTTGGATTGTAGGATAGTTCTAGTTTTAACTTTTTGAGGAATCTTTATACTCTTTTCCAGAGTGGCTGCATCAGTTTGCTTTCCTACCAACCCCACAAGAGTATTCCCCCTTTTCTGCATCCTCACCAAATCTTGTTTCCTGTGTTGTTAATTTTAGCTATTCTGACAGTTGTGAGGTGGTATCTCATTGTAGTTTTGATTTGTATTTACCTGACGATGAGTGATACGGAGCACGTTTTCATGTGTCTGTTAGCCATCTTTATGTCTCCTTTGGAAAAATATCTGTTCCTGTCTTCTGCCTAGTTTTTAAACTGGATTATTTGTTTTTTTGGGTGTGAGTTTGATATATATATACATATATATTTTTGATATGTTATTTGCAAATACCCTTTTCCACTCTGTAGGTTGCCTTTTAGCTTTGCTGATTGTTTCTTTTGCTGTGCAGAAGGGGTCTTTTTGTTTGTTTTGCCTTTTTTTTTTTTAAGAATTTATTTATTAGATATGGAGAGAGAGCACAAGCAGGGGGAGGGGCCGAGGGAGATGGAGGGAGAGAAGCAGGCTCCCCACCTAGCAGGGAGTCCAACAAGATCCCAAGACTCCGGGACCATGACGTGAGCTCAAGGCAGCTCCTCCTCAACCATCAGAGCCACCCAGGTGCCCCCAGAAGCTTTAAATCTTGATGAAGTCCCAGTAGTTCATTATTGCTTTTGTTTCCCTTGCCTCAGGAGACCTATCTAGTAAGAAGTTTCTGTGACTGGATGTCAAAGAGGTTGCTTACCTGTGTTCCCGAGGATTTTGATGGTTTCCTGTCTCACATTTAGGTTTTTTTACCTATCTTGATTTTATTTTTGTGTATGGTGTAAGAAGGTGGTTCAGTTTCATTCTTCTGCATATTGCTGTCTAGTTTTCCCAGCACCATTTGTTGGGGAGAGTATCTCTTTTTCTGTTCGACATTCTTTACTGCTTCACTGAAGACTAGTTAACCATATAGTTGTGGGTCTATTTCTGAGTTCTCTGTTCTGTTCCATTAATCTGTGTGTTTGTTTTCATAACAGTACCATACTGTCTTGATCAGTTGGTGTTCTTTTCAAAATTATTTTGGTTATTCTAGTTTCCTTGCTATTCCATATGAGCTTTAGAATCATTTTGTTGATACCTACCAAAAAATCTTACTGGGATTTTAATTGGTATTGTTTTTGTTTTGTTTTGTTTTGTTTTGTTTTTTTAAAGATTTTATTTATTTATTTGACAGACAGAGATCACAAGTAGGCAGAGAGGCAGGCAGAGAGAGAGAGAGAGGAGGAAGCAGGCTCCCCGCGGAGCAGAGAGCCTGATGCGGGGCTCGATCCCAGGACTCTGGGATCATGACCTGAGCCGAAGGCAGAGGCTTTAACCCACTGAGCCACCCAGGCGCCCCGGTATTGTTGAATCTGTAGATCAATTTGGGAAGAAATGATATTTTAATTATAATGAGTCTCCCAAACCCATGAAGATAGTGTATTTATCCATTTTATCTAGGTCTTTTTTATTTCCTTCATCAGTATTTTGCAGTTTTCAGCATACAGATTCTTTATACATATTGTTAAATGTATACCTAAATATTTCAAATTTGTGTGCTATTGTAAGTGGTTCTTTAAAAATTTTTTGATTTCTAGTTATTCATTGATTGCTCTAGGAATTATAATGTAACTATTTTAACTCTTCACATTCTACTTAGAATTAATATTCTATCACTCCAAGTAACACATACATATGTGAAGAAGTTTCACATCTATATAGATTACTTTTCTCTCAATCCCTTTATATGATAGTTGTCGTATGTGTTGCATTTTATACCTTTAACACTTTCCCCCACCATTACATGTTATAATTTTTGGTTTCAGTAATTTTATATGTTTTCAAGAACATAAGATTAGAAAATAGTCCATAATATTTACCTATTTACCATTTCTCTTGCTCTTTTCCCCCCAAATTTCCCTTGCTCCTAAAGAACTTAGCATTTCATTTAGAGCAGATCTGCTGGCAATAAGTTCTTGCAATTGTGGTTTTGTTTTGTTTTGGTTTGGTTTGGTTTTTGGTCCGAGAATATCTTTGTCTTCATTCCTGAACTATACTTTCACTGAATATAGAATTCTAGGCTGACAGCTTTTAGTATTACCCCACAGGGCCCTGAGAGGCTGGTGTGTTTTGTTTTGTTCTGTTTTTTTAAGGTTTTATTTATTTATTTGACAGAGAGAGTGAGAGCACAAGCAGGGGGAGCAGTAGAGGGAGTGGGAGAAGCAGGCTCTCCACTGAGCAGGGAGCCTGATGTGGGGCTCCATCCCAGGAACCTGGGATCATGACCTGAGCCAAAGGCAGACGTTTAACCCACTAAGCCACCCAGGCACCTCGAGAGACTGTTCTTTTTTTTTTTTTTTTTTTAAAGATTTTATTTATTTATTTGTCAGAGAGAGAGAGAGAGCACAGGCAGGCAGAGTGGGGGCAGGTAGAGGCAGAGGGAGAAAGCAGGCTCCCTGTGGAGAAAGGAGCCGTATGTGGGACTCAATCCCAGGACACTGGGATCATGACCTGAGCTGAAGGCAGCCGCTTAACCAACTGAGCCACCCAGGCACTGCAAGAGACTGTTCTTTTAAAAACAAAACAGAAAAGATAGTTTTTCTGTTAAGTTTGGGTGTGTTTTTTTGGCTATATCTTCAAGTTCAGTGTCTTCTTTGTTACCTCCTTTCTGCTGCTGAGCCTGTCCAGTAACCTTTGTGTTTTTTAGTTCTAAAATTTCCATTTGGTTCTTTTTTATAACTTCTTTTCATTTTAAGGTGTCCATTCTCACCTAATGGATCATGTTTTTAATAGTTGCTTTAAACTTTTGTACTTCTGATATCTAGGTCATCTTGGGGTCGGCATTCTATTAATTACCTTCTCCCTTGAGGATTGGTCGGATTTTTGTTGTTCTTGCAATATGTGTTAATTTTTGGATTCTGTCTTGGATGTTTTGAATATTGTGAGATTCTGCATCCTGTTAAATCCTTCAGAGGTGAGGATTTTTTGTTTCAGTAAACATGTCAATCCAGTTAGGTTATAACTGCATATTCTTTCTCACTTTATATAGGTGGTGGTTCCATTATCTGTTCAGTTTTCAAAGCCTTTGCTGTGTTGAGTTGCCCTTCCATTCCTTCCCACTTAGATTGATCTAGGACTTGGGCAGGGATTTATACTATAGCGGTAGTCTAAAAGCCTCTCCTGTACTTTAGCTGCGTTCCACATGTACATAGCTTGCAGGTGAACCCAGGTTCATAAGAAGAATTAGGGGTCTGCTCCTCCATCTTTCTTTTCTCAGCAGTTTCCCCTATACTCTCTGACTCCCAGAGACCCTTTTCTTCATTTCTCTAGCCAGAAGCATGGCTTAGTTTGTTACCTGTCATGCCTTGAGGTGAAGTGGCAAGAGAGAAAAGAACATGGATCCCCCCAACTTTTTTTCACAACAGGGGCCCTCTTCCTGATTCTTCTATTCAGAGCAATGGATTTTCTCTTGTCATTCTGCAGCAGTGTAGTTTTATGGCTATGGCAGGCCTCAGGCAAGACCTAGAGAAACAGGAGAGAAAGAAAAAAAAATAAGTATTTTCCTTACATTGTTAGGAGTCTTTTGCCATAATCCTCTAGGAGAAAAGACTCTCTCCTTTCAGTGTTAGCTGCTCATGCTTGCTGCAGCAGTTTCCCTATATGGCCCACTCCAAAGCCAGGAAATAAAAGATAAAAAACAGGATACCCACGATCACCTTATTTGTTGTTCTTCACTTCTCTCCCCAATCTGCCTGCTGTTGAAGAGTATTTTGTTCAGTTTTTACTTGTAATCAGTGAGAGAGTGAGCCACTGCAATGAGCTTATTTATTCTGTCTTGGCCAGGACCAGAAGTCAGTTTATTTTGTTTTTAGATAAATTAACATTATTGGTGTATAACTATATGACTGAATATATTCATTTTTAAGTGGATAGTTTGTTTTGAGAAGTGTTTTCCCTCATCTAACCAACTGTCAACGTTCAAGAAATAGTACATTCCCAGAAAGCTCCCTTGTGTTTCTTAGCTTTCTGCCATCCCTTCATCCTGTCTTGATTCACCCTTTACTACTAGTCATTAAACATATGACTGGTAGTAAAATGAGATCTTTAATATTTCTTTAGGTTCTACTACATGGAATAAATGAAAGAATACTAGATTCAGATTGTCATAGGCTAAAATTCACAACTTTTCCACTTAATTAACTGGATAATATTGGGTAATTTTTATAACCTCCAAAGAGTCTCATCATGGTTTTCTCATATTTAAAATGGCAGATAAGTGCTCTCTTACAGAGAGCTTTGAGTGGGGATATATAAAGTACCTTATATAGGTCTTGGCATACAGTAGATTCACAGTATGTGTTATTCTCCCATTACCTTTCCTTCTATGCAGTGCACATTAAGCCAGCTACACAGAAATAGTGACCCAGATAGAGTTATTTAGTTTGTATTGTGAAATATCTCTTGCCCCATAGCATAGACCCAGGCAGAATATAAGTATTTTGGCATTATCATGCCACTGTGGTTGAGATGAATTTTTTCAGTCTATCCTATTAGAAAAAACTTTTGAGCATCTACCTTTGATGTAATATGTACCTCAGGCACATAGACCTACACAGCAATTTTTGAAGGATGAGATAAAAAATAGAAAAATTGTCCTGTTTCTTCATCTGGGAGACTGCCGGTCTAATTTTCTGATCCCTTGCATCATGATCACATTTAGGAATACCCTACCCCACACCTATTAAGTAGAACCATATGTGGGGGTGGACCCTAGTAATCTGTGTTTTAACTGAACTTTCCATAATAATTTTTGATACTGGAACTCAAACACAGAAAAGACACTACAGCAACATCAAAGGGCATCAGAGAGCATTTGTCCTCTTCTCCCTTTTTTCTGTGTGCAAGCTGAGACTTCAGCAACTCCTGAAACATTTTCCCCAAGCACACTACTCTGTCTAGTGGTAGAAAACAGTGTTATTTGGGTGCCACAGAGTTATAGGCCACACAATTCTCATGGGCACTACTAATTGATAGGATTATTGCCTTTATTTTACATATGACTAAACCTAAATGAATAATTATTTCAATTGCAGGCAGATCCTGTTGTGAAAACCTGTTTCCAAACAGGGTTGGGTTGGGGCAGTTAGGGTGTTAATAAATTGTTGAATCATATTTTTGAGAAAGAGTTGGGCAAAACACTGTATATTCTGCACAAATAAACATAAAATAGGATCAGTTAATCGGGTTTTTGGGGGGGGTTGTTTTGTTTTACATATTAACTCTTGTAAAGTGATGATGTCTGTCGAATGCTTTGTTAAAGGAGAATTCCTAAGGGGGTCTGGGCCCAAGAAGCAAGGATAGCTAAATGGATTAGCAAAATGTGTCTAGAGTGGGTGAATGAAAGTTAACGTTATCTACCACTTTGGATTTTGGGGAGGGGTATTGAATGTAGGTGAATTTTTCTATGACAAATTGTATTGTTTCATGATATTTTTATGCAAGATAACTTTTTAATTAAATCAGTTGTTAACTAATACTGTGTTCTCACTATGGTGATACAGAAGTAGTTTTATGCAGAGATCTTTTTGAAATGTTATTTGATGTAATAAAATTATATGTGACCTACAAGTAAGCAGATTCAGGTTTGAGTTCCACCTCTGACAATTGTAACTAGCATTTTAGGTTAAAATTCTGTACCCAGATAGTAACCTGACTAGTTTGATGGGAAATGGAAATAAATATTAATAAAAATAAATGACAGCATTAAACAGTAGGACAGTCAGTTTTGGGTTTATTTCATGCTGTTAGCCTTTCCTTCTAGAACTGAAACGGTAGCTTCTGATTATACTCTCTAAATTATTACCCAATACAAATATTTTGTCTTTTTCATTAAATATCTCTGAAGGACCTTATGACTTATAAATGGTTTAGACTCATTTGAACTATTGAATACAATAAAGTATTAGAAATTTTATTAACAGAGTTACAGTATGCTAAATCTTAATTGTAAAAGAGTTCATTTAAATTAGTGCTTGATTTAATACAGCAGGTTTTCATTAGATTTCTTTTTGGCTTATTTAAAAAAACTTTTTATTATATTCAGTTGGCTGGCATATGGTACTACATCATTAGTTTTGATGTAGTATTCAGTGATTCATTGATTGCATATAACACCCAGTGCTCATCACTGCACGTGCCCACCCAGTTACCCCATCCTCCCACCCACCTTCCTTCTGTAACCCTCAGTTCGGTTCCCGGATTCTAGAGTCTCTCATGGTTTGTCTCCCTCTCTGATTTTTTTCCCATTCAGTTTTCCCTCCCTTCCCTTGTGGTCCTCTGCGCTATTCCTTATGTTTCACATATGAGTGAAACCATATGATAATTGTCTTTCTCTGCTTGACTTATTTACTTAGCATAATCCCCTCCAGTTCCACCGATGTCACTGCAAATGGTGGGTATTATCCTTTCTGATGACTGAGTAATATTCCATTGTATATATGAACCACATCTTCCTTATCCATTCTTTTTGGCTTATTTTGAATTCTGCTTTAGAATCCTCTATAAATCTCACAAATTAGTATGGCAAACTATTTTTAAATAGTCTTGATCTTACAACTAATTTTTGTTTTTTTCTTTGTAGAATAAAGAAATATCTTAGGAAAGGAAATTTGGGTGGGATGAAATTAAATTCAACCTAAAATTCACTAAATGTTAATGAAGTACTATTACCTTAAAATAACTTTTTTTCCCCCCTTCTTTAGAATCCAGCAACTATCACAAGAATACTCCTTAGCCACTTCAATTGGGATAAAGAGAAGCTAATGGAAAGGTAAGGAACTATATTGTCAGCTTTGTACTTACAAGTAACACAGGAAGCCTGTTGAACTGAATTTACAAGAAGCAAATAAGGAATTGATTTATAGACCGGTATGTGAAAAAAACCAGTGTGCAAGTAGTATGTGCTTTAATTTCTTGTATTCCTCATCTGTAAATTTTGCAATAAACTTAATGTTACGGGAACTCAAGCTTAGTGTTCCTTTTATTTTGGAGCTAAGTTGGGGGCTCTTCTTCAGTATCTTCAAAATTACATCACCTTGAGTACTGAGAACTAAAAATGTGTCTTGAAAAACTGGTCGAGGGGCACCTGGCTGGCTCAGTTGATGGAAAATGTAGCTCTTGATCTCAGGGTTCTGAGTTCAAGCCCCACGTTGGGTGTCGAGCCTACTTCAAAGAAGATAAAATACAGTTTAAAAAGCAATTCATATAGTCTTCAAACGTATGAATAATATCTTCCATTAATTACTTAAAATTTCTTGCCCATAAAACTTTAAGCATATTAATGACTTTTATTCAGTAAAAACAAGTTACTCAGGGTATCCTGACCATCAAAATAGCTGGTTGGACTTGTTCTCTGATTTCAAGCAAGATTATATTCCATTGAGTATTTTTAAATATTCCATTGAGTATTTTCTATTACATATTCCATTGAGTATTTTCTCTCTGAAAATGTTTCCAGATCTAAAAGGGAAGAAATTATAGGACTAGTGAAGGACAATATTAATGCAGTTCTTAACTTTTTTCTTCCTTAGATTGTGGTAGGGTGACAGCCTATATTTAAATTTATTCTACCAGCATATTCTTCAGTCTAAAATTAGCAGTCCTGATTTTAATAAAGAATTAACACTAGTTGGGAATTGAGAACCCAAATATTATGAGAAATAAATGGAAAATACTTCCCATTTGATTTTAAAGTTGAAAGAAGTTTGGAAAACATATATTAAATAATACCAAGAACATTGCTCAATTTATTTTTTAAAGATTTTATGTATTCATCAGAGAGAGAGAGATCACAAACAAGGGGAGCAGCAGGCAGAGGGAGAAGCAGGATCCGAGGGCTGTGGGATCATGACCTGAGCTGAAGGAAGACAATTAACCAGCTGAGCCACCCACATGTCCCCATTGCTCAGTTTCTCGCACATTGCACCCCAACTACAATTTAATAGTAACAAATAGTAGTTATCAGTTATGGAGCCCTTTCTTCCAGGCATTATTTCATTTTTTATGGAGTTAGAAACTATTATCTCCACTTAATTGATATGGAAAGTAAAGCTCTTAGGGATTAATATATTTAGCTCAGTTTTGTAACACAAATAGTTAGCATTCAAACTCAGGTCTGTTGGACCCTAAAGCTTATGTTCTTAAACATACATAGTTTTCCCAGGGTTCATGAAGAATAAAATATTCCTGAATGTGATTGCCCCTGCTGTCCCTCATGGATCTGACCACCTTTTTTGAAGTCAGTAGTATTTCTTATTTTTGGTAACATTTATTTTGTGGCTTATTTTACGACACTTTGGTTAGGAAAAGGATTTTTCATTATATCTGATTTTTTTTCTAGTGAACTTGACTTAACAGTTTTTTTCTTATTAATGTATTTCTCCAAAGAAAATTTTCTCCTGTAACACTGTTGACACTGCTGAAAGCATTTTTCGGTTAAATACTGTACTTAGTGGTAAGTATGAATTAAAAAGTAGGCAGCTCCTTGGAAACGTCTATGTGTGTGTGAACTTTTCAGTTTCTTTTTGTAATTTCAGTTTTTTATATATTCTGAGGGTATGTTATTGGGTACCGTTTAATCTTTAAGGTGTTTAAAACCAATATGCAATATCTTTTTGTCTCATTTAATGAGTTTCCCATTGTACTCCATGTTTAATATTAACAGTGCCACACTCAGTGATTACTAATATGTTTAGATTAAATTATTACCATTTTAAGTTGTTCTTTATATTTATTATGTTTTCTATTTGTTGTGGGGTTTTTTTTTTTGTTGGCTTGGTATCAATTTTTCTTCTCCCCTCCCCCCAATTTCAGAGTTACGTGTTTTATTTCAGTTTTTCTAGTGGTCACCTTTATAAGCATTTTTACTAGCTTATACTTAACTTTTTCTTTTTTTTTTTTCCTTTTGGCTAGTCTCTTGGCATCCCACTGTTTTCTCCAAATTTACCTTTTTCCCTCCAGAATATATCTTTAGTCATTTAAGTCATTTCATATGTATTAAAATTTTTAAGGGCTCTAACGGAAGTCCTTAATATTCTGAAATTTGGGGTAGTTTTGAAAGCACATCTAGTTGGGCCCTTTAAGTCTGAGAACTAATATTTTTGGTTTGGGGAAATTCTTAGCTATTATTCCTTCTCCTTTTCTTGATTCTCTTAATGCTTTCTGTAATCTGTGTTAGTCACATGTTGAAATTTCTGGATCTCTTTTGGAAGTTAATTTTAACTTTCTAAAAATGTTTTTTTCTGTACTTTTCATCTTTGTCTTTCTACTCTGGTCTGTGAAGTTCTTCAGGTTTATCTTTAATTCACTAACTTGTGTTTCTTTTTGCACCCATTTCTGCTATTTGGCCATCTTGAATTGTGTAGTTCAACAGTATCCATTTTATTTATTTTAATAACTTAATTCTTGTTTTGTGGATGCTCTTTTCCCCTTATCTGCCTTGACACATAATTCTTCTTATACTAATGTATTTTCTAGACTGTTTTTTAGTAAACAGAGAGGATTTAAAATATGTATCGGTATTTGGTACCTTTGAGAGTGTGTTGTTTTCAAATTGGTCAAATTTACACTATAATGAGTTCCAGTAAAAATCAATATGCATTCTATTTTCACACTTTCAAGTAACTTATTATCCCACAGTGATTATAACTAACTAAACAGGGACAATACAAATGTAGGATATGGCTGATGAGAACTGGGAATTTGCAGGTTTAGTATCTTTATAAGAAAAAGAAAAAGAGATAGAAAACAAAGCCTTTGAAACAGAACTTAGAAAAACACAAAATAAACCCAAAGACAGTAGGATAGATATTTAAGATAAAAGCAACATAAATGAAAGAGAACAAAAATATATAAAACAAAAACTTCTTTGAAAGGATTTTTTAAAAGGGAAATATCAAAAGAATGAGAAACAAGCCACGCACTTGGAGAAAATATTTGCAAAAGGTATCTGATAAAGACTGTTACCCAAAATAGATAAAGAACTCCTAAAACTCACTAATAAAAAAAACCCAGTGGGCAAAAATCTGAATAGACACTGCATTAAAGAAGATACGCAGATGTTAAATAAGTGTATGAAGAGATACTCAACAGCATATGTTATCAAGGCATTGCTAATTAAAACAAGATACCACTGCATACTTATTAGAATGGCTAAAATCCAAAACACTGACACTACCAAATACTGATGAGGATGCGGAGCAACAAGAACTCTTCTTGCTGGTGGGGATGCAAAATGGCGCAGCCAGTTTGCTTCCAGTTTGGCAGTTTCTTACAAAACTAAACATACTCTTAACCAGAGGATCTAGCACTCATACTTTTTGGTATTTACCCAAATGAGTTGAAAGCTTGTGTCCACACAAAACCCTGCACACATGAATATTCATAGCATTTTTATTCACAATTCTAAAATTTAGAAACAATCAAGATGTCCTCCAGTTGGTGGGTGGATGAATAAACTGTGATATGTCCAGACGCTTGAATATTATTTAGTGCTAAGAAGAAGTGAGGTATGAAGTCATGAAAAGACATGGATAAACTTTAAATGCATGTTACTAAGCAGAAGCTATATACTGTATGATTCCAACGATACGACATTTTGGAAAAGAAAAAACTACAGGTATAGTAAGATCAGTGGTTGCCAAGGATTAGGTGGAGGAAAGGATGAATATGTGGAGCAAAAAGGATTTTTAGGGCCGTGAAACTGTTCGGTATGAAACTGTTATGTTGCATATGTATCACAGTACATTTGTCCAAACCTATAAAATGTTTAACACAAAAGTGAACCTTAATGTAATCTGTGGACTTTGGATGATAATGATGTGTTGATGATTCTATCAGGTGTGCCGCTCTGGTATGAGTTGTTGATAGTGGGTCAGATTGGGGGTGGGGGCAAGGGGTAAATAGGAGTGGTCTCTACTTTCTGCTCAGTTTTGCTGTAAAAGCTTGTCAAAATGGGTGAGGAAATAAACCATTGGCAGATACGGATGTACGGAAGAAAGGCACAAATAAACAACATTGGGAATAATGCATAATTACAGATAGGAAAAAAATTTCAGAATTATAAATGAATACAGAGTACTACTTTTACCAATATATTTGAAAGCTTAGAATTGGAAATTCTAAGTAGAAAAATAACCATGGAAAAATGTAGTAGTATACTAAAAGATTCCTCTCCTCCAAAAACCACTAACTAGATGATTTTATGGTCAAGTTCTGTCTAATAAACCATCAAGAAACTGCAAGTTTCTATTGAAAATTATTTCAGAACATGGAAAAAGAGAAGACATCATTAATTCCTGTTAGTCAAATCAGAATAACCCTTGTTAATCTCGTTACAAAATTGGAGTATGGCTGCATAAGATAAAACCACCTTTATTATGAACATAGCTGTTGAATTAATAAGTAATATTTAATTAAATTGGAAGAATTAATGGTCTAGTAAGACTTCTCCTAGCATTTCTCCTAGGAATGTAAGAATAGGTCACGATTAGGAAAAAAATAATTTATCTATAGTACTTTACTACTTTTTAACAGGTTAGTGATACCCATGATTTAGGGGGGAAAAAAAACAATTTTTAGCAAACTAGGAAGGTAATTTCTCAGTTTCATGAAGGGTGTTAACTAATAATGTACAGCAGAATTACCCTTAATTTTGAAACATTGGAAGGATGTCCAATAAAATCAAACAGGGTACTGGCTGTCACCAGCATTTAAATGTACTAGAAGTTCTGATAAGTAAAATAATACATGGGAAATTAAATAAGTGGTATAAAATTGTTTGGCAGTGGGAGGTTATGGATTATATTTAGATTTTTCTTCATACTTTTATGTGTTCTGTGGACTTTCTTCACTAGAAGAGTGTTACAATAATACATTAGTTATGTAATTCAGAAAACAAGCACTCACTTGTAATGAAAGCTTTTATTTAAAAAAGAAAGAGAAATTTTTGTAGACCATATAATCATCTACCTAGGAAACTTCAAAGAATCGACTGATAAACTATTACGAACTTTAAAAAACAGCAGTGCTTAGGCCCCTTTCCATTCATTCTCCTTCCACCTCCCTTAATACCCTTGGAAAAAAGAATGTAAGGAGGCTTCGCTCAGTGACACTGTGCATCTTCCTGTCCTTGAGTATAAAAATGAAGGTGACTTGTATGACAGTCTTGTAACAATTTAGAATCCGAGGAATCATAAGAAAAGTTAGCATGGCCAATAATTTTGCTACATAGCTTTATGTATTTATTTACTTATTTATAGATTGATTTATTTGAGAGAGAGAGAGCACAAGCAGGGGGTGGAGGCAGAGGGAGAAGCAGGTTTCCCACTGAGCAAGGACCAGTTGAGGGAGTCATTCCCAAGATCCCGGGACCACAACCCGAGCTGAAGGGCAGACATTTAATCCACCGAGCCACCCAGGTGCCCCTAACATAGCATTTTTCAAAGAAATTGTACTTCCCAGTTGGTAACACAATATATTCAAGTATGATTTCTATTCATTTTGACATAATTAAAGAGAAATATTACCCTAGGAAAAATTGTGAAGTACTTCAAATTCTGTCCTTTCTTTCTACTGTCTTTCCTCATTTCCATATACCAGGCATATTAATTTCTTATTTATTTATTCATTAGGGAGCCCTAGTCCCTGCCATGGAGGGAGTCTAGTGAGAGCCATCGAAGTTTAAGTAGATTTCTTGCCAACAGTTCTTATTTGTCCCCAGACTTCTAGTCCATAGTTTAAACAAATTTATCCTGACCCCCAAAACAAGTAATTTATTCTTTTAAAGATACATTTTGGTGAAGGTGGTGAGGGGCTCATGGAGAAGGGACCATTTAAATTTTTTGGTGTCTTCTTTTCTCTCTGATAGCAACTCTCCAAACCTTTGCCATTTTCTTTCTTACCCAGCCTTTTGCATTTTTACTCTGTAGATTAACTTCTTTTTTGTTGTATAAATTAAACAGAATTTTCTCTCTTCACTGATTTCTTCCCATGCTCCTCCACATGAAGCAAAACAGAACAAATCAGAGAATTACAAGTGTGCCAACAGCTTTATCTGTCCTTCTACTTCTAAACTTTAAAGGCTAACCTTTCCATCTGGGATTTGATCTTATAATTTTTTTGTGGGGTGTTGCTTCCATTATTTCATCTGTCTTGTCTTGAGTCCTCTCCCTTTCCTGATAGATCAGTCAGGGTTTTTAGTTGTAAATATACTTGAAGAGAACAGGTGAAAAATGACATTAAAGATGGAGAATCAGCACCTGGGAGGCTCAATGGGTTAAGCCTCTGGTCATGATCTCAGGGTCCTGGGATCGAGCCCCACATTGGGCTCTCTGCTCGGTGGGGAGCATGCTTCCCCCTCTCTCTCTGCCTGCCTGACTACTTGTGATCTCTCTCTGTCCAAAAAAAAAAAGGAGATTCAGTGACTAAATAAAAGCTCTGCATCCAGCAAAAGTGCCCAAATCATAGTGTCAAACTGTTTCAGTAAATGCTGTTGCTATTGCCATTGGGCACAGGCATCACAGGTCATCATCAGTATTGGGCATGTGTCATCACAAGTGGTATTTCTGATGTTTTGGCCTCTGAAAGCTGGATGTATCCTACCCCTACGGCAGAATGAATTCCTCACAAATCTTCAAGTACCATGCTTTTCACAAACTATAGGTCAGGCCTGCTAGGCCTGAATCCTTTCAGCAGGAGAGATTGGGAAAGTGAGTTGTCCTTTTTTCCCCTTTCTTTTTTTTTATTTTTTTTTCTATTTTATTTATTTTTTCAGCGTAACAGTATTCATTCTTTTTGCACAACACCCAGTGCTCCATGCAAAACGTGCCCTCCCCATTACCCACCACCTGTTCCCCCAACCTCCCACCCCTGACCCTTCAAAACCCTCAGGTTGTTTTTCAGAGTCCATAGTCTCTTATGGTTCACCTTCCCCTTTCTTTTTATGACAAAACTTTTTTATTTTAGATTTTTTTATTATTACTGTTGAAATATAGTTGACATATAATGTTTGGTTTCAGGTGTACAGCATAATGATTCAGCAGTTGTTTGCATTACTCAGTGGTTAATGATAAATGTGGTTATCCTCTGTCACCATATAATGTTATTACAATATTACTGTCTATATTCCCTGTGCTCAACTTTATTTCTATGATTTAACTAGTTTTATAACTGGGAGTTAGTACCTATTTTGCCCATTCTTTCCACCCACCTCCCTTGACAAGACATTTACAAATCCAGCTTCTGGGGCACCTGGGTGGCTCAATTGGTTCAGCTTCTGACTCTTAATTTCAGTTCAGGTCATGATCTCAGGGTCATGTGATTGAGCCCCACTTTGGGCTCCTCGAACAGTGGGGAATCTGCTTCTCTCTTTGTCCCTTTCCCTCTGCCCCTCCCCCTGCTCGTGCACATTTTCTTTCTCTCGGTCTCTAAAACAAATAAATCTCTAAAAATTAAGCTTCTGTCTGCCATTCTATTATCTTTATTTCTGTTCTTATACTTTAGTAGTACACAACTTTTAAAATGTCACCAAATTCATTTTTGTGTTGACTCAACTTTGCAACTGTTTCCTTTGTCTGACATGGGGCTTCGGTGGATATCTGTGTAGGCTGTTAGCTACAAAGCCCAAGGGAGCCCTTTTGGACCTGTGCTGTCATTGGCCCATGCCTGGCATCCTTCCATATTGTGCCTTTTCCTAATTTATTTTTTTTTTAAAGGTTTTATGTATTTATTTGAAAGAGATCACAAGTAGGCAGAGAGGCAGGCAGAGAGAGGGAGGGAAGCAGGCTCCCTGCTGAGCAGAGAGCCCGATGTGGGGCTTAATCCCAGGACCCCAGGATCATGACCTGAGCTGAAGGTAGAGGCTTAACCCACTAAACCACCCAGGTGCCCCTCCTAATTGTTCTTTAAAACCCAACTTAAGGGGTGCCCAGGTGGCTCAGTCGTTACGTGTCTGCCTTCAGCTCAGGTCCTGATGCCTGTGTCCTGGGATCTAGCCCCATATCCGGCTCCCTGCTTGGTGGGGAGCCTGCTTCTCCCTCTTCCACTCTCCCTGCTTGTGTTCCCTCTTCCCCTGTATCTCTCTCTGTCAAATAAAATCTTTAAAAAAATTGTAGGAAAGGGGCGCCTGGGTGGCTCAGGTCATATCTCAGGGTCCTGGGATCGAGTCCCGCATCGGGCTCTCTGCTCAGCAGGGAGCCTGCTTCCCTCTCTCTCTCTCTCTGCCTGCCTCTCTGCCTACTTGTGATCTCTGTCTGTCAAATAAATAAATAAAATCTTAAAAAAAAAAATTGTAGGAAAAAAGAAAATAAAACCCAACTTAAGCTTTACTTCAAAGATGGCTATGCCTATTTCTCAAGACAGCTAATCACTTCTTCATTGGTCCTTTTATATGTGTTTAATGTATCAGCACTTCTTTTAGAGTTGTTTGTGCATAAGAACTATCTTATTCATCATTCATTGCTAATACATAACACAATTCCTAATATATAGTGTTTAGTAAATATTTTAGTTCAACCATTTCTAGGTTTTATTTTTTGTAATAGACACGTAATTTCTGTAAATTATGACAAGCATGTAAATCAGATTTCAATATATCAGGAACTAGAGAGAAAACCCCCCAAATCAAGCTTCTTTAGAATTGATAACAAGTAAAAAACAAACAAACAAAAAACCTGTATCTTCTCTATAAGGTGGGTGTTATTCAGTTAACTGGTGTGTGTGTGTGTGTGTGTGTACACACACACACACACACACACACACACCCAGGGGAAATATGTAGGTGGTTGATGACTTACTGCTTTTCATCAGTAGGTATAATCAAAGAATCTTGATTGATTGAAGATTGATTTCAATGCAGACTGTGTTGCAAATAGCTTTCTACTTTCCATTCTGAAGCTATAACACCATTTAGTGAATAATTACTAGAATCAGTGCTTGTATGTTATTATGATGGTATGGAAATTTTCTTAGCCACACCACTAATAATACATTGTTTCACAGTTAACTTCTAGGATGTGAGAGTAAATTTGGTTTGTCACAAACCAGGCTTTTACGATGGCATTCATCACTGTTCTATAGTGTAGTGGGTGTTTACTATTTAAACAGTTGAGGTGTTATCCGGGAGCATGTATGGAAAGTGGCAAATGTACCGTCTTATACTGTAGTGGTTAAGAACATAGGATATCTGCTCCACCACCTCCTAGTGTATGAACTCGGAGCAATTTTCTATTTTAGTTACTTCACCTGAAGTTATTCTGTTGGCCCTAGTCTCCCTGCTATCTTGCTACTTCATAAATTCCAAGAATGTTTTTTAATATCAGCTGCGTAAAAGACATTGACCAGAGGTGTGATGATGAAGAGGTACACAAAACCATGTATTATACACCATTTTACCCTTATAGGTAAAGTACCTAAAATAAGATAAAGTTTAAGGGAATACATAAATGGTTATTTCTGGCTCAGGTGGGAAAGGATTTGTTGATGAGATGGCATTTGATTGGGCTTGGGAGAGCAGGCAGAGTGGGAACCTGGGCACTTTCAGGAAACAAGTTGGGGGAAGGGGGTAGCTTAAGGAACATATGTTGAATGGTAATGAGATTTAGAGCAACTGGAGTACATGAAAGATAGAAGGAAAATGATGGGGCATGTTTAATAGGAAACACACTGTGGAGGACCTTGAATTCTAAGCAACTGAATTTGGCTTTTTTCCCTATTAACTGGGAAGGCTTTAAGGTTGTTTTGTGGAGAAATGTGATATAAGGGCATTATTACAGGGAAAAAATGTAGTGACAACATGAGCTGATTCTCCATCGGCAGGATGACCCATTGGAAAACTATTTTAATAACCCAGGTAAAAGAAAAATGTTGTTTTGACTTAGGAGAGTGATGGCTAATTGAAAGCAGAGTGTGGGTGGAAGAGATGTTAAGCTGGAGTTTGAACTGTGACAAAATATGAGACTCTGGGAAATTTCTGGTAATTTGGGCCATTCTATCCACTAAATATATATAGGAGAGAAATCTTTTTGATATTGGAACATCTTTTTTCTTTTTTCCTGAAGATTTTATTTACTTGAGAGCGGGATAGGGAGAGCACAGGCGGGGGAGCAGAAGAGGAAGAGGGAAAAGGGGCTCAATCCTAGGACCCTGGGATCATGACCTGAGCTGAAGGCAGATGCTTCACCCACTGAGCCACCCATGCGCTCCAATATTAGAAACATCCTGTAAAAATAAAGAATATCTGGGGTGTCTGGGTGGCTCAGTTGGTGGAGTGCCTGCCTTTGGCTCAGGTCATGATTTCAGGGTGCTGGGATTGAACCCTGCTTTGGGCTCCCTGCTCATTGGGGAGCCTCCTTCTCTCCCTCTGCCCCTCTCCCCCACTTGTGTTCTCTCGTTCTCACTCTATCTCAAATAAATAAAATGTTTTTAAAAAATCAAGAATATCAAAGTATTAGTAAAATAGGAATTAGAGGGTTAAGGCCTAAGAGAATATGGAAAACTAGGGAGATGAGCCAAGTATTCCAGTCTGCTTTGCACTGGAAATATATTCTGATCTAGGAGAAGTAGCTAAGAGTAGCAAAGGTGGCTGTGATTTTTCGTTTTAATTTTTAAATTAACATATAATGTATTATTTATTAGTCCCAGGGGTACAGGTCTGTGAATTGCCAGGTTTACATACAGGTGGCTGTGATTTTTATTGGCCGTTTGGTTGTGGGGGGGTGGGGTTGGAGTCTTAGACCCACCAAGAATGAGGGTCAGGTAAACCAGCTCTTCTAAAGATTAAAGGTAGTATTCATGTCATGTATGCCCCAGAAAATCTTAAGCCTTGAATGTGGATTAAGATGGTCCCAGACTGGGGTGCCTGGGTGGCTCAGTGGGCCTTTGCTTTTGGCTCAGGTCATGGTCTCGGGGTCCTGGGATCGAGCCCCGCATCGGGCTCTCTGCTTGGCGGGGAGCCTGCTTCCCCCCCTCTCTACCTGCCTCTCTGCCTACTTGTGATCTCTGTCTGTCAAATAAATAAATAAATCTTAAAAAAAAAAAAAAAAAAAAGATTGTCCCAGACTATTAATGTACCCAGGCACTTGACACGAACAAAAATGTCTTCTAGGGAAAGAACATTAAGGCCTCAAACTACTTCCCCAAATTATTTTTTTAAATTAAAACATAACAACTTGAGATTCCAGTTATTAGAATTGTCAGAACTGGATCAATAGGGTATACCATCAGCAAGAAACTAGAAAGCATGAACTGTCTTTTTTTTTTTTTTTTAAGATTTTATTTATTTATTTGACAGAGAGAGAGCAAGTAGGCAGAGAGTGGGGGGAAGTAGGCTCCCTGCCGAACAGAATGCCCAGTGCGAGGCTTGATCCTAGGACCCTGAGATCCTGGCCTGAGCTGAAGGCAGAGGCCAAACCCACTGAGCCACCCAGGTGCCCCAGTATGAGCTGTCTTAACCATATGAAAAAGGTTTTCTTATTTTTCTTTTATTATTGTTAATTTATTTTTACCTTATTGTGTTTTATGTACTCAATTCATAGTTCCATTTCTTTATGTACAGCTCATATAGGTATAGTACCAGTGTTAAACATTGAAAGCACCTGTTGAAATAAGTCAAGTGTAACTGTGAGACTGTTAAGCACGATCTGGTTCCAGCAAAGTTAGGAAAACGACTCAAAAAAGAATTTCTATAACTAAAGAAAGTAAGCAAAATTAATTCAGTGACTTATTTTAACAGCAGATTGGATAAAGCTAAGGAGAGGCTTAAGGTATTAAGAGATCAAACTAAACCACTATCTAAATTACACATACACTAAAAGATGGAAAGTACAAAAGAGAAGTTAAGAAATGTAGGGGATATAATGAGAAGATCTTACTGAGTTTTAGGAGAGAATGAGCCAAAGGTAGTATTTGAAGATATAATGGCTGATAATTTTCCAGATTGATGAAAGAAAAAAATGCCCAGAATTTAAGAAGCCTAACAGTTCCCATGCATAAAAACTACTATTTCACTGATTCTAAGATATTTTATTTTGGTTAAAAGTTGACTGCATCTTTCAATTGATGGCACCTTGCAGTCCAACAAGATTGAAATACTCACTTAAGTGAAAATTTTCCCATTTCACTTTCTGGTAAGATCATGAAATTTCAGTACCAAAGCATTTTAGATTTCATAAAATATATGGTAAAAAGAAACCCCCCCTTTTTTTCAATCCACATTTCAATCCACATTTTAAAACGTAGTAAACCTACAGAAACAACAGGAAAATAGTCATAAAAGCAAGATGCAAGGAAGATTATTTTCAAAGAGTAAAAATTTGTGTATATATTTTATGTAAATAGACAAAAAATATATAGAAAGTATATATATTCTTTTTAGAGAACAGCTGACTTAACAGCAGTAGTGGAAGTAATGGTAGGTAGATAGGTAGGTAGGTTGTCAGTAGGTTGAAAAACATGCCAATTTAGAATACGGTGTTCAGGGGCACCTTGGATGCCTCAGTGGGTTAAGCCTCTGCCTTCAGCTCATGTCATGGTCTCAGGGTCCTGGGATCAAGCCCCGCATTGGGCTCTCTCCTCAACAGGGACCCTGCTTTCCCCCCTCTCTCTGCCTGCTTGTGCTCTCTCTGTCCCAATAAATAAGATCTTAAAAAAAAAACAAAACTGTGTTCATGGAAAATGTTTTCATAAACAGTACCATCTCTTAATTACCATAAATGCCTTTATGTTGTAACTAACCTTTGTATTCTTTTAAGTCAACATTTTGAGTTATATCAGTGTTTCAAAGTTTCAAATATTCATTTTATTTAAGCAGCGATTTGAATATTAAGGGAGAAATTGTGGAATGTAGTCTAAGTTGTACGTAGGAAGTAGAGTTTATAACCTTAAATGCATTTTTTTTAAGGATTTTATTTATTTATTTATTTGAGAGAGAGAGAATGAGAGTGAACATGAGAGGAAGAAGCAGAGCCCCTGCTGAGCAGGGAGCACAGCCCCGGAGACTCGATTTGGGAACTCCAGAATATTTAAGGAAAGTAATGAACTAAGATTTCATTTTAAGTCTCAAATAATGAGCTAGACGTGTCACAATGGGAAACAAGCAACAAGAATAAATTCAGAGAAATTACAAGAGGAAATAACAGCAGAATTTAATAAAACAGCAAAGAAATGTATAGTGGAGAGGCTCACATAGCCAGAAGATTTTTTTTTTAAGACTGATTTAACATTGATACCCAGGTGAGATTAATCTGGAAAAAAGGCACAAATAACTAATATCAGGAACGAAAAAGAATGTCACTTTGAATCCTGCCCATACTTTAAAAAAACTTCTAAGGTATTGTGGATAATGTTGTCAAAACTCGAAATTTTACACGAAATGGATAAATTCTTAGAAATTTTGTGATTTACCGAAATTGACTTGAGAAATAAATAGAGAAACCTATATGAGCTATCACTGTAAAGTGAAATTTTCTGTAAAGAAAAGTCTAAGTCCAGATGTATATACTGGAGAGTTCTACCAACACTTAATGAGATACTAACTCCAACCTTATATTCTCTAACCTTAGATTCTTTTAGAAAACAAAACAAGGACCCCCCATCTTTCCAACTGAAACATTACTTGTCAGTTTCTCTCATTTACATAGGTGTTAAAAATAAAACCCACAATACTTGCAAATGAGTTCAACAATACATAAAAAGGAAAATAACCCAGACAATTCTGATTTATCCCAGGAATCGTAGGTTGGTTTAACATGAAACAATTCACTATGGTCACTTGAACAGATTTTTTTTTTTTTTTTTAAATATATTTATTTGACAGACAGAGATGGCAAGTAGGCAGAGAGGCAGGCAGAGAGAGGAAGAAGCAGGCCCCCCGCCAAGCAGAGAGCCGATGCGGGGCTCGATCCCAGGACCCTGGGACCATGAGCTGAAGGCAGAGGTTTTAACCCACTGAACCACCCAGGCACCCGACTTGAACGGATTTTAATGAGAAAAACATTTCAGTAGATTTAAGGGAGCAGTTCCTATCAGTCATCATTCATGATTTTAAAAAGGAGTCATTAGGAAAATAGGCATAAAAGGGAAGTTTATTAATCTAGTAAATGTATAAAAATACCTTTGGGAGATATTATAGTTCATGCTGAAATGTCGAAAAAATTTCCCTGTTAGATAGAGTTCAAAACATGGATATCCGTTTTCACTTCTGTTCAACATAATACTGAGGATGATCCTAGCCAGTGGTAAAAAGTATCATAGTGGTAAAGCAGATGATAAACAGTATTCACTGATGATATGTATTATGTACATAGGAAATCCAAAGGAGTCTATAAATTGAGTTAATTTAGGGAGACTTGTAAAAAAAAATTTTTTTTTTCCTGCCAGTATTTAGACACATATCTTTGACCCAGTAATTCCACTCCCAGGTGTATACCTAGTAGAAAGAAATATGCACATCTAAATTGAAAGTCCTAAGTGAGCTCATAGCAGCATTATTCATAATAGCTTCAACCTACAAACAACCCAAAGATCTATAAATAGGTGGATAATTATGGTGTATTTCTGTAATAACTTCAGCAAAAAAAAAAAAAGAGCTGCAGCTGACTACATAGATGAATCTTAAAAAGCATCGTATTGACTGAAAGGAAGACCTCTAAATACGTATGTCCTGTATGATTTTGTTTATATTCAATTCAAGAATAGGCAAAACTAAGCCGTATTGTTTAGCATGCATATTTAGGTGATAAAACTATAAAGAAATAGGATAGTGATTATGTCTCGGGGGAAGAGGAGTTCGTTACTGAGAAGGGATGTTTGGAGTTCTGCTTCGTGTTCTGGGTTGGTTATACACAGGTGTTTGTTTTATAACAATTTGTAAGCTGCCCATTGCTATTTATGCGCTTTTGTAGAATTGCCATTATATCACAACAAAAATAACTTTTTAAAACACATGCGTACATATAAGAAAAGGAACAACCTTGAAAGGGAAGGGCCGGTTTGTTTTCTCGGTTGTTTTAGGATTCATAGTACCTTTGGTTACCTACAAGTAAAGCAACATTTTGCCAAGACAGTTTCTTCACTGCCTTCCTGGGCATCATGTCATATCCGTCCTAAACTTTGACCATGTCAGCTCATTTTATCAGTCTGCGATACACCTTTCTGGTTCCTACCATGTCAAAGCTATACTGTCTGGCTTTTGAAAACCTTCCATAGTTTCACTCTATTCTGTATGTCTGTACTTACTCCTCTATACTCTGTCAGGATGCCCTTGACTATTCAGGCCCCAGTCTTCTCAGGAGCTATATTTTGTACACATTCAAAGCACATATTTCGTTCTGGGGTTATACTCACAGATGTAAACATCATGTACAGTTCCCTATCATATGCAACTCATCTGATGCCCCTAGGATCTCCTTAATCTCCGAATTCTTAACACATTTACTGTTAAGTCATTTTAACTTCTTGAAGTTACTTGCTATTTTCTATACTTAACTAGCATTCTTCTCCCACCTCTTGTATACTTAGCATGTCATATTGAAGTAGCTGTCCATCTCTTCATGGCCATTAACACAGCGACTGACCAACACAGTTCCCACATATAGTTAACTTAATATATGAGGGAACTATGTAAAAATGGATATTAAATATATAGTGTTTTGTATTTTGATTCCTTATTCTTAGTTTTAGCATAACTAGATTTTACCTGAGGACTCCCATTAAATATATTGAGACATCATTATCAAAATAATAAAATGATATCATTTTAAAATATTTTGTATGCATTTTTCATATTTCTCTCCCATTGGAATCAGATCCACTATTGCATGAAGCAAGTAGTTTGGTTCCTTTTATTTATTAAGTTGTGCTGCTCCTGTGTAGCAAGTGGAAAAGACCATTGAGCAGAGCAGAGGGTGTAGACATTTCCCTTGCATTCACATATTTGGACAGAGGGCACAGAAGCCACTGTGTTTTCTTTGAAGTAAAAAAATCATTTTAGAAAATAATACTGGTCCTTGTCATTTTGGGGGCCATAGTCTCTTTTGAGAGAATAATAAAAGCTTTGAAGCTTTTCCTCAGGTGCGGGGAAGTGTATGTGGAGAATGCACATGTATACATACGTTACGAAGTTCTGGATACTGTAATGTTCTTGAATATTCAGAGGCTTTAGGTTAGAAGAATTTGGTAAATTGAAATAATCCTGATCAAGCCAGGGAACATGGATAACTGCCTGTGAGGGGAATAGTCATTAGTTTCTTCTTAAAATGTCTGGCATAGTTTCAGATCTACCTTAAAAATTCGTATGGGAATAAAATTGTATTTCTCAGAAAAGCCTTTTGATTAGCAAAATGTTTATAATGGTTAAAGCTGGATGAAGGGTATGTGGGTGTTCAATTTACTGTTCTTTTGACTTTAGTATATTGAAATTTTTTAAAATGGGGTGGGAACCTTTTGGGAAGATGACATAGATTATTGTGTTTCTGTTACAATTGTGCTAATTCAGGCTTAGAAGGAGTTATCTTCCATCTGTATCACTGAGATTCTTTTCTTAATATACTTGCTTTCATCATGGCTCAGAACCAAAAAGTATAAAGTATGAAGGCAGAAAGTTTCTCAAAAATAATACCATATGATAAAAAAGAATGAAACCTTGCCATTTGCAACAACATGGGTAGAGCTAGAGAGTATAAGTCAGTCACAGAAAGATAACTACATAGGATTTCACTTAAGTTACACCTTCACTGTGTAGCTTAAGAAACAAAAGGAGCAAAGGAAAAAAGAGAAGCAAACCAAGAAACAGACTTTTAACTATAGAGAACAAACTGGTGGTTACCAGAGGGGAGGTGGCGGGATGGGTGATATAGGCAATGGGGACTAAGGAGTGTCTGTTATGATGAACACCTGGTTTGTATGAAAGTGTTAAATCACTGTATTGTACACCTTAAACTATATTACACTGTATGTTAACTGGAACTTAAATAAAAACTTTTTTTAAAAAATTACATAATAATGGGGAATCTGGCGGGCTCAGTCAGTAGAACATGTGACTCTGGATCTTGGGGTTGTGAGTTCAAGCTCCATGTTGGGTGTAGAGACTATGTAAAAATGGAATCTTTTTTTTTTTTTAAATATGCAGGGCGCGTGGGTGGCTCAGTCATTGGGCGTGTGCCTTCGGCTCAGGTCATGATCCTGGGGTCTTGGGATCGAGCCCCACATCAGGCTCCCTGCTCAGTGGGAGCCCTGCTTCTCCCTCTCCCACTTCCTCTGCTTGTGTTCCCTTTCTCACTGTCTCTGTCAGATAAATAAATAAAAATCTTTAAAAAATAAAAAAAAATTTTTTAAATGCAATAAAATTTTTGTGCTGCAACTTGTTTAGTAGCTTCTTTGTCAGGTGGTCTTTGCTCAGCAGTAATCAAGCTCAGGATCATGTGTGTTTTTTTGTTTTGTTTTATTTTGTTTGTTTGTTTTAATTAGGTTGATTTTCTCATAGGAGAAAAGTCTTAAAATCTCAAAAAGCATTTTTAAAAAATACATGACCAATAATATTTATTTAGCTGTAAACCACATATAATATACTAATATTAAAATGAGAACTAAACTTATTTTTTATATTAGCACAGAAAAACAACAAAACGTTTAAAACAGTTGTTTTTTTTTTTTAACATATAACATTATTAGCCCCAGGGGTACAGGTTTGTGTTAAAACAAGTTCTTATAGACGTGTGTGAGTCCTCATTAGATCTTTTTTCTTATGAGGGCCCAGTCTTCTTAGAAAAAAGATTTTCTAACCCTAAGTCCTTACTTTTCTATCCATAAGTTTTAGTTCTCTGGAATTCTGAACTTTACATGGTAGAGGTTCGTATGTGTACCAGTCATTTTACATTCTAACTTTAGTCCTTTTGAAAGAATACCATTAAAAACCACATTCTACTTGAAGAGCCCTTTTTAGATTTAAATTTTTACCGAAGTAACACAGTTTCTTAAAAGTCTAGTAGTTTTAAGGGTTTTAAATGAAAACTGTTGCTCCAGAATTTTAGTCGCATTCCCTGGAAGAGAAGAACTGTTGGCTTTACTATTTAATAGCATGCTTAACTGCTCTCCTATACTGCATCTGCTGGCTTCTTTCTATGAAATATAGGATTAAGCTTTGAAACTAATATTTACATGTGGGAAAGCCTTCTCTCCTGGTGTATTTTTTACTCTGTGGTTCAGTTGTACTGAACCTTTTCAGTAAGACTCCTTTTCATACCCTATTATTTTTGTTTTTCATAAATATAATTGCAGCTTTTATTCATCCATATGATTTAAACAAACTTAAACTGTTCCTTTGCTCCTTTGATATTTTTGCCCAAGTATACCTTTTCTAAAAGTAGAAAAATTACACCATTAGAAGCAGGTTAATAGGACCCAAAGAATAGTTGAAATCATAATTCCTCGTAGAGATGTTGGTGTCACAGACTTTTTTTAGTGCTTTATTAGAACTATAGTTAAGGTATACACAGTTAAGGACAATTGTGACTGTTCTGTTGCCTTTGAAATTAAAGTCTGGTATCCATAAAATGCCACACAAGAGTATTGAAACAAAAATGATTTGGCTATTTAGAAATAGAAATGTGTGTACATGCATATTATATATGGACAGACACAGTGTATTTGTATACATTTTCATATATTTGTGTTTTTGTTCCCTCTCAGACTACATACCATTAGATAATTGACTTGTTATAAATATATAATGGGAACATTAAAAATCTGTAAGGAGGGGCGCCTGGGTGGCTCAGTGGGTTAAAGCCTCTGCCTTCGGCGCAGGTCGTGATCCCAGGGTCCCTGGATCGAGCCCCACATCGGGCTCTCTGCTCAGCGGGGAGCCTGCTTCCTCCTCTCTCTGCCTGCCTCTTTGCCTACTTATGATCTCTGTATAAAATCTGTAAGGAGGCTTGAACTCTGAACAGCCTCGGAATATACAGTAGAGAAGCACACTGTATAACTTTAAATTAGCTTAATCTTTTTGCTTTTCTGATTCTGTTTTGAAAATGAGTACTTACTCAGCAGTGGTGTTTTTATGAAGTGTGAAGACATAGAGGCTTTTAAGATAAACTCCAAATGACAAAATTAAGTATTGAAGTGGCAAACAGTGATGCCACCGTCATTCAGAATTCAAAAAGAGACAGTAGCCATCTATGTACACTACCGGCCATGTCTCCTTTCCCCACAATCACACACCGTTCTTGGGCCATAACTGTTAGTGCCTTAAAATTTCATTAAAATTGTTTGGTATATTTCTGTCTAGAAGTCAAGTAAAATGAAAAATTAAGATCTAGATCTTCTGGAAAGTTGGCTAATTAAGTGCCAACTTGCTTAACTATGTTTTGGCAAACATGTTGAATGAACAGAAAACCCTAGAAAGAGAAGAAACCTCTCCAGTTGCCCTTCTAACAGTCGTAATCTAGAGAAGTCTAGGCCATGTGATAGATGAGGTGGGGTTTCTTTAATTCTACCCTTCCCTGACTGAGGAAAGACTGCACTGAAGGAAAAACCACACTGCTATTCTTATTTTTCTTTTCACTCCATTTTCATTTTCATCAAAGGAATGGTTTTCTCAAAAGAGTAGGTGGCAAGAATTGCAGGAAAGGAGGGAAGCAATGTCATACGATAAGCTTTGCAGCTGTTTGGTTAAGTTACTGAAGCACAGAGAAATAGGTCTTAACTGGTTAAACTAGATACCTGGACAGCAGTGCTTCACACTGAATTAGTCTCTTCATTTTGGCCTGCTTCACATGAGGGAGGATAAGTGAGTAGGTAAAGTATGGAAGTTAAGAATCCACACATATTCTTGAGCATAGTAGTCCTTAATAAAATTATCATAATTAGAAAGAAAAAACTTCTTTGTTCCCTTAAGGGAATTAAAATAAATGTAGACTGTGAGATGAGGCATCGAAGATGAATTGATAAAACAACATACAAGATAAAATAACGTACAAGATAAAAAGGAAGCTGATGAAACTAAGAAAAGGAAAAAGGGACAAGTAATAATCTCACACAGTTTAAAACCACGTTGGCAACAGCAAGAAACAGAGCAGATACTATGGAAAAGAGAGACACATAAGACAGGAAAAGGACAAAGAATTAGCAGATGGTAGACACGGAGGACAAGTTAACAAAGACTGAGTACAATTCCAGCAGGGCACAGTCTGAATGGCATTTTGAATGCTAAGATAAAGCCTACAGAACTACTAAATTTCAAGAAAGAAGAAAGAAAACAATTATATATATATATATGCCAATTGAAAAAGGATTTTAGTTATAAAATTAGAAAAATTATTTTGAGGGGCACCTGGGTGGCTCAGTGGGTTAAGTCTCTGCCTTCCGCTCAGGTCTTGATTTCAGGGTCCTGGGATCGAGCCCCGCATAAGGCGCTCTGCTCGTGCTCCCCCCCACTTTCTCTGTCTACTTGTGATCCCTCTCTGTAAAATAAATAAAATCTTTTAAAAAAATTATTTTGACCACAGACTTCAATAACAACAGGTACCAGAAGGAAATGGATGCTGTCAATATAAAGAATATTGGGGGAGGGGTGCCAGTGGCACATTTTGGCAAAAGCAAGCATTTGAGGGGCACTTGGGTGGCTCAGTGGGTTAAAGCCTCTGCCTTCAGCTCAGGTCATGATCCCAGGGTTCTGGGATCGAGCCCCACATCGGGCTCTCTGTTCAGTAGGGAGCCTGCTTCCTCTTCTCTCTCTCTCTGCCTGCCTCTCTGCCTACTTGTGATCTCTCTGTCAAATAAGTAAATAAATAAAGTATTTAAAAAAAAATAAAGTAAGCATTTGAGTTATGTCTGAGTATTTAGGTAATCAGGTTAAGAAACAACAAAAAACAGTTTTTACCATTCTTGAAAGGAAGGCTATATAATGTAAAAACAATATATGTAATTAGTGAAACAATTACATAAAATGATAACCAACTAGGATAAGTCAGACTTAAGTACTGACTTTATGTTTAGTGAAAATAAATTAGGTTTCAGTATTTCCAAATAACTATTACAGAGTCATGGTAGACCATGTAGGTAATAAAAACAAAATTTTAGAATGTTAAATTTCTTGTAAAATGGAACTTAAAAGGAAAAGATTTCTAGGCCCACTGTGCCCGACAATATGAGTGGATTCTTAAATTTCCTGTTCTCTTTACCTCTACAGTATTTGAAAGTTCTCCGTAGGCTTCTAGAGTAGCTAAAGTTGCTGATAACCCCATTATAGTCTGAAATATGCCTAAAGCAAATTTGTTTGTTTACAGATTTGTTACTATGGATTATTTTAAGAAGTTACTCTAAGTCAGTTACTCTTTAAAAATTTTTTTGAATTATAATAAGATTCTTCTAGACACGGGGGCTACAGCAATAATTAGGTCATCCTTTTGGGGTTTACACACCAACAGAGAAAACATAGATGATTACTGAGTTGGTTATGTGATTAAGTGTTGCGCAGGAGTACAGAGTACCACTAGGAGGTTATACAGGAAACCGTTACCTAATTTCGGGGCTGCAGTGGGGAGGAACTGAGGGTTAAGCTGAGACCTAAAGGTAGGAGGAAGTGTTTGGGGTAATTGAAACACCCTTCAGCAAATGGTTAGCCATTTAAATTAAAATGAAATGGAATTCCAGGACTCCTAAGTGAAGCCTATGTGAAGCCGTGAAGCCGCTGCCCTTGGCTTGGGTCTATTTTCCGGAGTCCTAGGGTTCTTCGGTCCCTCATCAGGCTCCTTTTCTTGATCAGTGGGGAATCTGCTTCTCCTTCTGCCTGCCGCTTGCTCTGCTTGTGCTCTCTCTCTAATAAATAAATAAAATCTTAAAAAAAAAAAATGAAAGGAATCCCAGCTTTATTCCTTATTTACACAAAAATAATTTCTTTGTGAATTCAGCAGTTTTAATGGAAACCGTTTAAGCCTAAATAAATCTTGGATGAATTTTTATAATCTTTATAGATATTGAGATCTTGTAACGCTTAATGTGAAATCCAGAAATCACAACAGGGTTGCATGATCAGTATGCCTACATGAAAATTAAAAGTGGCAGTTAAACATCATTAAACAAGGTTGAGGGCAAATTAGAAACTGGGGTGGCGGGGGGGGTGGGGGGGCGCCGAGAAATTAGTCCATGAGACAAAGAGTTACACTTTCTCTTGTCATACTGAACTCATAAAGTAATAGTAAGAACTTCACAGAAAAATGTATTGAGCCTCACTAACAAAGAAATGCAAATTAAGTCTAGATACTTTCCCCCAGTCAGATGGGCCTGGATTTTCATCTAGAATTATTTATGTGTGGCACATCTAAATGTCCCTTAGTGTAAGGCTTGGAAATACTGAAACCTAACTTATTTTCACTAAACATAAAGTCAGTACTTAAGTCTATAGTACATACCTACAGTGGGATATTATGCAATGATGAAAACTAATGTTCATTGACAAAAATATCTTAACATATTGTTTACTGGAAGTTATAAATCTGGAGTAAATACTATTTAGATGAAATTACAGACACATGTCTCTTTGGCTGTGTATGCATAGAATGGTGTCTAGAATGATCACCAAAGTATTAGGAGTTACTAATTTCATGTAGTCAAATTTGGATGGCAGAAGTTTGTCTCTTTTGAGCAAGAATATCTTTTCTAAAAACAAGGTCTTTAATTGCTTTGCCTGTTCATATTTAATGTTAGCTTAATATACTTTCTACTTTTTAAATAAAACGACATCTTAGCTTTTCTGAGGGATAATTAGGAGGAAAGCATTTGATTTTCTCTATATATTTTAATGAGCTGAGTCATCAATGACAACTTTATTTGCGTTCCCCTTTTATAATGTACTGACATTTTGATTAATGATTTGATCATTTCATTGAAACATTCTGTCATTATTTATAAAGAGATATTTATTAGTTTTGGGAGAGTGATGTGATTTTTTCTCATCTGAGTGATTTTCCTGTAGGTACAGTAAGTGCTTTGACACAAAACCTGAACAAGACCTGAATTAAAAATAATTGGAAATCCCCTTTGAGTATCACTTATTTTTTAACTTGAGAACCTCTTGTTTGTATGCAAAGAACATTGCAGTTATTGAAACCTAGGCTTTCTAGGCTAAAAAGTAATTGACCAGATTTTTCATTAATATTTTTGTTAGTTTACTGATTCACAGATTCAAAGTTTTTTTCTCTGTTGCTTTTCCCTTTATTCTAAATATTCTCTACATTCCCTCTGTTTTTTATATTCTATTATGATATTTTGGGAAGCCAGCAACCATGTCTCATCTGGATTAATGGGAAATACTGTGCTTAGTATTTGCCACTGTCAAGAAATTTGAAGTTCAGTTGAAACTCTATGGATAGTACGCAGCATACCATGCTCTTAATGTCTTAGTGAACTACTTCTGTACATTTAGAAACATTTTATGAAAAGCTAAGTATAGGGGCACCTGGGTGGCTCAGTGGGTTAAACCTACTCTGCCTTTAGAAGCTCAGGTCATGATCTCAGAGTCCTGGGATTGAGCCCCACGTCCTCGGGCTCTCTGCTCAGCAGGGAGCCTGCTTCCCCCTCCCCTCTCTGCCTGCCTCTCTGCCTACTTGTGATCTCTGTCAAATAAATAATCTTTTAAAAAAATTAAAAAGCTAAGTATATAGATTATTTGATATAAGAACATTTTAAGATACACTTTGTTTCCTCTTTCCTCCTCTTTGCTAGTAAATTAAAAATTATTTTTAAAAATGTTTAGAAATGAAATTTGTTTTGTAAAATGAGACACATGTAAGGTATTTGTAGGGTAAGAAATGCTTGTAGGTAGTTTACTTGCTAATATATTTAAGCTGGTATAACTAAAATTATTAATAAAATCATTTGTATAAAATATTAGCCTAGCCTTTTAAAATACCATTACCCTTCCTTAAGGTACCTGTAGAGATAGTACAACTTTCATTCTTAAGTTTTAGTTGTAGTACTGTTCAAATACTAATAGCTTAGCTTCTCAGGATAAAAACAAAGTAAAAAAATACCAAAATAGTAACAAAAAACTTAATCTGCTTTGACACACACACACACACACACACACACACACACCCTCTGTTTTGCTACAGTTTGTAGCCATACACCTCCTTTCTTCTGAGCCAAAAATGTTATGATCTGGGTTTATTTTAATACAGTTCATTGCTGTTCCCTATAGAAATCAGGTTTTTGGAGAGCTCTAACAGTGTGCTATTGCTGGGCTCTCATCCTTTCTGTTTAAATAATGCAGGTACTTTGATGGAAACCTGGAGAAGCTCTTTGCTGAGTGTCATGTAATTAATCCAAGTAAAAAGTCTCGAACACGCCAGATGAATACAAGGTCATCAGCACAGGATATGCCTTGTCAGATCTGCTACTTGAACTACCCTAACTCGGTGAGTATCTGGTAGTTTAAGGCTAGCACTGACTCTCTGTTTCAGAGGGTAAATCAATTTAAATTACTTAAACAAAGGAAGATCTGGGAGTCTGGGATTGTATTATAGTAAAACAGTAGCCTATCAGAATATTAAGGATAAAGGAAAGGAGGACAAAGAATAGAGCTTATTCTTTCCCCCTCCTCCCCTGATTGCTTTTTAAAGCAGCAGCTTGTCATTACACACCTAAATCTATTCTGAGTTTATTTTATTATCATGGGAGAATTGTTTAATAGGTAGGCAGTGAATAGAATTATTTTCCATCCAGAATAAGATAGATTTAAACTAACATTTTAAAATAAATATCCAAGCTTTGCGCAGTGGCAGTATCGTAGCCAATGAGGTTTATCCGAGGCGCGATTATTGCTAATTAAAATAAATATCCAAAACACTAATAAAATGTCTTTAACAGTATTTTGCTAGGGAGCTTTCAACATTTTTCATAACAGAAGAGTTTCACTTATAAAGATTTTAAATATAGCAAGTGGTGACAGCGTTGCAGGAGACGCTGGGACTAGTTAAGTGATTGAAAGTATCCCCCTTAAGCCCTATTGAATTTAGGCAATCTAGTAAAGAATTTTAGACTTAAACATAATCTTCCTATGAAGGCCTTACTTTATTAGTAACTATAAGAAAATACTATTTGTGACATAATGTGTTTAGTCACTTGGAATTCACCTCTTTAAGATGTTTTAAGATACCTAAGAAATAGCTTAATTCTATAATAGTAACTATCTTATTTATATTCTCTGCTTTAATAGTTAAGCACCTCTTTCTGGTAATTACTATATACAAAGTCTTTGTCACCAGTATTGTATATTTTAACACACTGAAGGTTTTTCATTGTTTTTCTTAGAAGTTTATATATATAGTATCTCTGTAGAGGCCCATTTGAAGGGAACTGACTTGTTCACGTGCTTGTCCAAGTGCTTAGAAAAGAGGTTTTCAAAGAAAGTTAATTAAGTACTCCTAGAGAAATAAAACAATGAATTAAAATAATTTTGTAGGTAAAGTGTTGAGTTGAATTTCCAAACTCTCAAATTTTGCTTATAGCCCTGATGCTATTTGTTTTTGTGTAATTATTAAATGTCACTGGGTCTGAATTATTTATATCTTTCAAATGAGTAAGATATTCTTTCATATGCCTCCTATGCTGAGAATTGTATAAGTTCCCTCCTTTAAATCAGTCTAGTAGTCTTAGGTTGAGTATTTAAAAAAAAAAAATCAGCATTTCTATTAAAAATAATTAAATTCATGTTTGACCATTTTATTGTCTGTCTTTAACAAATTCTTCTTGCCAGGTGATATTTCTGTAGTTCATTAAAGTTTCTGTGACGTAATACTGAGACCCAAAGAATTTTGTCCCAGATTATACCGGGTTTCCTTATTCCCTGTCATTTCTCTTCCTGCTCTATAACCAGCTCCTCCCTTGTTTAAATCTTAAATGTAATTTGAGTACTGAAGCTAGCTGCCTACAAATATCCCCTATAACTTTCTCAGTGCCCTTGGTTTTGTCTAACAGTTTTAACAAATTAAAATGAAAAATCATGACTGGAGATTTGCATTGTAAATTTTGCTTGCACTTTTAACTAATGATAGAGTACCTACTATTCATTTATTCGTTTATTCAATGCACCAGGCACTATTTAAGTGTTAGAAACACAAGGGAGAATAAAAACATATATGCCTGCTTCTGATAATTTACAGGTTAGTTGGGTAGATAAGAGATAAATAAAATGACATGTTCAGAAGGAAAGGTAAACACTTTGACAGGTCATGATACTGTGGGAACATGTTGGAGAGAGACATCTAACCCAGTTTTCGGCTGGGGGGAATCTCCCACAAAAACTGACTTGTGAAATAACCTCCGAAAGTGTGGCAGTTAGGTGAACCAGGAAAATAGAGCAGTGTAGAAACCAGAGGAAGAGAATGTACCTCCAAGAATGATAAAAACATTGCAAAAAAACTTCAAAGACTTGAAAAGTGAATTTGGAATTAACAACATGAAGATTACTGATGATATTGGAAAGTTAATTTAAGTAGTATGGTAAGATGAGAAACCATACTGTGTGGGCTGAAGAATCATTGACTTGAAGATGGGAAAGGAAATGGAGGCACTAAAGATGAACAAATTGCTCTTTAAAGGACGTTTGGCTATGTGAATGACAGGACAAGAAAGCAAACAGCAACATGGGTTGGAAAGTAAGTTAAAAGTTACGGAAACTGTGCCAAGCACTATGAAAAATACAGTGTGATAAAATTAGGACTTCTTTTCTCATGGTGTTTAGACTAATAGAGAAAGATAATTTTAAACTTCTCAGTTCTGCAAATAAATGTCATCTGAGACTCAAAGCTTTAATTGGATGAGTGATTTTTTTTTTAAACCTCTGTTGTACAGTTCCCATGTTTCAATTTCCACCATTCTCTTCAAACACTGATACTTGCCTTTTATTATGTATATCTCCAATACCTTTATGCTCCCAGAAAGCAGCTTTGGCTTTATACAGTGCCATATGCAAAAAAGTTTTTTAAATAAATGCTTTGATAGCTAGTTTGTAGCACTTCGAAATTAACTATTATGGGTGATCTCTTCTTTAAAAAACAATTTCCTGAGAATTTGGTGCACTTTTAAAGTTTATAAATTCCCACATACACACCCCCACATCCCTGTGTTGAGGCCAATTCAAGGGTTTCTTAGCCCTGGCAACAGTCATTCCTGTATAATAAGGTTGTTTTGAATTAAAGCATAAGATCTAGCATTGCTAACACCCCCACTTCACTAGGGAATATAGTTAGGGCTGTGATATCTCCCTTCTTATGAAGTAAATAATTTTGTATATTCTAATAATCAGACATGTTACATAAATGCAACTTTGAAGATTGTGAGGATAGTCCACCCTCCCATACCTCACCCCTTAGGCACCTCTGAATCGTTGTGCTGGGAATCTAAGTCCAACCCTGCTTAACTCATTCCATTTTATGGATGAGGGAACTGATGCCCTGGTTATTCAGTTTTTATAAACAAAATGGCTTTAACTTTAGGTATTATATGAGCAACTTCTGATGGAGGAGAGATATTTCTTAATGTTCTTACTGCTGTTTGATATTACAGGGATAAATGAACCCTGTAAGAGTGTTTATGCTTTCATTTCTATTTTAAAAGGACCATTAATTTCTGTTTTAAGTAATATTTCATGTATTTTTAGTATATTCTGTGTCAGATTTATTTATGAATAAGTATGTTGATTATAATCTTATCCCTTGAGTTAGGGACCCAAGTAGGTAAGCACAAACTAGTAAAGGAATAGGTATGTGAATGGAGGAGGATGGAAAGGGAAGTGGAACCAGATAGTGATACCTAGATAAGTCCATGATAATAATGCCACTCTTGAGCACAATGAATGTGTTTGTACCAGAGCTTAGTTTTTGATTTATCTTTAGACATGCATGTGTTATTTATTTTTCTAGTTTATCTTGTTTGGTAATGTTACCTAATTAGAATTATTGGAAAAGAGACCTTTAAAAAGCTTTGGTTTTTTTCTTATAATGATCACTGATCTAGAAGTTTCAAAGGTAGAGATGTTTCTTGCAATGCTCACTTGGTAACCATTGTGACCTCTAATCTCTCAATATCAAGTACTCATATTTGGAAAAAAACAAGCACATGAGGATGTATATGTGTTTTTAAGTTATGAATAAAACATTTTAGAATTGTTGATCTTTTACGCTGCTATAATTATCTTATACAGAATGCTCCTTCCCATTATATCCTTGAAAATCAGATGCTCTCCACTGGTGATCTGACAACAAGTTTGTGCCAGATCTCCTTTGCCAACTGGGGGTAATGAGAATAGATTCTTTTGTTTCCTAGTTTTGTTTGTTGTTGTTGTTGTTTTTAATGGAATATTGATTCCCAAAATACTCATCTTCACTTGTTCTATGAGTGAGTTAGAATCCTTGTCAATCTGACTAGCACCACATTTTAAACTGGGTAAATGTTTTCCATGTCATTTTGTTCATAAGACTAGTCTTAGGATTTGGATACATTTTTTTCCATGTCTGCTTCTGGGCATTCTTTATATAGTTGATGTGCTATAGTGTAGAATTTTGTATCCTTACTATTTGTATCTGAATGTCATAAGCAACATCAGAAATTTCATGAGCATTTTTCAAGTAACAGCTAGAAAATGGAATGGAATAAAAGTACCACTTAATATGAGCCACAAAAAGAATAAAAGAGCTAGAAATAAACTTGGCAAGAAGTGTGAAAGATCTATTATGAAGAAAACTTTAAATACTAAAGGAAATAAAAAGACAGCTTGAGTATTTGAAGAGGTAGAATAATAGTAAAATATTGAAAAAGAAAACTAGACTGATGAGAGTAAAGAGGAACTAGTCCTACCAAATACAAGAATAATCAGTGCAGTAGAATAAGATGGAGTCAGATATATGTGAGGGGAATTTGGTGTATTGTAGAAGAGGGCATTTCAAATAAAGTGAATTCAGTAAATGGTATTGGAACAACTTGGTTGCCATCTCGACTAGAATCTTAAATTCCTTCCTAAGTCTTTACATTAAAGTTAGTTAATTTAGATGCTGGAAATTTTAAAACTAATAGACTTTGCTACATAGAAGTAGAGAGCTTCTTCATGGCAACAAAATGTGAGCATTCAGATTGAAACAGAAAATATTTTCTGTGCTTATAAATGGCCAGTTTTCTAAATAGGTAAAAATCCCTGCCATTAAATCACTAAGGAAAAAAATAAACCCAATGGAAAAATGGGCAAAATAGATGAAAAGAGTGCTCAGAAAAAGAAATATATAGTCTTTAATCTTCTTTCAGATGTTTAAACTTCACCCATAAAATAAACTAAGATCAAAACTAATGGATTTAACTTCATTTTACCTGTTAGATTGGCAAAGATCAAGACGTTTGCTAATATACTATGTTGGCAGGGTTGTTGGGAAGCCAGGTTCTCTTGAACAGTATAAATTGCTACATCCTCTTTGAATGAACCTTGGTAATAATCAATTAAAGTGTAAATGTATGCCTGTTATAATATCACTTGTACCAGTTTGTCCCAAGATGCATTTGCATGATCACAATGATGTATATATAGCCAGTACAGTAGCATAGTAATGGTGGACTGTTTAGATAAATTATGGTACCTTCACACAGACTGTAAAAAGAGGTGGACCCATGTGTACTAATGTAGAACAATGTGAGAAATCTATTATATAATAATTAACCAAGGTGAGAATGTGTACTGCTCTTACTATGTGTGTGTAGCTGTGTATGTTAGAACATCTCTGGCAGAATATGTAAGATATTGAAATAGGGATTACTTCCCTGAAGTAGAGGACAAGGATGGGGATAAAGGAGACTTATTTTTCAGGGGTGCCTTGGTGGCTTGGTCGGTTAAGAGTCTACCTTTGGCTCACGTCATGATCCCAGAGACCTGACATCAAACCCCATGTCAGGCTCTGTGCTCAGCAGAGAACCTCCTTGTCCCTCTCCCTCTGCTGCTCCCACTGCTTGTGCACTCTCTCACTCTCTGTCAAATAAATAAAATCTTAAAAAAAATTTTTTTTTTGATGGGGTACCTGAGTGGCTCAGGTCCCAGGGTCCTGGGATCAAGCCCCACCTACGGCTCAGTAGGAAGCCTGCTTCTCCCTCTCCCACTCCCCTGCTCCTGTGCCCTCTCTCGCTTTGTGTGTCTCGGTCAAATAAATAAATTTAAAAAAAAATTTTTTTTTGAAAGGGAGACTTATTTTTTCAGTATAAACTCGTGCTATTTTTTTTTATATTTTATTTATTTATTTGATAGGCAGAGATCATAGGTAGGCAGAGAGGCAGGCAGAGAGAGAGGAAGGGAACCAGGCTCCCTGCTGAGCAGAAAGCCGGACTGAGGGCTCGATCAGGACCCTGGGATCATGACCCAAGCCGGAGGCAGAGGTTTTAACCCACTGAGCCACCTAGGCACCCTAAACTCATGATATTAAATAGTTGTTTTTAACCATGAGTCTGTATTACCTATTCATTTAAAAATAATTTAGAGTAAACATTGTAAAATATACTTAGTTGAAACTAGTGACTATTATTTGTATATTATAGAATATAATAGACTCCATTTAACTATCCATCAAATTAGTAGTATTTCATATCATGTAGGTAATACAAGATTAGACCAAATGTTACTATTATTCTTAGCTATCTGAATAAATCTTTTGGTTTCCATAAGATTTTATTGATTATCTAGGTAAGCTACATTTCATGCAACTCAGAAGTCTGTGTTTGTGTATCATTTTTAAACACAGCTTTGAGAGATAATTCACATATGATACGATTCACTTATTTAAAGTGTTTTTAGTATAGTCACAGAATTGTGCAATCATTACCATAGTAAATTTTAGAACATTTTCATAATCCCGAAAAGAAATCTCGTCTCCTATAGTCACTACCCCTTACCCATCCCCATCCCCCAAGCCACTCAACCCTAGGCAACCATAATTTACTTTCTCTATGAATTTGCCTGTTGGACCTTTCCTATAAGTGGAAATCAAACAATATGTAATCTTTTGTGGCTGGCTTCTTTCATTTAGCATAATGTTTTCAAGGCTCATCTGCATTATAGTATGTATCAATACTTCAGTCCTCTTTATGCCTGAATAATATTCTTTCATATGGATATTCCACATTTTGTTTATCCATTCGTCAGTCCGTGGACATTTAGGTTGTGTCTACTTTGGGGCTACTATGGATAATACTGCTATGAGTATTTGTATACAAGTTTTTGTTTGGAGCTATGTTTTCATTTCTTTTGAGCATATACCTAGGAGTGGAATTGCTAGATCATGAGTAACTCTATGTTTAATTATATGAGAAACTGCCACAGTGTTTTTCAAAGTACCTGTACTATTTTACATTCCTACCAGCAGTGTATGAGGGTTCTAATTTCTCCACATCCTTACCAACACTTGTTACTATCTTTTTGAATATAGTAGTCCTAGTGAGCGAAGTCCTGTCTTATTGTGGTTTTGATTTACATTTCTCTGATAGCTAACGATTTTGAGCATCTTTTCATATGCTTATTGGTACATGACATATTCTTATATTTAATACGAACTTGTCTGCCTTTCCTAAAAATTATAAATATCTACTGTAGATGTATTGCTCATTAATTAGGTTATTTTGTGTTAATTATATTTGCATGTCTAAGTTTCACCACCAAGAAGTTTATTTTAGGAGCCCAGCTAGTCTTGTCAGAATGAGAAATGTGACCTAATAGAGACTGAATCACTATGTATAGTGATTTTTCTGATAATGTCTTTTAAAAGTCCATGTATTATTTTTGTTGCAGTATTTCACTGGCCTTGAATGTGGACATAAGTTTTGTATGCAGTGCTGGAGCGAATATTTAACTACCAAAATAATGGAGGAAGGCATGGGACAGGTAAAGATGCCAATTTAATTTTTAGTTTTTGTTGTATTTCCTGCAGTGTTTAGACCCTTCAGAAATATAAACAGGTGAAGCATCCTTGATTATGAGTTGCATGGGGAACTTTTTTCTGTATAAGACTAAAAGATAACTAAGGCTTTTTTTTTTTTTTTTTTTTTTCTATTTACAATGTGGCAGTCCACTTAAAGATACAGTTCAGGTAATGTTTCTCAGCAGCATTAAGATGTGTGTATGTATCGGGCTAAATTTGTTGAGCAGTTCTGTCAGGTATCTTGCTTCTGCCTTTTAAGTTTTATATTGAAAAACCAATTATTCAGGTTAGCAGTTCTAGTTACCTTGTGATAAACACACATACCTATTTCCTTTAATAGAAAGGAGACGATTAAGATCCTATAAATGTTAAGGTATTCTCAACCTACTGAAGTGCCTGGCAATGGTAAGCATTCAGTAAATATTTGTTGAATGAAGACATAGTTTAAATTTCAATCTTTTTCAGACTATTTCGTGTCCTGCTCATGGTTGTGATATCTTAGTGGATGACAACACAGTTATGTAAGTATTTTTGATAGATTATGCATGTTGAATATTGGTTAGTTGGTTAAACCAAATTAATTTTTGCTCAAACCTCAGAAGAGGTAGAATTTTTAGTCTGAAGAAACTTTCTAATCTACACTCCTTTGTAGTATAAAAGCTTGTTTCTAACTTACTAATTAAATGCCCAGACACTATTCTTGTAAACATAGCGCAAAATACTGGGCAGTATATGGTGGCCAGATTTTAGTAGACCTTGGAAGTGGAGAGTAGGGTATATTGCTATGTCAGTTGAGGTCCTTTGAGAAGCAGATGCCAAGATAGAGGTAAAAGGGAAGAAGATTTGTTGTGGGATATCATCTGTGCAGCTTAACGAGAAAGGAGTAGACACACTATAATTCAGGTATGACACCTGTTAAAAGAGACAGAGAAGGAAGAAGGATTCAGTAAGAAGAGACTCCCAACTATGGGTCAGCTATGAGAGACTCTGGAAGCTCTGTGGGGAATTCCAGGCAACACAGGGAATTGACTGTAGATGAATGCCTCAGTAAGAAGAAATGGCTGGACCCTAATCCTGGAGCTACACAGGGGAAATATGGCCTCATCTGGAACACTATTTCCAAAGGCACTGCATCTGGAAGTTGTTGGCTAACTGCTCTTGTGAAAGGTTCTCTGAGGAAGGGAAAAAGAAACTTGAAGAAATAAGCATAGATTTTAGTGCTGAACCTGTGGTGATATCCTGGGTTAAGTCTTGAATCAGTGCGGTTTCATAGCCTCAGGCTACCTAATTGACTTCACTTTAGGAAGATAAACAGATTGAGGGCCTGAACTATCTGCAAACAAATTACGGAGTTAGTACTGGATAATTGCCTATACGGAAAGGTTTGTCTGTATTTAAGCACTGGGATTTGAAGGTAATAAAAGTAAAAACAGCCATGGACTTCAATGAGCAAATTTCCTATACTACCTATAAAGCCTTAAATTGACTTAATCAGTACAGTTTATAAAGCTCACAGATTCCCATTTATTAATCTCAACCTACTTTTGGTTTACTAAAACATACTTACTATTGCTTGTTGTTAGCTCTATGTTGTTAGCTCTATGTTAGCTCTATGTTAATACTGTTTCTTTCAGTGTTTTTTTCCGTTACTGTTTTAAGCTAGCAAAAATAAGTTATGTATCATCTTGATACATCCTTCCAGTTGTCTGTATCTTATCATCTGATACTTTGATTCCTTGTGTTCTTTCATCAATACATGAGTTTTATCAATACATTTAATCAGTATAGGTCACTGTATCTTTTTATCCATTACACAAACATTTACTTGGGAGCATTAAGATGTTTCCTTCTGCCAAGAGGTACATAATAGTAAAATGCAGAATTTAAGTTTTATATATAGAGGCATGTATAAAGTACAGTAGAAAGAAACAAGTTACTCCACCTGAAGAGGGTTTTTTTGTTTGTTTGTTTGTTTTAAGATTTTACTAGTTGAGAGAGAGAGGAACAGGGGGAGGGTCAGAGGCAGGAAGCCCAGTGCATCAGGCTCTGTCCCAGGATTCCAGCATCATGACTTGAGCCAAAGGCAGATGATTAACCAACTGAGCCACCTAGGCACTCCCCACCTGAAGAGTTTAAGGAGTATTATAAATGAGGTAAAAATTTAGATTGTGGGAGTAGAGGGTAACACTGCTTAAAGAAAGAATACCAGTTTTTTTTTAATATTTCATGAGCTTTTCTCTGTTAAGTGTTCTGTGGTGCCTACTATAGAGAGTGGCATTGTATTAGAGATGAGGCTAAAAGGACCTTGACAGTTTATCAGTTTCATCATAGAAGTTGTTTAGATACAATGTATTTGATAGGGGTTGGGGCACCAGTCTGGCTCAGTGAGAAGAGCCTGTGGCTCTTCATGGGGTCAAGCCCCATGTTGGGTATAGAGATTACTGAAAATAAATAAACCTTAAAAAAAAAATACAACTTTGGTAAAGTGGAGGATAGTTTAGAATGGGGAGGCATTTGGATAGGAAGATGTGGCTATGAGTTTATGAAAATTTATGACATTTTTTGAGGGGAAATGGAGTAAATATTTTCAACACATAAAATGAATGTGGTTAATATCGTAAGGTCTCTTACAAATCAAGAAGAAGATAATCCTATGGAAAGCAATTCACGGTGAAAGAAATTTGAGGGTACCAGGGTGGCTCAGTTGGTTATGTGTCTGCCTTTGGCTCAAGTTGTGATTCCAGGTTCTGGGATTGAGTCCCCCATCGGGCCCCTTGCTCAGCGGGGAGTCTGCTTCTCCCTCTCCCTCTGCTGCTGCTCCTGCTTGTGCAAATGCTGGCTTGTGCTCTCTCTCTCTCTGCCAAATAAGTACAATCTTTAAAATAAATTTTAAAAAAAATTTTGAATGCTAAGAAACATTATGTAAACATTTCCATAAGGTAAATCAGAATTTGATACTCCAGTTTTAAAAAATTGTGTTTTTTGTTTCTGCATTTTGGATTGGTAAGAATTAACAGTTTGGTAATATGTAATATGAGAATATAGTACAGTAGAGAATACAAATTGTTGCAACCTTTTTGTAATGCAGTTTGACAATTTCTACAAGTTTATATGCTCTTTGGACTTTCACGCACTAGTATCACTTTGAATATGTCATTCTACTGCGTTCATTGTTTCAGATAAGTTAGCTGTTAATCTTAATTGTTCCCTCTTTGCTACTTTTTAAGATTTGTTGTGTCTTTAGTTTAAGACAGTTCAACTGTGATATATCTAGATGTGGCTTTCTTTGTATGTTTCCTCTGGGGTTTCTTGTGATCTTTAGATAGGCAGCCTGGCACATTTACAGAAAACCTGGAGAATACTTATAAGAGCATTTCAATACTGATAACAGTCAATCAGCTAGGGCTTGGGGATTAGGAGGAGGGATTTTTATTTTTCACCTTATATAGTTGTATACTGTTGGTTTATGTCTTCCATTTTCTTCCTTATAAATAAATAATTTTGTTTTGAAGGGGCGGGGGGTGGGAGGTTGGGGAACCAGGTGGTGGGTAGTAGGGAGGGCACGTATTGCATGAAGCACTGGGCGTGGTGCAAAAACAATACTGTTACGCTGAAAAGAAATAAAAATAAAATAAAATGATTATGGTTTTTGAGTCAAAAATTATACACAATAACTTTTATGTAAATTTTAAGATTTGTGGAGAATATAGATGATTTATGGGAAAATAAATATGTAGCAAAAACAAAACAAAAAATAAATAATTTTAGAATTAAGAGTTTAGCTAGTTAAATGAGAATTTTTTTTAAGTGTTTAGTCTTAATAACTGAATATGCCTAACAGCTTTTTTCTTAGTATGAAAAAAATAGACTCCTTCACAGTTGTGGTATTATCATTTTTAAATTTTAAATTTGATAAGTTAAAAAATAGTTTCTTGTTTTAATTTTAATTCAGCTCACTTGGAACTTGAATTGAGTCTGAAACCACATTCTTACTTGAACACACATTCTCCTGTAATCTTGTCAAATTGAAACTAGTTTTTTTACCCCTGTATACCTTATGGTCAGGAGGCAGAGTTATTGTCTTAAGCCCTTAGTTTCTCTACTTCAGGTTAAAATCCATGTATATCCTTGAGTCTTGTGTTACCCAGCTATGCTGTAGGCATTTTTGCTTTTATTCGCTCGACTTCTTGGGTTACTCCCACTTAATTATAGTGTTAACACTTCACTCACTGTCTTTCTCCCAGGGTTTGCTGTCAGCCAGTGTGGTTTCAGTGTCCGCATGTATAGTCTGTTATTCTATACCATAACCCTGTGGTACTTAGAGTGTGATCCCCCTATCAGCAGCATCAGCATTACCTAGGAACTTGTTAAAAATGCACATTCTAGGCCCAGATCCAGACTTACTGAATCAGAAACTCTGGAGATGGTGTCCAGCAGTCTGAACAAGCTCTCCTGGTGTCATTCTGATGTAGGCTTACGTTTGAGAACCATTGTCATAGCCTTTCATTTTCCTGATGTATTCATTTCCAGTAAAATTCTCTTTACCCAGATCCCAACTCCCAAGGCCACCTCCCTAGGCCTATTCCAGATCTACTGCAGTTGACTTTGCCAAATCATCTTTTTCTGCATCTTCCTAAAATATTGCTCCTTGGGGTTCTAGGTTTCTTCTCACTTTAGACACTCTACTTAAAATCATACAGTGGATCCACATTTGTGTGTCTAGGTCAACTCTCTCTTCTGAGCTTGGAACCCTTATATCCCACTGCCTATCAGGCCTCTTCATACATACATTCCTCAGGCTTTGCCTTATCCATTTCTCCTACCACCACCACCAAATTCATTCTTCTGGCTGCTCAGTATTAAGAAATGGTACCACTGGGTGTTAAAGACTGTCTAAATTAGAAACCTGATGCTATCCCGGATTGATTTTTCTCCTACATTTCCCAGAGTGATCCATACACCACATTCTGTCATTTCCGCATCTAATTCATCCTAAATCCATCCATTTCCCTCAGTTCCTACTTCATTAACCTGATCCAGCCTTCAGCTTCTCTTAGCTAGCAGTCTGTGACTGATTCTTAAATGATTCCCTTAAGTTGTTTCATCACCTTTCAGTTCTTCATTTCCATTCTGTATTGCTTACCTGTGCAACTTCATCTCAACTTTTCTCACATTCTCTTTTCTAACAGTGTAAAACTTGGCTTCTTGAAAATACTATGCATTTTATTTGCATTTGATTTGGTTTGACTTTACTTTTTTTCTAAGGTCTCTTGACTTCACATGCAATACTCTCTTCATATTTTGCTGTTCAGTTTTGTTATCCTACTCATCCTCTTAGTCATTATTCAGGTCTTAGTGTAGATTTGCATTTTGGGGGCGCCTGGATGGCTCAGTTGGTTAAGTGACTGCCTTTGGCTTGAGTCATGATCCTGGAGTCCCAGGATTGAGCCCACATAGGGCTCCCAGCTCCATGGGGAGTCTACTTCTCCCTTTGACCTTTTCCTCTCTCATGCTCTCTCAGTCTTTCTCAAATAAATAAATAAAATCTTAAAAAAAAAAAAAAGATTTGCATTTTGGTTTGGGCAGAAATCCTATGCACTCCTTAACTCCCCTGTATTTCCTTTTCTATACATTTTTGTAATTGCCTGTATCTGTATCCGTTTTCATTCTTAGACCATACGCTGTATGACCCCAGGTCTCCTATTTATGTTCACTAAATGCTTATTTCCATTCAGGATGTGTGATCTTAAAATGCATAACATTAGTTATGTCATAGATTCATTTTTTTATTCCTTAGCATTGAGTATGTAATATGTGTGTATCCTTGAATAAGTAACTGGAAATATATTATTCTCTTCTGCTTTTATAAGCATGTTCATCATTGTATAACTTTAGTGATGGATATGTGCTATACCATCAAGGATGTTTGGCTGAGTGGGTCTCCTCTACATAGTGGTCTCATATAGTTATACTTCCACAGTTAGGAGGTTAACTGGATACTTTGAGAATTTTTCTTTATCCGAAGATTTGTCTTTGTTGTCTTCATGAGACTAATGAAAATCATTTCTCTATATTTATCACTTGAGACCAAATAAATATTCATCTATTTTTATTCATCTTACCACTTGGTTATTTTTTAAATATAGTTGTTTTAGGGTATAGATTTCTTCTATATATAATTTTTCTATTAATAAGGGGTGATAAAGGTAAACTTGTATCTATTAAGTCTTTAAATACCTTCAAGTAATACTATTTAGTCTCACTTTGACTAATCACACACATCTGGAATTAATAGTGTTCTCATTTCAGCATCCTCTGAGATATTGTTAAAAAATTTTATGATTTATTTTCATATATGGAGTTTTTAGAAACAGGCAGAGTTGATGACAGGAACTAATTGTTACTTCTAGCAAAATTACGCCAGATGCTTTTACTTTGAGCTTTAATGATACATAAAATTTTTAAAAAATGAATCTTAGGATCATGGTATAGGTAATACATAGCTCTACTAGCTAATTTCCCACCTGTCTGAAACAGGCAGAAATTTTTCTTTTGAAAAATAAATTGTTTTATTTTTATTTATTTACTTTTTAAGTTTTTTTCATAAACACTCTTTGATCCATCCTTATTACATAGGATGTGAGATACTTCTCTACATTCAGTACAAAGTAGATGTCACATCCATTCTCTGAAATGACTCTTCTCAAACCATTATTACTACTTTTAGTTTTAAATTCTCTTCTAAATGGCTTATAGAATGGATATTACATATGTGCAAAAGTTGTTTTAAATTAGATAATATAACTTAAATTGCTGTTTAATACTTATTTCCTGTTCTGTTAACTATAAGCAGTATATCTTATATACTGATATATATAGTGAAAGGTGAAGAAATTGATGCCTCTTTGTTGTCATTCATCTTTATCTCTTTCACCTCCTAATTTCTACTAGATATATAATTACTTTATGTTGCCAACTTCATAGTTACTTTTTTTCTATTCTGGAACAGATTCTTTCATGTTTTGTCAATAAGTTTATTCACTAAATTGTAAATCAGTAATTTTGTAATATTACAACTACGTAAATATGACATAAAGTACTTGAAGGGATCCAGAAAGAAGTAAACGTAGTCTTCTAAATCAGTGCTGCTCCAAGAAGAATATTCCTGATGTATTAATCATATGGTTATTTTTTCCTCTAACAGTATCTTAAAGGTCACAAATACAGTTATGAAGCTCCCTGGGCCCTTAAGTGAAGTCATAACAGTTTGTACCATTTGAGGCAAGAGACTGACTGAATTTGATATGTGTTAATCTCAGTACTGTAAGCATCTCCTCTTTTACAGAGGAAGATCCTCATTCTTAAGTAAAACAGGCTCAGTTTGCTGTATGTTGATTTTTATTTTACTTTTTTTTTTTTTAAGATTTTATTTATTTATTTGACAGACAGAGATCACACGTAGGCAGAGAGGCAGGCAGAGAGAGAGAGAGAAGCAGGCTCCCCACTGAGCAGAGAGCCCGATGCGGGGCTCGATCCCAGGACCCTGGGATCATGACCTGAGCTGAAGGCAGAGGCTTTAACCCACTGAGCCACCCAGGCGCCCCTTTATTTTACTTTTTTATTGCGTTCTAAAATATATTGACTAAAGTATGTAAAGTAAAGTAAGTTTAAAAGTATGTATGTTTTAAACTTACTTTACTTTACATACTTTAGTCAATATATTTTAGAACGCAATAAAAAAGTAAAATAAAGGGGCGCCTGGGTGGCTCAGTGGGTTAAAGCCTCTGCCTTCAGCTCAGGTCATGATCCCAGGGTCCTGGGATCGAGCCCCGCATCGGGCTCTCTGCTCAGTGGGGAGCCTGCTTCTCTCTCTCTCTCTGCCTGCCTCTCTGCCTACGTGTGATCTCTGTCTGTCAAATAAATAAATAAAATCTTTAAAAAAAAAAAAAATAAAAGTATGTATGTTTTACTAACCACCCATATCAAGGTGTAGAACTTTTTTAGTACCAGAATGTTCATCCTTATACCCCTTACCAGACAGTATCCATCTCACCCTTGTTCCCTGTCATGATTCTGTCACCATCAATTAGTTTTGCCTTTTCTTGAGCCTTGTTTAAGTGGGATCATGTAGCATATATTCTTCTTCTGAGTGTGTGTCTTCTTCAGTTAACATAATATCTCTGAGATATGTGCATGTATTAAATATATCTGTATGTTTTTAGGTTTGTTTGTTTTGTTGTTATGACTAATGTATTTTATTCTCCGGATAGTAGACATTTTGAGTTTTTTGGTTTGTTTTCTTGGTTTCGAGTACTATGAAAAAGCTACAGAGAGTATTCTTATATATGTCTTGGTAAACATGCACTGACTTCTTTTGAGTATATACTCAGGAGTGAGGGTTTAGCTTCAATAGATACTGCCGTGTCATTTTCCAAAGTAGTTGTGTGTGACTGCTTTACTCCTTGCTCATATTTATAATCACTAGTCTTTTAAATGTTATCCATTCTGGTGGGTATGTAAGGATATCTCTTACGGTTTTAACTTGCAGTTCCCTGATGGGTAATGATGTCAAACACCTTTCCATTAGCCTCTTGGATATCTTATTTTATTCCTTAAAAAAAAAAAAAAAAAAGATTTTATTTATTTGTTTGGGAGAGAGAGAGAGCACAAGCAGGGGAGAAGGGTAGAGGGAGAAGCAGACTTCTTGCTGAGCAGGGAGCCTGATGCGGGACTTGATCCCAGGACCTTGGGATCATGACCTGAGCTGAAGGCAGATGCCTAACTGACTGAGACACCAAGGTGCCCCTATTTTATTCTACTTCATCTATATTTTTCTAAATTTTCTTTGATAAACCTAATTTCTGATAATGAAAATAAAGGTCTTTTTAAAACCTTGTGTAATAATTTAATTGCCCCTCAATAAACGCCCCCAGTTTCCTGTGCTCTGAATAGTTTGTATTGTATCGTCAGGACTTCCTCATTATTTATCTCAGTGTCTGTCCATTACACACCCTCTCCTCCCCTCTATTCTGTACCCTCCGATATATTAAATCTTTAGAAATCCAAAGAGGGGTGCTTGAGTGGCTCAGTGGGTTGAGCCTCTGCCTTAGGCTCATGTCATGATCCTGGGGCCCTGGGATTAAGCCCCGCATTGGGCTCTCTGCTCAGCAGAGATTCTGCTTCCTCCTCTCTCTCTGCCTACTTGTGATCTGTCTGTCAAATTATAAATAAATAAAATCTTAAAAAAATTTTTTTAAAATTACATATCCAAGGTGCCTGGGTAGCACAGTCAGTCGGTTAAGCATCTGACTTGGTTTCAGCTCAGGTCATGATCTCAGGGTCGTGAGATTGACCCCTGCCTCAGGCTCTCCACTCTCAGCATAGAGTCTGCTTAAGACTCTCTCTCCCTTTCCTCTTGCCTGCCGGCCCACACACTTACTCCCTTTCTTTCTCTCAAATAAATGGAAATATATATATTTTTAAAAAATTAAATTATATACCCTGCATTTAACATTTTTATCATCTAGACCTTCCCCCCCCATAAAGAGGAAAAGGTCTAGATGATAAAAATGTTAAATCTTAAGTTGAAGCATAATATTGATTTACTCAGGGTGCTATATCAGCATAAGGTATGGTTTACTGCTTGCATACTAAATTCTTATATTTAAAGTCACGTGGTTTCAGTTCGTAACTCTCCAGTTACCTTATTTGTAAAAAACAGAATTATCCCCAAACTCAAGGGTACTTAAATGCATCTGGCACTGTGCTTATAATGTGTAGCAGGCGATCAGTAGAAGTCATTATGTTTACCTTCATAAAGAGCTGCCTTCTACCATGAGAGTTGGTGTAATAACTAGATGTAAGTGATGGCAATAGGTTTTTGTCGAGAGATGTAGTTCATCAGTACACAGGATGACACTTGTCTTCTTGAAAGTATTTATTCTTAAGGGTAAGAGATTGCTTTCTAATTCTTCGCTCTCACAAGATAAACTATGACGTAATAACTGAGACCTCATAACCTTGGTCTAGTAACTATGGCTAATCTTTGTTCTCACCAAGTCGTCTAGATCAGTTATAAGAAATCATTGGCTTTTGTCACATCAGAGAAGCATAATGAGTACTATAGAAATAAAAAGTGGGAAATCAGGGCATCTGACTTTGGGTTTTTTTTTTTTTTTTTTTTAAAGATTTTATTTGTTTACTTGACAGACAGAGATCACAAGTAACCAGAGAGGCAGGCAGAGAGAGAGGGGGAAGCTGGCTCCCTGCTGAGCAGAAAGCCCGATTCGGGACTCAATCCCAGGACCCTGAGATCAAGACCTGAGCTGAAGGCAGTGACTTAACCCACTGAGCCACCCAGGCGCCCCTTATTTATTTATTTATTTATTTATTTATTTATTTATTTATTTTTATGTAAGCTTCACGTAACATAATATGTACCATTTTAACTATCTAAAACTATATAGCTTAGTGGTTTTTCATCATGTTGTACAACCATCACCACTGTCTAATTCCAGAACATTGTCATCACCCCTAAAAGAATTCCCATATTCATTAAACAGTCACTTCCCGTTCCCTTCTTCCCACTGACCCTGACAATCTTGTATCCGTTTTCTGTCTATACAGATTTTCTTATTCTGAGCATTTCATTTAAATGTCGTATAGCATGTGATCTTTTGTGTCTGGCTTCTTGCACTTAACGTAATGTTTTCAAGGTTCATCCATGTTGTAGCGTGTGTCGGTACTTGATTCCTTTCTAGGGATAAATAATATTCCATATTTTGTTTCTTCATCAGTTCTTGGACATTTAGGTTGTTTCCACTTTTTGTGGAAATAGTTGTGTTTTTATTTGAATATATGTGTGCAAGTTTTTAATGTCTTGGATATACGTCTCTAGGAGTAGAATTGCTGGGTCATATGGTAATTCGGTGTTTAACCTTTTTTTTTTTTTAAGATTTGTTTATTTTAGAAAGAGAGAGTGCACTCCAGTGAGTGCACAGGGGTAGGCAGTAGTGCAGAGGGCAAGAAAAAGCCTTCAGCCGACTTCCTGCTGAGTATAGAGCTTGATACCACAACACTCAGATCATGACCCAAGCCAAAATCAAGTCAAACGTACCAACGGACTGAGCCACCAAGGCACCCCTGTGTTTAACCTTTTAAGGAATCACCAAGTACACTAATTATTTTTAGGCCCCCATTCCAGCATTCCTGAAATGTGGAGGTTTATCCATTTAAAAAATATTTACTGAGCACTTTCTACAGGCCAAGCAGTGTGTTAGATACAAGGGATCCTTTCGTGGAGCTTATTGTTTGGTTGGGGATAAAGGAACATGAAGGCAGATATTAAACAAATGATTACACAGATAATTAAAATTTTTTTTTAATTTAGGGGTGCCTGGGTGGCTCAGTCCATTGGGCAGCTGGGATCAAGCCCCACATTGGGCTCCCTACTCAGTCAGAGACTCTGCTTTTCTCTCTCCCTATGCACCCCCCCCACCTTGTTCTTTCTCTCTCAAATGAATAAATAATAAACCTTAAAAAATTTTTTTTTGTTTAAATTCAATTTACCTAACTTCTTATATTAGATTTAAAAACATATTGTTAATACTATACTGTATTATTAGTTTCAGGGGTAGAATTTAGTGATTCATCAGTTGCATAGAGCACCTAGTGCTCATCACATCAGAAGCCCTCTTTAAGGGGCGCCTGGGTGGCTCAGTGGGTTAAAGCCTCTGCCTTCGGCTCAGGTCATGATCCCGGGGTCCTGGGATAGAGCCCCACATGGGGATCTCTGCTCAGCAGGGAGCCTGCTTCCCTTCCTCTCTCTGCCTGCCTCTCTGCCTACTTGTACTCTCTGTCAAATAAATAAATAAAATATTTAAAAAAAAAAGAAGCCCTCCTTAATGCCCATCACCCAGTTACCCCAGCTCCCCTGCAACAACTCTGTTTGTTTCCTATAGTTAAGAGTCTTTTATGGTTTGCCGTTCTCTCTGATTTCATCCTATTTTATTTTTCCTTCCCTTCCTCTATGTTCACCTGTTCTGTTTCTTAAATTCCACATATAAGTGAAATCATATGGTATTTGTCTTTCTCTGATTAATTTCACTTAACATAATACCCTGTAGTTCCATACATGTTATTGCAAATGGCAAGATTTTCTTTCTTTCTTTCTTTCTTTTTTTTTTTTTGGATGGCTGGGTAATACTACACACACACACACACACACACACACACACACACACACACACACACACACCACGTCTTGTTTATCTGTTAGTGGACATTGGGGCTCTTTCCATAGTTTGGCTATTGTGGACATTGCTGCTATAAATATTGAGGTACAGGTGCCTCTTTGGATCACAACTCTTTGTGTCCTTTGGGTGAATACCTAGTAGTGCAATTGCTAGATGGTAGGGTAGTTCTATTTTTAACTTAAAAAAAAAAAAAAAAAGATTTTATATATTTATTTGACAGAGAGCACAAGCAGGGTGAGTGAGAGAGGGAGAAGCAGATCCCCACTGAACAAGGCACCTGATGAGAGGCCTTTTTTTTTTTTTTTTTAAGGTTTTATTCACTTATTTGACAGAGGAAGGGAGAGAGTACAAGCAGGGGGGAAGTAGCAGGGAGGTAAGGAGAAGCAGGCTCCCCTCTGAGCAGGGAGCCTCATGTGGGGCTCTGTCCCAGAATCCTGGGATCGTGACCTGGGCTGAAGGCAGACACTTAACCGACTGAGCCACCCAGGCGCCCCTATTTTTAACTTTTTGAGAAAGTTCCATACTGTTTTCCAGAGTGGCTCTACCAGTCTGCATTCCCACCCACAGCGTAAGAGGGTTCTTCCTTCCCTCATCCTCACCAACATCTGTTGTTTCCTGACTGGTTAATTTTGGCCATTCTTTCTGGTGTGAGCTGGCATCTCATTGTGGTTTTCATTTGTATTTCCCTGGTGCTGAGTGACGTTGAGCATTTTTTCGTGTGTCTGTTAGCCATTTGTATGTCTTCTTTAGAGAAATGTCTGTTCGTGTCTTCTGTCCATTTCTTGACTGGATTTTTGGGGGTTTTTTTGATTGTTGAGTTTGGTAAGTTCTTCATAGTTTTAGATGCCAGCCCTTTATCTGATAGGTCATTTGCAAATATTTTCTCTCATTCTGTCGGTTGCCTTATTTAGTTTTATCGACTATTTATTTTGTTGTACAAAAGCTTTTTATCCTGATGAAGTGCCAGTAATTCATTTTTGCTTTTGTTTCCCTTGCCTTTGGAGACTTATCTAACAAGAAGGTGCTGTGGCCAAAGTCAAAGAGGTTGCTGTTTGTGTTCTCTAGGATTTTGCTGGTTTCCTGTCTCACATTTAGGTCTTTCATCCATTTTGAGTTTATTTTTTTGTGTATAGTGTAAGGAAGTGGTCTAGTTTCATTCTTCTACCTGTGCCTGTCCAGTTTTCCTAACACCATTTCCTGAAGAGACTGTCTTTTTTCTGTTGGATATTCTTTGCTGCTTTGTTAAAGATTAGTTGACCATAGAGTTGAGGGTCCATTTCTGGGTTCTCTGTTCTGTTCCACTGATCTGTTTCTCTGTTTTTGTGCCTCTACCATACTGTCTTGATCACTACACCTTTGTAATACAGCCTGAAGCCTGAAATTGTGATGCCTCTAGCTTTGGTTTTCTTTTTCAACATTCCTTTGGCTATTTGGGGTCTTTTCTGGTTCCATACACATTTTAGGCTTGTTCCAGCTCAGATAAAATTATGACAGATTTTATGACAGAAAGATCTATAAGATGCTATGAGAATTGAGCAGGACTGATAGGGGTTATTGTCAGAAAAGGCTTCCTTTAGTTAGTAACTATGTATTAGCTGATTTAAAAAAGAATATAACAGCATCTAATATTTATTGAGTGTTTACTGTTTGCCAGGCACTATTCTAGTTCACAACTCTTATTTCTGCTATCCATTTTACAAATGACTAAACTGAAAAATGGAGAGGTCAAAGAACTTACCCTTACTTCATAGCTAGTAAGCGTGAATCCAGTATTCAGTAGGCTGTCCCATCTGAGCCCACCATGATATACTTCTCTTTCCTTTTCAAGAGAGGTAGCCCTATGCAAAAGCCTCTGAGGGAGGATGATCTCCACAATTCTGAAAAGAATACGAATGTGACAGGAGTACACCAAAAGTAGCACAGGACAGGATGGGTGTGGAAGGCAAGCAGTGCCATAAGAAGCTCAAGAATTCATTGGGGGCCAGATAATACAAAAATTTCTTGTCACATTAGATAGTTTTTACTGGTTTTGTCAGTGGTTAACTTTTTCTGCTGTAACACCATTTTCTTTAAACATTTACAGGAGTGTTTACCATTAAAGCTAGTAAAACTTAAGCTTCAGGATGCTTTACTTTTATGGGTTCCTATGAGTTCTAGAAATTGTAATGAATATATAGAGTGTTCTAGGGGGACAAGGGAAGCCAAGTTGCAGTCAGTAGACATTTTTATATATAGCAAAACCTGGATCCATTTCTTGATATTCCTGTCAACATCTCTTATCTTATCTCACACACTGATTTTTGGGAGAGTGTCTTAGGGAAGTTGGCTGCACATTGCTCTCTTAGGGCAGAGTAAGAAGACACTTTTGAAAGGGGCCTAAACGCCATAATAGTAAGTCATTAAACTATAATAACAAACTGGGTAAAAATGGAATATTTTATGTATAAAAAACTTGGGGATGGGGATTCTACCAAAATAAAACTATAGAAACTTTGTAGTTGTTATCTTGATTTCTAGAGTTATATTTGTTGATAGTCCATATGCATTTTAGCATTTTCAATTTAGGGTAGTTTTTAGAGCCAATACATTGAAATTTTATTTTATAAATGTGGAAAGATACTCTTGGCTGAGAACTTCCTAATAAACTACTTTTATTCTTGCTCTTAGGCGCCTGATCACAGATTCAAAAGTTAAATTAAAGTATCAGCATTTAATAACAAATAGCTTTGTAGAGGTAAGTGATTTCTCTTAAGTTTTCCTTTTTTAAATAAGAGGAATTGTTTATTAATAGATATAATTAGTTTTTCTTACATGAAACACTCTCGATAGTAAGACGTAAAGGGCTTGGATTATGACCATAAACTTGGATTATGAACTTTATTAATGAGGCATACGAAACACCTTTATTCTCAAAGGAATGTGACAAACCAGTGAGTAGGTGTCTCTTCAAAGATCTAGAACTTTGGTGATAAAATTAGTTTTACAGTATTCTTCCTTTATTGCTAGCAAAAAGTTGTAGCTGATTATTAATGACGTAATGTTTAATCATGCTTGGCAATTCAACCTTGCTCTATCTCTGCTTGTTTTAGCTTCCATTACCAGTAAACTTTGTTAATAAAGAGAGCTATGGTTATTTCTTTTTTTAAAGATTTTATTTATTTATTTATTTGAGAGCGTAATAGCACAGGCCAGGGAAGAGGTTAAAACAGGCTCCTCCCACCCCCCAAGCTGGGTGCCTGATGCAGGGCTTGATCCCAGCACCCTGGGATCATGACCTGAGCCGAAGGCGATGCTTAACTGACTAAGCCACCCAGGTGCCCCTATAGTTACTTGTTTTTAGCAAATGTCTTTTTTCTTTTTTTTTTTTTAATCAAATACAGAGGTCAACAGAGGTCATGAAACTCTGACCTGCCTGTTTTTATAAATATTTATTGGAACGTGCCATTTGTTGTACGATTTATTTTGTGCTACAGTGGCAGAGTTGAGTAATTGCTACAGAGGCCATTGTGCCCGTCAGAAACAAAAATCTTTACTATCTGGCTCTTTATGGAAGATGATGATATAAGATCATCAATGTAAATTGGTATTTTAACTCTACAAAGCCAATTTTTATTAAGAGATTAAACTGAAGGTCAGATCTTCTAGAAAACGTGTATTTTAGGAATCATGTATTCTTAAAATGGTCACTAAACTTGAATTCTGGTGCAGAGTGTTACTTGAGCCATGTTTTGTTTCATAACAAAAAATACTTCAAAGCTTTATTTATTTAAATTCGTTCGTTGGTTCATTCATTCATTCATTCATTCATTTTTAAGAACTAAAATGTGATTGTTTCCATGGTTTAGAAACTGACTTTTCTTCTTAGACACATTTTTACGGTCAAAGAGAGAAATTACCTGTATATTCTATAGGATCTAAACACTTTGCCTAAGTAGGAGGGTATATTGTTTTTTACATCTTTGAAAATTGCCCTGAGGTAGAACCATGCACAAATCAGTGCTTAATGATCACCAGTGGGTAATTATTTTAAAAGTTTGTCAGTAGGATTTTGATGGTAGAACCAAGAGACAGTTCACATGTTTATAAAACCAGGGATCAAGGGATCTGTAATCTTAGAAAAACAGTGCATTGGAAGGCAATACTTTAGAACTAGAGTACTAAATATTGGGGGCAAGTTTTATATGTTTGTGTCATCGTCTTTGTGTTTGGCCTTTGCACTGGGAAATATAAGTTAATTGCCTGTTGTACTAGGAAATCTTACATCATGATTTTAATTTGCTGTCATTTTTTATTTTCTAACTTGGGTTTTAGTGCAATCGACTGTTAAAGTGGTGTCCTGCCCCAGATTGCCACCACGTTGTTAAAGTCCAATATCCTGATGCTAAACCTGTTCGCTGCAAATGTGGGCGCCAGTTTTGGTAAGCAAGTGATTTCCCAAATTGAAACAGCACACATAGCTTTTCCGTTTATTTTTAGTAGTAAAATAGTAGAAAAAGAATTTTTTTCTTACCTCTAGTAGGGAGGTGGGTGATGTTGATTTAAAATAGTGTGTACTGGGGTGCCTGGGTGGCTCAGTGGGTTAAAGCCTCTGCCTTCGGCTCGGGTCATGATCTCAGGGTCCTGGGATCGAGCCCTGCATCAGGCTCTCTGCTCGGCAGCGAGCCTGCTTCCTCCTCTCTCCCTCTCTGCCTGCCTCTCTGCCTCTCTGCCTACTTGTGATCTCTGTTTGTCAAATAAATAAATAAAATCTTTAAGAATAAAATAAAATAAAATAGTGTGTATTTCTTTTAAATAAGAATTAGAGGGCACCTAGGTGGCTCAGTGGGTTGGGCATCTCAGGTCATGATCTCAGCATCCTGGGATCGAGCCCCGCATCGGGCTCTCTGCTCAGCAGGGAGTCTGCTTCCCCCCTCTCTCTCTGCCTGCCTCTCTGCCTACTTGTGTTCTCTGTCTGTCAAATAAATAAATAAATAACCTTTAAAGAAAATAAATAGAATTAGATTAAAAGGTCACATCTTAAATAATTTTTTCTCTTTCTTTGTTGCTATTTTTTCTTACGGGAAGAAAATGTAGCTATAATCACATTTTCTTGTGTGTTGCACTGGAACTAATATGGGAGCAAACTTAGAGATCTGGGACAAGAACTTAGTTCTCATTTCTGATGGACTGCTTATTTTGTCAGAGTGTGTTTGCTTCCTTTATGGTTCTTGCTCTGTTTTCAGGTTATCTCTTAGGAAATAAAATACACCGGATTATTTTTCCTTTGCTTTGACAAGTTTAATATTACTCCTAGAAAGAAAATTTGCAGATAAATTTGGAAAGATAAAACATGGTTTATTAGATATGCTTTTTAACCAGCACTTTCCCTGTGGCACCTCTGGCCGCAGCTTTCCTGGTTACCTCCGTTCTTGGAGTTTTATAACATGCTCAAACGTTTGAATTCTAAATTTGACTTAATAGAGAATTTTCAATACTGCATATTCTTATTAGAGAGTTAAGATGATTTTCCATTTTCCTTGTGGATCTTTTAGGAATAAGAAAACATTCAAAACAAGTAGATCCAAGATCTAGCAAAAGACATTATATTGGTATTCTGTACCATTCTCTTTTTTCTCCCCAAACAGCTATAGAATTAGACTTACACGTCATTAATACTAAATATTTCCAAAAGGAGCAGGTAAACTCACAAAGATTAAATATGTATGAAATACATGCTGTTTTGGTAAAGATTAAATACGCATTACTGTTTTAGAGTTTACCCTATAGACAGGTGGTGCAGTCTGATTATATACCTACCTTAAAACATAGTTTTAGTTGATACCAAAATATAGAAAATAACAGCAGTGAATACTTATGTAGCTCTTAACCCAGCTTACACAGTATTTTGTTTTTGTTAAGAAATAAAATATGACAGATTCATTTGAAGCTTCTGTTGTTCCCTTCTCCATCCAATTCCCCATCTTCTTTTCCAGAAGTAACCATTATCTTTGACTTCATTTAAATTGATAGCACTTTGTTCCTCTCCTTTGCAAAGGATTTTTGGCATTCCTGAATTACTTGACTAGCTGATCAACCTTCGTATTTATTCTTTTGTGTGTGTGTATGTTTATTCTTAATTCGTGCTTTCTTAAATGTATATATCATGTGTCTTGAATATAGCAAGGAGTTAACAATTAGTATATTCTTAGAAAATATTTAGTCACACTCTTTTGTTTTATGCCTTGGTTGGTACAGTTAATCTCTACAGGGTTGAAGTTCATTTGTTTGGATCATGCAAAGATGTGACCTGTTTATATCCCAATTATTGCTCACTACATTTGCATTAAATTATGCAATTACTCTACAAAGTCAGACTTTGTTATTCTTCATTTGGGGTGTTAAGAGGTTTAATATATGGTAATAAAGCACTGGTCAAAATATAAGTTCAAATTAGTGAAAATTGGTTTGAATTAAAGAATTTTTATGGCACAGAACTATACATATATAAAATGATCAGAAAAATACAGATGGGATTACACTGAATTTCTTGTCTTAAAAGATTGGTGGTTATTTAGAGTCCTTTCTTTTATAATCGTCATCAGAGCATGTCTTCATGCCTATAATCATTTCTTCATTTCTCATACACACCACAATGTATGCTCTTCTAACACTAAATTCTAAATAATCTATAGAATAATATAAACTTGGCTCATGTCCTTGTATTTGCCAGTCACTAAAAACTGATGAAACCACTGAGAAACTATAAAACGTGAAATTGTCTGTTTACTTACTTACTGTAGGTAGAACTTAATTCTTTTAACTCTTGTGTTACTTAACAGCTTTAACTGTGGAGAAAATTGGCACGATCCTGTTAAATGTAAGGTGAGTTTGTCTGGCATTTTCATTTTTAAATAATTTAATAGAACACTTCTGAGACTTGATGACTGAAAACCAGGGCCCACAATTTTGGATTGGATTGAATTTGTAGGTAGAAGATTGTGTTTTTCCTTTCTATTTCAGATGATCATCGCAAGTATTCATGAAGCATTCCTTAGGAATAAGTCTGCTCCTGATGATTATCAGGATAACAGTGGTTAAGGCACCTCCCTGGGCAGGCCTTGTAATTAGCTAAGGAGAATGACACATCTTGGAGCTGGGCTTCTCATCAGGCTCTAGGTTCCCCACTTGGCTTCAGCCAGAGAAAGTCTTCTTTGGTTGATACATGTACTGGATATGAGAACTAGAGGATTGCTTTGATATAAAAGGAAGTAAATCCAGTGATAATCTTGTCCTTTGCCTTTTACATTTATGCCTGACTACATTTTAATGTTGAAATAATTTGCTATCCTTTTTTAAAGTCTTTTGTTGTACCCTAACAGTTGTTGTTTCCAAACAGTGGTTAAAGAAGTGGATTAAAAAGTGTGATGATGATAGTGAAACTTCTAATTGGATTGCAGCCAACACAAAGGTTGGTATTTTTCTTCAGTAAACTCTTGGTAGTAGGTACATTAGCAAAATAAGTAGGTTTACCTAGGTAAGGACTTTGTTTTACCTTTTCTTCAGTTAAGATTTGGGGGTTTTGTGGTTGTTTTGGGGGCTTGGGGTTTTGGTAGGGTTTGTTTTTTGTTTTGTTTTTTCCCCAGAATGCCGATTTTTAAGTGTTCAAGTTTATTTTTTTGAGCACTACTGCAATATGTACAGTACTGTTCTTTAGAAGTTTTTGTTAGGAAAACGTTGGTTTCCTATAGAAGAAAAAGCTGACAGTTTTACTACCCAGGGGTTTGATAATGCTTTTTCATATTGTTTTACCTGCCTTTTAGTATACAGGTACAGAGTTTATTCCACCTACTTAGTTTTATTAGGCATATTCACATTTCTGCCTTTAAAAAATCTTCAAGCTTTGGGGCGCCTGGCTGGCTCAGTGGGAGAGCATGCGACTCTTGATCTCAGGGTTGTGAGTTTGAGCCCCACATTAGTGTAACTGTTTCCTTCTTTCTTTTTTCTTTCCTTGTCTTCACTTTGCTTTCCTTTTCCTATTTTCTTTTCTTTTCTTTCATCTCTGTACCCAGGGTATGGAGCCTCAACTCACAACCCTGAGATCAAGAGCTATACACTCTACCCACTGAGTCAGCTAGGGACCCCTCCTTAAGGAGTCAGTCTTTAGAGCAGTATGAGAGTAACTGAGTAACTTTTTATTATGTAACTGCACTGGGGTTAACATGTTTGACTTCTTTAACAGATTAAATTTCTAAAATACGATTTAAGAGACTTTATTCCTAAGAACTAGGAGTTTTAGAGATAACATAGATATCCCTTGTTCTTTTATTTTTATTTTTGAAGTACGTTCTTGCTCATGATACTAGTTTTAAGATTCAGTTGGAACATTTATTTAACCCTAGACAGATGTTTTGTTCTGCAAATGGATGTAGTCTTGAGCGCCCTTCTTTTCTGTTACCAAGTAATAGGCATATGTTTGAAGCCCAACTGTGTACCCAGCAATTTCGTAGTAGAAAATTGTTTAATTAACCAATCTCAATTTAATTCAACCTTATATACTGTCTATATTGGAAGTGACTAAGGTGGTGAATGGTAGTGTTATTCATGAACTATTCATTTTTGGTATTGCCTTTCACATGTGAAGATGATGTTTAAAGAATAGTGAGTTGTCTGACTAGCATTAGAGCTTTCCATCACCCAGTCACAGGACAGTGATAATAAGGAGTGTTTAAACGATGGAGGCCAAAACAATTTTAAACCATTAGTACCCTGTTGTACCCAAAAAGATTAAAACCTGAATATATTTGTATCTCCCAGAAAGCCTTGGTAATGAAATAGTCTTGTCACATAAAACAAATGCCTATGCCTTTGAGGAATGTATGGTTGAAACTAGTTTTTTTGTGCTCTCTAAAATTATGGTGAAGATAACTCATGTCATTTTAAAACTTTTCTGTGTTGTTAGGAAATGCTTGCTTTTGTTGAAAAAATTTCCTAGTCAGGCATACTTTCTTGAAATTTGATTTCCCATCAGACATGTTCATTGAAGTCTTAGAATCTTCTAATATGCTCTGTAAAACTAGTATTTAGAATAGGGCAGTGGTGTTTTCACTAAGTAGCTTGATGAAACTATAGCCCTCTTTCTGCATCTAGAGAAATCCCCCCAACACTCTAAACCACCAAGATGTTTAAAACTGGGAGTACAGGGTGCCTGGGTGGCTTAGTTCATTAAGCATCAGAATAATCGGACTCTCATTTTCGGCTCAGGCCATGACCCTCAGGGTCCTGGGTCAGAGCCCTGCCTTGCCTTGGGCTCCCAGCTAAGTGGGCAGTCTGCTGCTTCTCCCCTGCCCCCAACTACTCCTGCATACACTCTCTAAAATAAATAAATAAATCTTTAAAATAAGCAAATAAAATAGGGAGTACAGGCTTGAGTATGTTTGACTTTGTTTAGAAAGTAGATTATTAAGGAAGAATGGCAATTAATAACAAGGTCATCTGCTTAGTAGTTTTGAGAAAAATTGAAGAGTGTTTCTCTTGAGAGGTTTCAGAAGCTTTTATTATTGTTACTTGCCCCTTATCAATGGTATCCTAACATATTGAGAGCTTAATACTATGTGGTTAATTATAATATAGAAATACAGAATGACACAGATTATTTTAGACCTGGAACTTGCTTCTTTGGGAAAATGTAAAATGTGTTAATTGATTTCAAAGATTTGATTAGAAATGTCCAAATTTACCTATTTAAAATGACTATAGTTGGGGCATCTGGGTGGCTCAGTGGGTTAAAGCCTCTGCCTTCGGCTCAGGTCATGATCTCAGGGTCCTAGGATCGAGCTCCACATTGGGCTCTCTGCTCAGCGGCGAGCCTGCTTCCCCCTCCTCTCTCTGCTAGCCTCTCTGCCTACTTCTGATCTCTGTCAAATAAATAAATAAAATCTTAAAAAAAAAATAAAATGACTATAGTTTATGGGCCAGGGTAGTCTGTCTCACAAAGGCAGAATTGTATAAGTATTATAATGGGTGGTACTCCCTCCTTGTGGGAGTTACAGGCATCAGACAAATGCAGCAAAAATATTAGCTTTACATGTTATTCATAGTTTCATTAAAACAAATAAATTTGATTTTCTAGATTTTTCCAAAAGAAAAAGACAATAGACCTACTGTAGGGTAATAACTTTGACTCATTAGTAACCAAGAATACGACACAGACTTGGAAAAAGCCATGATCTCTGTAGCACAGTTGTAAATGGACCATAGTGAGAAAGATTTAAAACAAGGGTATTTGAGGTTGCCTGGCTGGCCCAGTTCGTAGAGAATGTGATTCTTGATCACGCGGAGTTGTGAGTTCAAGCCCTATGGCGAGGGTAGAGTTTACTTAAAAATTAGAACAATCAACAACAAAAATAAATAAAACAAGCATATTTGACAGAAGAAAGTTGCCACAAAAAGAATTTATCAGTCTTACAGTCCTACTTACCTGATTCTTAAGGCCAAGTTGTTTGGGCTTGAATCCTGACTCTACACCATTTGCTATACCTGTGTGATCTCAGACTGGTGCTATTATTATTTGTCTCTCTCCTGGTTTATTCATCTGACAAATGAAAATAGGATCACTATAGGGGCGCCTGGGTGGCTCAGTGGGTTAAAGCCTCTGCCTTTGGCTCGGGTCATGATCTCAGGGTCCTGGGATTGAGCCCTGCATTGGGCTCTCTGCTCTGCAGGGAGCCTGCTTCCTCCTCTCTCTCTGCCTGCCTCTCTGCCTAGTTGTGATTTCTCTCTGTCAAATAAATAAAATATTTAAAAAAAAAAATAGGATCACTATAAGGATTATGAGTTAAGGTTATTATAAAACGCCGAGAATAGTGTGTGGTATACAGGAAATGCTCAATAATTTGTTTCTAGAGGACACTGGATAATTAATAATACTTACATGAACAACATATTTTATCTCCTGTGAAACTTTCATTACTGCATTATGGTTAAAAGTACTTTTATGTTTTTGTCCCAAACCCTGCTAAAACAAATCTTTTAATTATTACAAATCTGAATGGCCAGTAATAATGATAATAGCTCGTTTCTAGTAGTACTAACTGTATTCCACGCTGCTTTACATGTATTAATAACAATAAATATGGCATTTAAAAATATAAATATTATTTAAAAAATTAATAACAATGTGTTATTAAAATTTTTTAATTAAAATTTTTTAAAAACAATAAATGCGGTATTAAAAAATTTGGTATTAAAACCAAATTTAGAACTGGCTTCTCTTCTGTGGTAGTAATACAACCTAGTGTAGCATTGACACCAACTTTATAGTTTCTCTTCATAGGAATGTCCCAAATGCCACGTTACAATTGAGAAGGATGGCGGTTGTAATCACATGGTCTGTCGTAACCAGAACTGTAAAGCAGAGTTTTGCTGGGTGTGTCTTGGCCCTTGGGAGCCACATGGATCTGCCTGGTAGGTTGGGGAAATGAAAGGGTGAAAGTGTTTACATAAGTATGTAATATATGCTGTGTATTAAAAGGTTTCTACCTCATGGAAGTCACCATCTAACTTTGGAGCTAGATAAATGAATATAGTGTATGATCATTGTTAAAAGTATATGCACGATGTCCAGAGAGAGGGATAAATTAGGCATATTTCACAGAGCATGTAACATTTAAGAAGAATTTTAAGAGGGATTAAGAGTTCGTTAGTTGAAGTGGCAGGAAAAATGTTTAGGGCAAAAAGGAGCCTCATGAACAAAGGTAGAATGATGTGAAAGTGCATGGCTTATTTAGGGAAGAGTTGCATTGTCTAATATGTCTGTCTAGGCAGTAGTTGAAATCTAAGCGATTATTGGCAAGACCCAACCAGCAGTTGTGTTTTATTTACCCTTGTGTGCCATTAGACAAAAATGTGTCCCAAACTGGAAAAATTGGAAAATTGCCCAGTGCAATCCAGACTTTTAGGCTTTCTTTGAAACATTGGAAAAAACCTACATTCCTGCTTGGCAACATTTGCCTGAAATTGATTAGTATCCCCTTACATGAGGTCTTTACTTTCCAGTTTGATTTATTTCCCAAGACTAAATCTTAAAGACACTTGCATGTATCATGATGGCACTATATTTAGAAGATGGCATCATTTTTAGAAGAGATAATATATCTCTGTTCTGTACATATTTCCTAGCAGTTTGGGAAAATGCAAGTTAGATTCGTGATGCCTTGAGTTTTGAGAAAAAGGGAGCCAGCACATCTCCTGGTAAAAACGAAAGTATTTTTGAGTGTTATAATACACAAATGACCCATCTCACTAATTTGTGTTACCTGCCTATTGGCACTTTGGTTTGTGGCCCTCCTAAGTTGTGGGGCGTAGGAAAAGAGTTAGAACGTAGACTGGCACTTAAAGTAGTTTGGACATTATCAGAAGGATTTTAAGTGGGGAGTGACCTGATTAGATCCGTAATTTAGGTGAGACAGCTCTATATTATGTGCTTTACATACATTACCTCAGAATTGTGGCTGCTTTGTAGAGAGTGAAATGCAAAGGGGAAATTGTAGGGGCAGGACAGAAGGAGGCTCTCACCTTAAGACAATGGCAAGTCTTTTCTTTTAGTTTCGTTGGAACTTTTATTAGTTTCATTAGAGGAATAGTGAGAGGGATTACTTGCCCGAAATTAATTCTGAATTAGGTAAAACTGATTGGTTGTGTGGAGTAAAGAAAGTGATTTTGCCACTGTCAAAGCCAAGGAGAAGAGTCTTGGGGGTTGTTAGCCTGGCAGACAGGTACTCTAGATTTTAAGAAGCAAACTGGGGGATTAGACGATTCCTAGAAACTAAATTCACTCTAGTATATTTAAACCAATAAGTGTAATGAATGGGGAAGAAGAGTTACTAAAAGATACAAATTCTTGTTAAAGATACATTTTTTAATTTATTTGTCAGAGAGAGAGAGCACAAGCAGGGGAAGGGGTACGCAGAGGCAGAAGCAAGCTCCTCGTTGAGCAAGGAACCCAATGGTGTACTCGATACCAGGACACTGAGATCATGACTTGAGCCAAAGTAGCTGGTCGACCAACTGAGCCACTCACGCGTCCCAAAGATAAATTTGTTTGTATGTAAGGAAATCTCTGAACATAACTCAAATTTTAAAGAAGTTGTATTGAAAACTGAGCAAAGGGGCACCTGGGTGGCTCAGTCAGTTAAGTGTCTACCTTCAGCTCAGGTCATGATCCCAGGGTCCTGGGATTGAGCCCTATGTTGGGCTCGCTGCTCAGTGAGAAGCCTGCTTCTCCCTTACCTGCTACCTCTGCTTGTGCTGTCTTTGTCAAATGAATAAATAAAATCTTTAAAAAGAAAAGGAAAGAAAACTGAACAAAAACAAAACAAATGATGGATACAGGAGAATGAAGAACGACCCAGACCAGGGTTGTCAGTAATGTTTCCTGTGTCTTGCCTTTACCCATAGCTAACACTGCAAAATGAATCATGCTATGGTTCCTTATTTAAATCTGAAAATGCCTCAGAATCCTCAAAATAGCATTCTGAGTAGCACTATCCATCATCTGAATTAGAAGTATAGATGAATTCTCCTTGCTTTCCTGGCCTTCAGTTCCTTAATAATTTTGGCTGAGTAGAATCCAGAATGAGTTGAAGTTATAAATATCTTAAAAATACCAAAGGAGAGTTTTTAAGGATATATTAGGTAGGAAGAGCAGGTATTAATAGTTGACTAGTAGAAGGCAAGGAGAGCCAATCTTTGGGCTGAATTGAGTAAAGTAATTTTTGGTAAGAGAAGATGATAACCCAGGCTGGGGGAAAATTAATAAATCTCCTGACATCAGTGAATTGTGGTCTGGGTTACTTTAAAAACTGAAAGATGAGATCAATAAGCCATTATTGGTTATTTTACTGAGTAGTTAAGTAAAGCAGAAAGCTACCAAAAACTGAAAGCAGACAAAATGGAATCCCAAATTTCTAAAATTTGTGATTGGTTCCACAAACTACATATGAACCACTTAACTTTACTCTTACGTCAAATCCCTGAATCAAAGGATGATGGATTAGGGAGTTTCAGTGTGAGCTGAGAAGTTTGTGGCCTAGGCTATGAATACACATAGGGATATTTGGGATTAATTGAATGTCTATTTCTTGGAGTTACAGGTAGTGGATTTGAGTCTTCCTAATGAAATACTTCCAAGGTTTGCTGAAAGGTTTTGTCCTTATCTTTTTTATTCATGTAAACTGTGTACTGCTTTTCTGATCACTTTTACTGATGACTTTCTTGCACCAATTAGAGAATCTTCCATACATTTTGGGGTAACATCATAGAAGGATATTAAATATAATATAGACCATTAAAATCCTGGGAAACTTGACAAGCTGAAACAGTGAGTCCTATTTAACAAGATTTAAATTAAATTCAAAATTCTTCTTTTAGGTCTAAAACAATTACTGGTAAAAAGATTCTGAAGACATGAGTACAGCATGTGAACAGTATATATAGTCCATAATAAGGGGTGGCCCTCAGTTGGGAGACAGGCATGTTTAATGCTTAGCTCTGAATCCCTAGTTATATGACCTTAAGTATGTTACTTATTTTTTCAAAACTTCATTCTTTGTCTGCTCAGTGAGGATGAGGAGGATAATAATGCACATTTCATAAGGTGGTTCAGGGAATTGAATGTGATAGTACATTTAAAGGCTTTAGTAGTAAATGGGTGATATGTAGTAAGCACTCAAGTATCAGCTGCTCCCATAATGTAGACTCCCAGAAAAGCAGAGGTAGAGTCAATCAAAACAAGGGAATTGCCAGTCTTGTTCATCTCCACTCTGAGCTGACTTCTGGGCACGTTTCCCCTGCTTCTCATTTTGTGTGTCATTCAGTTCTCAGCGACTCTTGTAAACTGTAATAGCATGTAAAGCATATAGCATAGGAACTGTTACAGAGTAGTCCATCAACTGTACGTTCTTTTTGGTTTATAAAGATAAGAAGGTAACTGGAAAAATTGGAAATATTTGACATAAATAACAGAAAGCATAGGAAATAAGACCTCTTTCTTCAAAAACTGAGTTAGGAGTTCAAACTGCAGGGGCACCTGAGTGGCTCTGTCATTTAAGAGTCTGCCTTCAGCTCAGGTCATGATCTCAGGGTCTTGGGATTGAGCCCTGTGGCAGGCTTCCTGCTCAGCAGGGAATCTGCTTCTCTCTCCCTCCCTCTACTGCTCCCCACTACTTGTTCTCTCTCTCTCTTTCTCTCTCTCACATTAATAAATAAAATCTTAAAAAAAAAAAAAAGGCTCAAACTGCAGTCAGGAATGGAAGTTCTAGAATGACAGTGTTTTCTAATGATTACAAGTGAGCTGATTTGGAGTGAACTACTTCAGGAGGTGGGGAATCCAATACTTGGAATTCCTTTCAGTCTTGTAATTCTGTTACAATGGTAGAACCCTGGGCATTTTAAATACCTCAGTTTACCTGTATAAAGAAGAATATTGCTTCTAGATATTTCTGAATCCAGGCTAAAATTCTGTGGTTTTGTTCCTTTTTCATTGATTTTTGGCCTTACAGAATCCTCTTAATTTACTTTAAGGTACAACTGTAACCGCTATAATGAGGATGACGCAAAGGCAGCAAGAGATGCACAGGAGGTAAGTACCTTTATTTTGAGGCGATAGTTGAACAAGAATGCGCTTCAGTGTTTATTAGGGGACAATTCAGCAGAAGTTTTCAATTCTGAAAATGTTGTGGAAAGGCACTCCAGTAAATACTGGGTATCTGTGTATGTTTACGAAAGGAATCTTACCCGAGATGTCTATCAGTAGCACTCCTGTTTATAGGTTTGCTTGCTTGCTTTTAATTAATCTAGTCATGTAGCACAGTTCTGGATTTTAGTAGTTTTGATGACAAGATTTTCTCACCCCAGCAAGGAGTCTAGAGAACAGTATTTCTTAAATAGTTTTGCTGCTGTTCATATGCATTTTTCTTCTTCTTCTTCTTTTTAAACCTCATTATTCATCAGCAAGTGGTAAGGATTATAGATGAGCTGATTTAGAATGGACTACCTCAGGAAGGGAGAGTTCCTTATTACTGGTTAGGGATATAACTCCCTGTTGCAGAAGGATTCAAACACTAGGTGTGAATTACCCTCCTCAGCACTTTGAGTTCCTTTCAGCCTGGTAATTCTGTCCTAATTGTAGAATCTTGGAATTTAGTTATTCCTTACATTCATCTATTCCATACTGAAATTCCCTAGTTGTCCCAAAAATATTCTTTTCGAATGGTTTTCCTTACTAGGATGTCATTCAAAACATCGGTTGCTTATTTTTTTTACTTTTTAAATGTTCCTTGGGGCGCCTGGGTGGGTCACTTGTTAAGCATCTGCCTTCGGCTCAGGTTACGATCCCAGAGTCCTGGGATCAAATCCCACATCCCTGCTCAGAAGGAAGCCTGCTTCTCCCTCTCCCACTACCCCTGCTTGTGTTCCCTCTCTCGCTGTCTCTCTCTCTCAAATAAATAAAACCTTAAAAAAAAATTAAATGTTCCTTTAAAATTTATTTCTAATTAAAAATACCATAAGTACAAAAGAATATATATAGTCTCATCTATCATATTGTTAGAAGTGAGAGTTCTGTGTTTCACTTTTTTAAAAAGCTAGACAAAATGATGAGTGGTGTTTCACAGATTCTCAAAAATATCTGTGATCCTTTTTTTTTTCTTTAAGATTTTATTTATTTATTTGACAGAGGGAGATCACAAGTAGGCAGAGAGGCAGGCAGAGAGAGAGAGAGAGAGAGGAGGAAGCCGGCTCCCTGCCAAGCAGAGAGCCTGACGTGGGGCTCAATCCCAGGACCCTGGGATCATGACCTGAGCTGAAGGCAGAGGCTTTAACCCACTGAGCCACCCAGATGCCCCATCTGTGATCCTTTTAAAGGAAAAAAAATGCCCACAAATTCCAGTGTTAATTTAAGTTATATTCATTATGATATTACTTTAATGTTTCAACATAAAACCAGCTATAAACTCTTAGCTCTTATACAACTATACAACCAAACCAAGAAAACTGCAAAACCTATGAGACTCAAGTTAAAATTAATTTGACAGGTAAATTGTTGAAATTAAGTTACTATTGATAAACTGTTGATGGCCCAAGTTTTTTGTTTTATTTTTCTTTTAAGATTTTACTTATTTTATTTGTCTCAGAGAGAGAGAGAGCACAAACAGGAGGAGCATCAGGTAGAAGGAGAAGCAGGCTCCCTGCTGAGCAGGGAGTCTCATGTGGGATTTGATCCCAGGACCCTGGGATCATGACCTGAGTGGAAAGCAGATGCTTAACAGACTGAGCCACCCAGGAATCCCAGCCCAAGTTTTTTTTAAATTGAATGTTACTATGCTACTAAGTGCCATGTGGCAACTTGTTTTCCCACCAACTTTCTAGATCTCATTTACTGCAAATCTTTATTCCTATTGTGCATCTGATTTGGTTTGATCAGAATTTATCATTGATGTATTCTCTGTCACTTGTTTTCCTTATTAGCTTAGTGCAGTTAAAGTTAATATTGCTGGGGCATCTGGGTGGCTCCGTGGGTTAAGCCTCTGCCTTCGGCTTGGGTCCTGGGATCGAGCCGCACATTGGGCTCTCTGCTCAGCAGGGAGCCTGCTTCCCCGCGCCCCCCCCACCCCACCTGCTGCTCTGCCTACTTGTGATCTCTCTCTGTTAAATAAATAAATCTTAAAAAGAAAAAAAAGTTAATGTTGCTTAATGCCAGGTTTAGCCATTTCACAAATGTAAGACCTGAAATAAAACTTTGGTTCTTAATTATAAATTTATTGAAATGATCCCAGAGTGTTTGTGTTTTCTTTAGGTTGTCATCAGATTTTAAAATACTTTCTTCCAAAGTATTTTCAGGTCATCACTCAGTGCATTTCTCAATCCAGGTTCTGGAATTTGATTTAAAAGTTGGTCTTATTTGCAGTGGTGGAATGGGTTCATGTTGAATTTTAGAGGTATTTTAGTGAGAAGCTTTTAGAATTACTGAATCATGAAATCAGTTACTAAATCAAGTCCACTAATATCATATACTTTAATTTGGTAGTTTGGTTTTTTCCATTTAATCTTGGAAATTTGACAGGCTTGAGAATATTAATGCTTTGGGGAGAGATAAAATGCCAAGCAGATTATTTTCTACATATTAAATTTTAGACATAATTTGCATTAATTTTTCAATTAACACGTATTTTAATAATATTAATATTTCAATTTTCCAGTGTATAAGCATTGATTTGATACCTCTCTGATTCCTGAGTAGTAATAATAGGTTTTTTTAGATGTTTCAGTGTTGCATGATACTGGATCATGTGTAGTATTTCTAAATAGGAACCCAACCATAGGGCCTGGTAGCTCTGTGCTATTTGTAGTCTCTGAGGCATAAGGAGAGGAAAAGGAAATGAGAGTAAAAAAGAAATACATAGGGGCACCTCGGTGGCTCAGTTGGTTAAGCGTCTGCCTTCTCAGGTCATGACCCCATAGTCCTGGAATCGAGTCCCACATCAAGCTTCTGGTTCAGTAAGAAGTCTACTTCTCCGTCTTTCCCTTACCCTGCTCATACTCTCTCTTTCCCTCTCTCTCCCTCTCAAATAAATAAAATCTTTAAAAAAAAAAAAAAAGAAATACATGTGTGGTAAGAAACCCTTTCATAGTGGGTGTATTTAACAAACATTTTATTAATTTCTGCATATTAGGCACTAGAGATAACAATATTACTTTGCTTGGTTTTCTTTTTTTAAATAATACTACTTTTTTTAAAAGTCTGTCTCTAGAGACTTACAGTATACTGTGAGAGACCACGGTGAATTCTTTTTGCAGTCTGTTAAATAATATGAAACAGATCTAGACCAGGTATCATAATGTTTCTTTGGTAATACTTTATATATCATTAAATATACTTTTAAAGTATATTTTCCATACTCTTTTACTATGACTTTTACTATAACTGCAATACCATTTTTATCTTTGTGTATATATATGTTCTTAAAGCAATACTTTGTTAATATCATTAACTATCCAATGTTCAAGTGTCCCCATTTATCTCATAAATTTTCTTTTATAGTTGGTTCAAATCAGGATCCACACAGGCCCACAAATTGGATTTGATATATTTTGAGTATTCTCTAATCTATAGGTCTAGTGTTCCTTTTTTTACCCCCTCCATGTTGCTGTTAATTTGTTGAGGAGACTAACTCATTCCTTTAAATTTTTCACATGCTGGATTTTGCTGATTATAACTCCCTGGTATCATTTAGTAGGTTCTTTTATTCCTGTATTTCCTGAAACCAGTGGCTAATTCTAGATATTCAAATTCAGACTCAGTTGGGGAGTGAGAGGGGCACCTATCTGTTGATACTGTAGCCTTACTTTGGTATTATATGAGGAGTTAGATGATGTCTGGCTGCCTCTTTGTTGTTTTCTACTTTAAAATATTGAAGCTTCTTAACTTGTTTGCTTATTGCATACTGCAGAACAGTGCTATCCTGTAGAACTTTCTATGAGGAAATGTTCTTTATGGCCACTGACCACAAGTGGCTATTGAGCACTGGGAAACTGAATTTTTTAGTTTAAATAGCCACAGGTGGCCAATGGCTGCCATATTGGGAAATAACAGGTATAGGGTATTCATAGAAGTATTAAATAACAAAAGGTGGCAAGAGATATCTGTTTATTCCCAATTTTACCCTAAATTCCTATATTGTTTCACCTGTAAATATATCAGCTTTTGTGTGTATTTGATATATTTGTTATAATTACATGTCCATAATTTTTCTTAATGGGACAGCGATCTAGGGCAGCCCTGCAGAGGTACCTGTTCTACTGTAATCGCTATATGAACCACATGCAGAGTCTACGCTTTGAGCACAAACTCTATGCTCAGGTGAAGCAGAAAATGGAGGAGATGCAACAGCACAACATGTCCTGGATTGAGGTGCAATTCCTGAAGAAAGCAGTTGATGTCCTCTGCCAGTGTCGTGCCACACTCATGTACACTTATGTCTTCGCTTTCTACCTCAAAAAGAATAACCAGTCCATTATCTTTGAGGTAGGAATAGTTACTGAGTGGGGGGAAAAAAATCCCTGTGTCATAGGACTACTTGGTCTTTCATAGATAAGATATATACGAGTTTTTTAAAGATTCCCGTTTGCTCAGAATTTAGATTTCTTGTCCTAAACTGCATTCAAATTGACGTGGTTTAACCAGCTAGTGATTAAGTGTGCAGCCTCTGGAGTCAGCCTTGAATTTAAAACCGGACTTCAGCACTTTCTCTCTCTTGTGACTTGGCGCAAATTACTTAATGTTGTCTAAATCTTATTTTAAAATGGAAATAAATACTTCTCAAGGAAGTTAACAAGGTTTAAGTGAGACGATACATATATATTGCTTATATAGCACCTGGCAAATTATAAGTTCTCAGTAAAAGTCTTTATTCAGGCAAAACTAATATCTGGTATTAGAAGTTAATATGGTGGTCACCTTTGGTGGAAAAGTAGTGACTAATAGGCGCTTTTAGGAGTAAAGTTTTTTCAACTAGAGACGCTCATTTAAAAATTGATGGAAAGGGGCACCTGGGTGGCTCAGTTGGTTAAGCATGTGACTTTGGCTCAGATCATGATCCCAGGGTTCTGGGATCGAACCCTGCATTGGGCTCGCTGCTCAGTGGGGAGCCTGATCTCAGTCCCTCTGCTGGCCTGCTCTCTCTCTCACATAGATAAATCTTTTTAAAAAAATAATATTGATGTATAGTAAAAAAGAATGAGATCTTGCCATTTGCAGCAACATGGATGGACCTAGGGAGTATAATTCTAAGTAAATTGATTTCACTCATATGGAATTTAAGAAATAAAACAAATGATCAAACAAACAAATCCACTCTTAAATACAGAGAACAAACCTGTGGTTACCTGAGGAAAGGTGGTTGGATGGATGGGTGAAATAGGTGATGGTGATTAAGAGGTATAGACTCCACTCACAAAATAAATTAATCAAGAGATGAAAAAGTATAGGATGAGAATTATAGTCAGTAAGATGGTATTGACATTTTTTTGGTGACAGATGGTGACTATACTTCTCGTGATGAACATTGAGTAAAGAACTGTTGAATCACTATATTGTACACCTGAAACTAACATAAACTGCATGTTAAAAATTGATGCATAAAACATTGATACTCGGGGCACCTGGATGGCTCAGAGGGTTAAAGCCTCTGCCTTCAGCTCAGGTCATGACCCTAGGGTCCTGGGATCGAGCCCCGCATCGGGCTCTCTGCTTAGCTGGGAGCCTGCTTCCTTCTCTCTCTCTCTGCCTGCCTCTCTGCCTACTTGTAATCTCTATCTCTATCTGTCAAATAAATCTTTAAAAAAAAAAAAAAAAAAAAAAAACCATTGATACTCATAGGTGACTAGACAATAACCCTGACCAGCAGATGGGATTTAAATGGGTAAATGTACAGAACTAGCCATAGTAGTAAAGGGTAACAATTTTAATCTTCCATGTATTGTTCTAGGTGCAGCCAGCTGTAACCAGGGATGGGTTTATATTTTTCCCTCAAGTTTCCGCTCTTTTTGAGTTTCAGCAGATAGCAGTTTGCAGAGCTGGAATATTCCAAAAGACTTCTCCTAATCCTTTTCAAGACTTTTTCTTGATATTCTTCCAGTGGTAATGGGTAGATCTTTCTAAAAATATAAAAAATTATCCTGGAAAAAAAGAGAACAAGTTGTTAGAGGTGAAAGTTACAAAGAGCTTACAGGTGCAGAAACCACCTGTGAAAAGTCAGTGTTGAGAATAGTCTGTAGGAAAAGCAGCAGCTAGGATGGTGTATCTTTTAGCTTTCATCTAAGCCCTACTTTACTATGTATTTTTCCTCCTCTCTTGCAGAATAACCAAGCAGATCTAGAGAACGCCACAGAGGTGCTTTCGGGCTACCTCGAACGAGATATTTCCCAAGATTCTCTGCAGGATATAAAGCAGAAAGTACAAGATAAGTACAGGTGGGATTTCTTTACCAGTTGTTGAGCGGAAGTTCCTGGCCCTGTGCGTTGGTGACCAAGTTAGATGATAGTGGAACTTGGATTTAGCATATTCAGTAACTATGTTGCTGCCATGTTTCCCACAGATTGCTTCTGTCTTTCAGGCAACAAATTGCAGATAGTAGTGCTAGTCAGGCATTTATCCCACTGGCTGGTTCTGCTTCTTCCATTCAGCTTTCTCTACTTAGTTGCCACATTGTGAGGAAGAAAGAACCTAAGAAAGGGCAAATGGTTATTAGGAGGATGGGTGAGATTAGGATGTTGGCTCTGTCTCGTCTGGGGATTCTGGGAATCATGGCTATCAACAGGTGAGCTAACCAAGCTCTTTTAGAGTTTTTCTTAGATTTGTTTTTCCTAAGGAGAGGATTACTTTGTCTTAGGGTTAGAAGATACTTCCAAATTTGCTGCCTCTTAAGCTAATAAAGTTGCAAAATATTTGCTTTCTCAATATGGAGCTGTTTCCACCAAAGTTGTTTCCTGACAGATACTAATATCTTTTTCATAGTAGTAGAAACCTTTGGGCATTTGGAAGACTTGGAGATTCAGTTCCAAGTAATATTTTCACTTCCCTTAGTCAACTATAGCTATTACATTGTGTTCATAGTCACTTTCACAACAAAGATTTTATAGCAGTGAATCAGTAACCCTGTACTTCTTTCTGAAACTATTACTTATCCATGAAACTATTACTTATCCGTAGAATGACAGAATTGTATCAAATGCTTTCTAAGGGCCTTAGGAATTTCTAACATTTTATTACTCTTAAATTAATTCTCAAAACCAGGGATCACAGCTTTTGAAGAATACCTTTTTAAAATTAGAAAATGGTTTGTTGTGTACAGCTAGACTTGAAAATGCGCCTATTAAAAAAAATGCTTGTTACAAATCTGGTTAAACTGTAGGAGTGCCTTTAAAAAATAAGTAAATGCCTCTTTTTATTATTGGAGGCTGACAAGTGTTTTTTTTTCTTCTTCTTCTTTGATTGCAGATACTGTGAGAGTCGACGAAGGGTTTTGTTACAACATGTGCATGAAGGCTATGAAAAAGATCTGTGGGAGTACATTGAGGACTGAGAATGGCCCTGCATAAAATGAACTCTGAAAACTTTACCATCTAGAGTGCTCATGCAATTAAAACAAAACAAAACAAACACAAACACGGAGGCACTAAGCCTGTTCTGACACCTCTGGTCTGTAGTACCAGAATTCTGTTTTGTTAACGGAAAGTTTAAGTAAATTATATTGTAATAAAAAAAAAAGGTAGATAAACCATTGTACAACAGTATTCTAGGCCGCCAAAAAAGTGTGACAGACACACTAAAAGCCCTCCAACTTAACTTGTAACGTAGCTTCATTCTCAAAGCTGACTTTTTTTCTTTTTTCTTTTTCCTGAGTATAGTACAGTTAAAATTTAAAACAGCTCCTTGACACTGCTTTTCATGTCCAAACCAGCCATTTTGTTGTACTTTGGTAAAGGCCCTCCTCCCCTTCCTCCCTACACATACAGATACACCTACACACACAGACTGACTCTCTTTCTCTCATACCCCAAGGTCATGAGTGAATTAGTGAATTAGTTCCTTGTAAAGAAAATTCTTGGGGCTGGGACGGGGGTAGGCAGCAAGCGGAATTAAACAAAAAAACAAAAAAACTTTGTATATGACTTTTAAAACAAGACAACACAGTATTTTTCAAAATTGTATATAGCGCATATGCATGGACAAAGCAAGCGTGGCACGTGTTTGCATAATGTTTAATTACAAAAAATATTTATTCTTTAAAAATCTTCAAGATTATGTCTATTTGCTGTGCATTTTCTTTCAGTTTGCTTTATCTTTCCAGGGTTGAGGGTTGGGATAAAGGTGTGTTGGTTTAGCACCTCTGGAAGACCTAACTAGAGCTCTTTGATTTTCCTTTCCTGAGATTACTTTGCCCTTTCTCGTTCTGATATGTCCGTTGCTGGCCATGGGCCTCATGCCTTGAATTCCAGCTCTTGATCAGGGACAGGGAGGTCAAGCTCTGACTAAATGCCATGGCCTGAATAAAGGCTACAACAGGGAGCTTTTTGCTGTCGTTAAGAATGACCCAGTCCCCAACCTCCTCCTCGCTCCATGGCCTCATTCATCTACCTAATAAGCCTTTGTGTGCCTGTGTCATGCACACAGCTGAAGGCTTCCTATGCTCCCTATCACATCCAGAGGAAACATTTCACTTTTTTCCTTTTTTTTTTCTTCCTTAATTGCTGCTTTTGAGCCTTTTAAGATTTTAGTTATGGCTCTTCTCTCACCCCTTCTTTACATTAGGGTGTCAAATAGAATGTTTTTGCTTTAAATATAAATATAAATAAATAGCCATTCACTTAGTTTCAGATTGTGAATTTAAAATGGCAGATACTGAAATTGCTTGTGTGTGTTGCTGTGGGTTCAGTTTGAAGGCAAACATCCCTAGAACATAATATACCCATCTAGTGCATTTAAATAGAAATCACTGAGTTTGCTTCTTTTCTATTGTCAGCAGATAGGAGAATTAATAATGCATTTTAGCTGTGATGTCCATTTTTATGAAATTTCTACTAAGAGCTATGTTAAAAGTAAAGGATGGTGGTGGTTTTATTAACTGTATACCTGTTTAGGCCATTCTGGCTGTGGTATTTTTCAACAGGTCAGCATCCCTAAATCTGTCAGTTTTATACAAGAGTGCAGAGTGAACTAGGCAACTAGATCAAGAGGTCTTAATATTAAATACCAGTTTTCATGACCTCTTTGTCTTCCTCTAAATGACTTGCGCCTAGGGAGTGTTTACCATTTGTGAGGCAGCTTTGTCTGCTCTTGCACTGTACATCTTATTACTCCATTGGGAAGTAGGTTCACTTTCCTCTGGCCTTTTGCCTAAGTTAGGCTTTGCTGAATCAACCCTACTTTTCCTTTTAGAAAAAGGTTGTTACATGAGATGTACTTGCAACTGTTCTTTTCCCATCAAAAATCAGTGAATGTTTGCTGAGTATATTATGCTGCTTCCTTAAACCACTTGTCGCTTTAGGATCAACTTCACCCATACCTTTTATCCTCTCCTCCCTTGCCACCTCAGGTGCAAATCTGAACTCAGTGTCTGCTTCTTCCATAGTCTCTTCTCTCCTCTCCCCCATCATTCATTTGACTTTATTTTAAATGAGTGCATCAATCTTAAAAGACATTTATCAAAACTAAGGAGATTTTTTTTTTTTTTTTTAACAGAAAGCTTGAACGAGTTCCTTTCCCTGGTAACTTTGAAAAGCAGCCAGAGTTGCTATCTAGATATATGTGGCTCCCTTAAAATGTTTTGTGTATGTGTGGTGTTTTTTAAAAATCTTATTAACTGCAGTATCTAGGTTTCAGTGTCATAAATCCTCTCTACATGCTCGCCTTGCAACAAGTATCCAAACACGGTGTACTTCATAATATCAGCCCCACCTATGGAGGAAGAGTGCTTTTTTAGAAATGCTTTTTAGTTTCAGTGTTGGCATATTACCTAAGGGTATTGCAGTTGTGGGTGCATTCCGTAATTTGTATGGATCAAGGTGAACTGGCCTTTTCTGAACTTTCAAGCTTTTAACAGCTATCTCCATATTTGACAGAATTCCCTGAGTCTATTGCTTTCATTGTTAGTAGCTTCAGTGACCCCAGCTGGGATAGGCAAGCCATATTGTATGACAGCTTCCCTATTTCACCTACCTAAGTCTTTTTGTCAGAGGGCTCTATTCACGGTAAGCACCAGGGTCTCCTTGTCGTCTTGAGGGCAGTTACCTTGTCTTGAAAGTGCATGCTTCATTTGAACAATTCATTGAGCAGTAGATGGACTGATTTTCAATAAAATTTTGATCCAAAGCTCAGGATACACACAGTGGTAAAATTGAGTAGCATATAATATCATCAAACTCTAAATTGTGTAATTTGCTGCGACCCAGATTGTATGTGTTTTATGTGTGTTTAAATAAATATATTAAATACACATGTGTATACATACACACATATATAACAGATCCAAGACTGACTGACTTGATTTGAAATGGTTGAATCTGCAGTGTAAAATGTGGTTCAGCCATGATTAGGAACTGAAATTTAGTACAAGAGAGAAAAGGACTTGATGTAACAAAATCTTTTAGCTACAAATCCCGGTATAGAGCACTTGGGGGATGGGAGGGGGCGGGTTGGTGAGACAATCAGATCGGTAAATTGATTAAATGCTCCTAACCCTGTAATTTTGTGCATAGAGCACCCTGTGCTGTGGAAATAACTGTTCTTAGATTTTCATTGTAACTGGACTGTTCAGGTTGCCCAGAGGGAAAGAACATTCCTAATTCTAATAAAATAAACTTTTATTTTGTTATTCCATTAGTTACTTATGTTTATTTTTATAGTTAAAAAAAAGATATATTGGTGGCCCAAGTCACCTGTATTATTACGTGCCTTATTCACTGTTCCTACTTAATATAAAATGACAAGATTTGTTTCCGTTTCTTTCAGGGAACTGTGAATGAGACCATCCCCAACAATTAACTTGGTTAATGAAGCTTTCAGAGCATTTTCTTGAAAGCTTTCCAATTTCTGTCTTGAACATTGAATTTAAATTGCTCTTTGTGTTGTAACAGTGATATTAGATGCTCAGATTTTTTGTCAGTTTTTTAAACGTAAAATGTTTTAAGTCATTTAAACTCCCTTACATTGCTTCCATTTAGTTCACTCTTAAAAGTTACTGGAGTGTCTCCTATAGGGGTGGAGGGAGAGTTTTTCTTAGAGAAGGTCCCCATAAGTCGGAGATCTCCATCATTGATATTCTAGCCAAATCCATGTTTTAAGACAATTAAATTTGGTTTTATTTGGATCTCTACTTATGAGAGTTCATGTATCACTTTTATCTTTAAAGCACTTTACCTTCTGTTACTGTCTATGGAGGTGTAGAAATTGCTGTGTTTTACAAAAGAAGAAAATAAGGCTCAATGAGGCTAAGTAACTTGCCCAAGTTTCTTCTATCTGGGACTCAATCAACGTTGTACTACCTCTTTGTATATTAATTTGGTCTCAGAATGACCTAGCATTCAATACCAGGAAAGGTAGCTCTTAACTATAGCATTGTGCTTTTAAACCACATAAAAGACTATATAAATGCCTGCCTGTCACTGCTACTGTTTGAGGAATGTTACGTACTGTCTCTGATCTTTGATTTGTTGATGCAGTTTCAACTAATGTGGCTCTGTGTTTTGCCCAATCAAATGAAACCAGCCATGAAAGAATAGCCATTGCCACCTTACTGATTAGGACTGTCCTCATGGGAAGACCATCACTTGTGATAGCTGAGAGTAAAGGGTTCAGCATTCTTTGATACAGTGGCCAAGCAATTTGCAGTTAATTGGTCTAGTTATTTGTTCAAGTGAGTTTTTAATATAAAGAATTTTGGATAGCCTGCTGGAACTTGTTAATAGAATTTGTTTTATAAGTGATAACTGAAAATGTGCAAAACAGCCAAAATTTGCTTGTTCTCAGCATTTCTTGGAACTGGATGGCATATGGGGCTTTAAGAAGAAAAGTAGTGAGTATTATGGGGAAATCTTGGCTCCTTCAGGAACAGGAAAAAGTGTAGGCCCCTCAGATTTTGTCAGGTTTCTTTGGGGATAAAGTTGATGTATTTCTGGTTCGTTTTAAGGATTTTGCTTCTTAATCTCCCAAGATGAAATCGCTAATTTGGAAATGCTCAACTGGAAATAAATAGTGCCTATTATAGGAGTAAACAGACAACTTCTGAGTTTTAATTTGTTGCTTATTATGGAATTAAATCAGTTTTTAAGGCAATGGTTGGCCTTTCTCTAGGCAGTAGCAGGTTGGGAAAAATGAGAATTTTTTTGAAAAGCAGTTTTCAGACTAAATCTGAAACTACAGATATGCTTGTTTAGGGCCATTTTCAGAGTAGGAACCAATTAGTATATAGACCAATCACACACATTGATATATAGCAGCTCTGGCAATACCAAAAGCACAACTTTATTAAAGTAATCCTGGGGTGTCAGGTAAGACAGGCATCTCAAAATCATATCTCCAATAGCCAGGTAAATATTTTAATAGACTACTGTGGGCTAAGTGGGCTCTGAGAGGAGCATCTGAAATACACATTATGTGAATTCTCAATTTTGAGATGTTGGTAATTCACAATATTCTTAAATGTAGGTCAAAGAAAAAACTTGGGCCATACTGTTTTCCAATTTGTGTTAATCTTGTGTTTGCCACTGGAATCACTTAAAAGGCAGAACAGAAATGCCTAGGTTGCACCCCATAGCAATTATCATTTAATCATTTTGGTTGTGTCCTGGGCATCAGTATTTTTAAAAGTCCTATCCTTACCCCATTCCTGATGATTATGCAACACAGTTTGACACATGCAGACAAGGTTGGGACAGTTAATCTAGATGTGTATAGTTTCAAGGAGGGAGTATAGGTGAGCACTCTAGGCCATAAAGGACAACGATCCTGTGGCAAATTCACAAGCTCAGGAAAGGGCTATACTGTAGGCTCTCACTGGGTTTTGTGGTTTGCTGTCTTCCAAGGGTCTAGTGCAAAGTGCCCAATTTGTTTTTTGTCAGTTTTCTGGTATGTAGTCCACCTTGGAAAACGTAATTCATTTCACAAAACCAAAAGAATAGAACTGATGAGCAGAGCAGAAAGTTCACATAAGCTGGCAATATATTCTCTTTCCAAGGGAGAGAAATCTATCTGGGGAGTAAATTAGAGTCTGAGCAAAGGTAGTTGAATGGTTATAAGCAAAGCTGTCATTAAGCTATTTGTGCCAAGTCAATGTACAATTCCATTTAATCACAGAGTTAAATTCAGAGCCCTTGAATCTCAAGTTTCTCACTGTTGCTTTCATTCTTGTGTGTTAAAACAGTGGATTTTCCTGTTTTTATTCCCCGTGTGGTGTGGTGGAAAAAATATTAACTCTCTCAGCCATCGTTTTTTATGGACTTTTCTTTTGTAAAATCGGGATACTAATAGGAGCTATAACTTGCTGAGTGCTTCTTGCCAGATGCCTTTTTTAAATCTATATCTTATAAGCAGCCCTAAAACAAAGTAGATATTGCTATTCTATTTTATAAATGAGAAAACAGGTTCATAGATGATTAATTCACTCAAAAATTAGTTTATGGCAGGGTCCTGCTTGTCTAAATCCATGTGTTCATTCCATCATGCTCTATTGTCTGTTTTATGGGGTTATTTTGAGAATCAAAGAAAATTAGTTGGAAAAGGAAGCCTAGTTACAAATAGTAAGCATGCTAGTACTAATTTAGGCCAAAAAAAACCCAAACAAACAAACAAACAAAAAACCCAGAGCTGTCTTGTAGACTCCCAAAGGCAGGATGGGATTGGATCCAGGAACTAAATTGGCATTGTATATCATCTGTACATCACATCATTCTAACAGCTTCTGCTTTTCCTGTCAGCCACCCTGTAGCTCTAGGTGTCACACATTAACTGTGCCAGACAAATCAGAGAACCCAACAGCCAGCATCATGTCTACAAATGTGGTTCTTGAGAGCTTACCCCTCTGGGTTGGGAGGCAGATTTGGGGGTCATGGTTTGCTAGCTGCATGTCACAAAAGTTGTCTTTGACAAAACCAAAATGCCCTGAAATTTTTCTTTTAAAAATAAATATAAAGTATTAATATATCATAGACAATTATGGCTAACTTACTTAGTGTTTACTGCTTCAGGTCCTGTGTTTTTTAAACTCACAACCCGGGCTGACTCAGTTGGAAGAGCATGTGACTCTTAATCTCAGGGTTGTGAGTGTGAGCCCCACATTGGGTGTGGTATAGATTAAATAAATAAAAATCTTACAGACGTTACCATATCCATTTTATAAGTAAGAAAACAGAAGCTCAAGAAAGGTAATTTTCCTGAGGTATTCCTTTTGTATATGGCTGAATGTAAATTCAAACCTAAAATCCTTCAGTGAATACCCACGGTATCAGGCACTGTTTGCTGGAGGTCCGGCAGTGAACAAAGAAGTCTCCTGGTTTGCGGGAAGCTATTAACCCTGATTCAACATAAAGACTCAATGGATTGCCCAAGGTTCCCCAGACAGTGGCAGCCTGGAAGCACATTTTGACTGCTACAGTATTTGATCACACTAGCTGCTTCAGACAGCCTGGCCAAAAGTATCGGCTAAAATTATATACACTGGCTAAGGGATTTCCAGCCTTAGATTGCCCTGGAGACTCAATGACCAGTTGTTCTTTTTGGCTCTTCTTCATTCAAAGTGTTTCTTTTGTTGTTAACCTCAGATACTCTACTAAGAAGGACCCATAGTATGCCTTTTTCTGCCTCACATTTGAGATCCACCCTAGTGTTTTAATGAGAGTTAAGAAGCAAGCTTCATATTCTCAAACCCTCTTCAGAAGGCCAGTCTTACCTATTGTGAGCTGATGACTTGATTTCCTATGCAAAGAGTAACATTTCTTGGCTTGGTGTCTTCTTTGGCACTTCTATAAAAGTTTGGTATTTGGTTTTCAAGCTGTCTTCTTTTGTCATAGGGTATTCAAGTTACTTTCAGGTTAGGAGTTTTGAAGGTGATTGTAGGAATACAAAATTAACTCTGTATAGTAGACAGTTAATTCTTCAGAGAGCTCTCTAGGCTGAACACTTGCTTTGTAGATTTTAGCTTGCTTTCTGATGGCTGAAGTTGGTTTCTGTATGTAGAAGAACAAAGCTATGCCCTAGAAGCCACTGAAGTGTGCGTTAAATCGCTGTTTCTTAGAATTGTGACTCTAGGGGTTGTACGGTGAGGATTTGGTTCTCTGGAATCAGTGTGCCATGGTGGGATTCCTGAGGACTGAGCAAACATGCAAAGTAGGATTTCATCCTAAATTTTCAATCTTGTTGAACAATCTTGTTTTTGGATTATAAAAACACTCAATTTCCCAGCTTACTCTCACAGGGAGGTTCCCTGTGTGTCCTCTCCCTCTGCAGGTCACATCATTTGCTCAGAGGGAGTACGGCATAAAACGATAGCCAGCATTTATGGAGCACCTCTTGTGGGCCTACTTGGGCAGTAGACATTCTGATGGAATGCTCTAAAATTGTAAGTTCTTGCATATGCTCATTTATAACCTAATTGCTGGTCTTCCTGGTATGAACAAAGTTGTTTGCTCATTAATAAATTCCTACCATATAACCCTGCCTTGTGGTTCATTTCTACAGAACTAGAGCAAATACTAAAGCATTTTCTAGTAAAGAAGGAAACATAACTGAGTGTCTGACAGCTTTGGGGAAAGATGCCTTTTTTGGATAGGAAATGAGTTTGTATCCAAAAATCCTGCAACTGTTCTGAAACTTTGTGAAGATCATGGCTGCAAATACCAAAGAATGGGCTTAATGAAGAGTGATAGTGTTCTACATGCCTTTGAAGAATTAATTTTTACTTTTTTAAATAGCTTGCAATAGAGTAGGTTGATTATTTATACCATCCGTTTACGTTGAAGTCATATTAGTACAAGTCAGTGCCTTAACGATGGTCAAATGGTTGCCCACTAACCAATGGAAATAAACTATTGTTTCAACAAAATTGCTTCATAGATTCTAAATGCTATTTATTTGGGACACTCAGTTGTGTGTTCTTTAAGATAAATTCTATAATTAGAGGCCTAGCCTTGAACAGACACTGAGGAGAACAAATCAGATAGGTCAGTAATGGTTTGGAAACAGATGTTCCTGGAATAGGAATCCTCCACTCATATTTTTAAATTGATACATAGAAATCAATATATCATAAAATGTACACATCTTACATGCTGAGTTTGATGTTTTGACAATGTATACACCTGTGTGATAACAGATACAAAACATTACCATTAACCCATGCAGTTCTCTTGTGCATCTTCCAAATAATCTTTCTCCCATTCCTACTCTAATTTTTAGCATTAAAGAATTTTTTTGCCGGCTTTTGGACTTCCTGTAAGTGGAATCATACAATATGTCCTCTTTTGCATCTCATTCTTCTTTGACTTAAAATGCTTTAAAGATTCAACAATATTCTATGTTTTGGTAAATTATTCTTAATTGCTAAGTAGTATTTCATTCTATAAACATACCACCATTTGTTTGTCCATTCTCCTATTGATGAACTTTTAGGTTGTTTCCAGATTGGAGCAATTATGAATAAGGCTGCTATGTATATTATTATATAAATTTAAAATTTTGTTTTGTGGACACATGTTTTAATTTCTTGGATAAATGCCCAAGAGCAGAAGATTATTGAGTCACATGGTAAGTGTATGTTTAACTTTTTAAGAAACTGCCTTCCTGTTTTTCAAAGTGGCTTACCACTTTGTATTCCCATCAGTGGTATATGAGATTTCTAGTTGCTCCATATCTTTGTCAGCATTTACTGTTGCTAGTGTTTATTAGCCATTTTAGTCGGTATGAAATAACCTGTGATTTTAATTTACATTATATTTCCCTGATAATTAATGATGTTGAGCACTTTTCATATGCTTATCTTACATTTGTATATCTTTCGTGACGTATCTTTCATGTCTTTTCCCATTGAATTGTCATCTTACGATGATTAGTCTGCGAATTCTGGATACAAGTCCTATAATGGATATATGTGCTGTGATTTTTGGTGTTGTTTGGTTGTAGACAATGGGTTATCTGTTCTCTTATGGGGATATTTTGATTAGCAGGATTTTTATTTTGATAGTCTGTCTTACTGATTTTTTCTTTTATAGTTTTATGACTCCAGGTCACAACATAGTTCCTTCTAAAAGTTTTGTGGTTTGGGGTTTTATGTTGAGGTGGATCACGGATAGCATATGATCCACCTCAGTGGTTTTAGGCTTTACATCTTTGGTTTGGAGTTTTACATTTAGATATATAATCTATCTCAAATTAATTTTATTTCAACATGGATATCCAGTTTCAGCAACATTTGTTTTAAAAGATTTTTTTTTCACCCACTAGATTGACTTGGCATTTTGGTTGAAAATCAATTGACTGTGGTTATTTCTAGACTCTCTATTCTTTAATCTGAAAGACTTTTTTGGGGGCATTTCTTTTCTTGTAGTTTCTCTGGAGATGAATTATCTCAGCTTTTTCTCAGGATTTTCTTTTTAAGATTTTATTTGTTTGACAGAGATCACAAGTAGGCAGAGAAGCAGGCAGAGAGAGGGAGAAGCAGGCTCCCTGCTGAGCAGAGAGCCCAATGTGGGGCTCTATCCCAGGACTCTGGGATCATGGAGCTGAAGGCAGAGCCACCCAGGTGCTCCCATGGGATATTTTTATTTTACTTTTGTCTTTGAGTGGTATTTTAGTTGGATATAGAATTCTATGTTTTTTTTTTTTAAAGATTTTATTTATTTGGCTGACAAATCACAAGTAGGCAGAGGGGCAGGCGGGGGGGGGGGGGGGCGGAGCAGGATCCCTGCTGAGCAGAGAGCCTGATGCGGGGCTCAATCCCAGGACCCTGAGATCATGACCTGAGCCAAAGGCAGAGGCTTAACCCACTGAGCCACCCAGGCGCCCCTAGAATTCCATGTTGACCTTTCCTTCTTTTTTCAGTACTTTAAAGTTTATTTATTTATTTTCAGGTCTCATTTGTTTCTGGTCAGAAGTCATCCTTTATTATTTATCTGTGTGTAATGTATGTTCATTCCCCCCGCCCCCCCCCCCCATGATTACATTGGCTCTTTATCTTTGATCATCAGCAGGTTGACTTGAAATGTTTCTCCTTGTATAGAGTTTACCTAATCTCTTGGATCTGTGTTGATGTTTTTCACTAATATTGAGTATTTCTTGTCCATTATCTCTTCAAATATTTCTCTTGCTCCATACTGTCTCATCTCTCTTCTCCTTCTGGGACTCCAACTACACGTATATTAGATGATTTGATATTATCCTACAGATCTCAACATTCTTTTTTCTTGTTGTTCTCGGTTTGGATATTCTCCATTTAGCTGTCCTCAAGTTTCCTGAATGCTTTCCTGTTAACTCCATCTAAAGAATTATTTCTGATATTGTATTTTCCTTTTTCTTTTTTAAATAAACTTTTTTTTAAGTAAACTCTACATCCAGTGTGAGGCTTGAACTCACAATCCTGAGATCAAGAGTCACAGGCTTCATTGACTGAGCCAGCCAGGCACTCTGATATTGTATTTTTAATTTCTAGCACTTCATTATATTTGTGTAGTTAACATGTGTCTGCTAAATTTTCCCCTTTCTTCATGAAGATTGTCCACATTTCCACTAGATTTTTTAAAGCATTTTCATCATCACTATTTTCAAAACCCTATCTTATCTATTGATTCCAGTATTTGGCCTCCACCAGATTTTTTAACATTCTAACCAGAGTTATTTTAAAGATCCTGATCTTTAGGTTGTCTCTAATTCTGCTTCTGTTGAACCTTTCCTCGATTACCATAGATCTTATTTTCTTGCTTTTGCACATGCCTTTGGTTTGATTGTATGCTGGACATTTTGCATAAAAAATAGAAATTGGAGGGAAATATTACTTATCTTCAAAATGGGGCATGCCCATTTTTTCTTTCAACCAACTTGAGTAGTGGCTCTGTTAATCTAGGTCTGGGCTTAATTGTGGCTTTAGTTTAATTCAATTCACCATTAGTTTTAAATGTTTTGAAGGCAGAATCAGCACTTCCCCTTCAGTAAGTCCTGGGTTTGGGATGTTGGCAAGATTCCAGACATCTGACTTAGCTTCTCAGCAAAGTCATCAGTCTTTGGAAAGGTGAGAAGTTTCAATGTGAACAAACCGACCTAG